>NC_138174.1:33486384-33988566 GCF_964165515.1 Mesoplodon bidens | reverse complement strand
GCTGAGGTAGCAATACTTAGACAAAAGATACTTCAAAGTAGAATGTAAAAGAGACAAAGACATTAAATAATGATAAAAGAATCAATTAAACAAGAAGATATAAGAACTGTAAATATATATGTTCCCATAATAGGAGCAGCTAAATATGTGAAGCAACTTTTAACAAACAAATAAAATACATTAAAAAAATACACATGGAAGCTAAATAATATACTACTAAACCACCAGTGGGTCACCAAAGAAATCAAAGGGGAAAGCAAAAAATACCTGGAGACAGATAAAAATGGAAACATAACATTTCAAAATCCATGGAATATAGCAAAAAGAGTTCTGAGAGGAAAGTTTATAGTGATAAGGGCCTATCTCAGGAAACAAGAAAAAATTCAAATAAACAATCTAACCTAACTCCTAAAGGAACTAGAAAAAGAACAACAAACAAAACCCAAAGTTAGGAGAAATAAAAATATAATAAAGATAAGAGCAGAAATAAATGAAATAAAAACTAAAAAAAAAAACAATAGAAAAGATCAATGAAACTAAAAGATGGATCTTAGAAAGGATAAACAAAATTTATAAATGTTTAGCCAGACTTATCATAAAATAAGAGAAGGCCCTTAAAAATAAAATCAGAAATAAAAGAGAAGTTAAAATGACACCACAGAAATACAAAAGATCATGCAAGATTAGCAGGAATAATTATATGCCAATAAAATGGACAACCTAGAAGACATGGGTAGGCTCCTAGAAATGTACAATCTCCCAAGAGTGCATCAGGAAGAATTAGAAAATATGAGCAATGACCAGTAATGAAATTTAATCAGTAAACAAAAACTCTCAGGAAACAAAAGTTCAGGAGTAGATGTGTTCACAAGTGAATTCTACCAAACATTCCAAATATTACAGAGGAGTTAACACTCATCCTTCTCAAACTATGCCAAAAGATTAAAGAGGAAGAAATGATTCTGAATTCCTTCTATGAAGCCAGCATCACCCTGATACCAAACCAGACAAAGACACCTTGAAAAAAGAAAATTACAAGCTAATATTACTAATGAGCATAGATGCAAAAATCTTTAATAAAATATTAGCAAACCAAATTTGACAATACATTACAAGGATCATATAACATGATCATTTGGGACTTATCCCAGGGATGCAAGGATGGTTCAACATCTGCAAATCAATTAATGTGGCATATCATATTAACAGATTAAAGAATAAAAATAATCTAATCATCTCAACAGATGCATAAAAAGCTTTTGAAAAATTCAACAACCATTTATGATAAAAGCTCTCAACAAAGTGGGTATAGAGGAAACACACCTCAACATAATGAAGGCCATATATGTAAAACCCACAGCCAACATCTTACTCAATGGAGAAAAGCAGAAAGCACTTTCTCTAAGATCAGAAACAATATAAAGATGTCCACTCTCACCACTTTTATTCAACATAGGATTAGAAGTTCTAGCCACAACAATCAGACAAGAAAAAGAAATAAAAGAAATACAAATTGGAAAGGAAGCAATAAAATTGTCACTATTTGCAGAAGACATGGTACTATATATAGAAAATCCTAAAGATGTCACTAAAAAACTATTAGTACTCATTGATGACTTCAGTAAAGTTGAAGGATACAACATAACTATTTAGAAATCTGTTTCATTTCTATACACTAATAACAAACTATTGAAAAAAAAGAAATTAAGAAAGCAATCCCATTTATAGTTGCACTGAAAAGAATAAAATACATAGGAATAAATCTAACTAAGGAGATGAAGGACCTGTATTCTGAAAACTGTGAGACATTGGTGAAAAAACTGGAGATGACAAAAACAAATGGAAATATATACTGTATTTATGGATTAAAATAATTAATTTTATTACAATGTCTATACAACACGAGACACTCTAGAGATTCATTGTGATCGCTATCAAAATACTGATGATATTTTTTGTAAAGCTAGAACAAGTAATTCTAAAATTTGTACAGGAACACAGCCTGAAAATAGTCAAAACCATCCTGAGAAAGAAGAACAAAGGCATAGATACCACAATCCCTGCTTTCAAACTATACTACAAACTACAGTAATCAAAATAGTATGGTACTGGCACAGAAAGGACATGTAGATCAATGGAACAGAATAGGGAACCCAGAAAAAATGCACAATTACATGCTCAGTAAATCTACAACAAAGGAGGCAAGAATATAACGTGGGGAAAAGACAACTACTCTAATAAATGGTGTTGGAAAAACTAGACAGCTAGGTGCAAAAGAATGAAACTGGACTACATTCTCACACCATATACAAAAATAAATTCAAAATGAATTAAAGACTTAAATATAAGACCTGGAACTGTAAAACTCCTAGAAGAAAAAATAGGTAGTTTTTAAATGCACTTTTACATCAGTGTTTTTCAGATATGTCCCTTCAGGCACAAGAAACAAAAGTAAAAGTAAACATATGGCACTACATCAAATTAAAAACTTTTGTACAGTGAAGGAAACTATCAACAAATTGAAAAGGCCACCTGCTGAAAGGGAGAATATATCTGCAAATGATATATCTGATAAGGGGTTAAAATATAAAATATACAATGAACTCATATAACAATATTAAAAGAGGAAAAATCTGAATTAAAAATGTTCAGAAAACCTAAATAGATACTTTTCTAAAGACAAACAGATGACCAACAGACACATGAAAAGATGCTCAACATCACTAATCATCAGGAAAAAGCAAATCAAAACCACAATGAGTTATCACCTCATACCAGTCAGAAAAACTATTACCAAAAAGACAACAAATAACAAGTGTTGGTGAGGATATGGAGAAAAGGGAATCCTTTGCAATATTGGTGATATTGTAAATTGGTGCAGGCACTGTAGAAAACAGTATGAAGTTTCCTCAAAAAATTAAAAATTCAGCAATTCTACTCCTGGTATTTACCTGGATAAATGCAACAATAGATAACAAAAACATAATTTTTAAACTATATTTTTGTATTTTATGTTTCAAGTATTTTTAATTGGTTTACAAGAAAAAAAAACTATTGTTTCCACAAGATGAGTCTTTGTTCTTACTTTGAAAAATTACCAGTTTGGGTTTGGATGAGAATATATTGCTATATCAGGTAGAAGGTGTACTTGAGTTTCAAGGTATCCCAGAAGAAAAGATTTCAGAGTAAATCCTAATGTGTCAATCTAGTCTAAAGAGTTACTAATTATGGAGTTGTACATGATCAAGGAATTGTGGCTAGTATGAATAAAACGAAATTTTTTGGTAAACCACAAGACATTGCATATCTAAACTCTTCACCTCATGAGCGATAACACAGGACAAATTAAAATACCTGTGTTCTTTATTGTTGAAATCAGTAGTCCAAGACTACTAGAGATGATCAGGCTATTTCTCTTGTAGTTACATTAGATATATAGATAGATGATAGATTGATAGATAGATAGATAGATAGATAGATAGATAGATAGATAGATTGATAGATAGACATTTACCCATGGATATCTCCCCATGTATACATACATACAGGCACACATTTATTAAATATAAAATCTGTGGAAAATATGGAATAAAACCTTGTTGAAAGAACATTTTAGAGATGACTGGTCACAGGGAAAGCAATAAAAAAACAGCACAATATAATATAGATATAGATAATATAGTGTCAATTATTTTATTTGTTTTAACATCTTTATTGGAGTATAATTGCTTCACAATGTTGTGCAAGTTTCCTCTGCACTACAAAGTGAATCAGCCATATGAATACATATATCCCCATATTCCCTCTTGCATCTCCCTCCCAACCTCCCACCCTCCTTATCCCACCTCTCTAGGTAACCACAAAGCACCGAGCTGATCTCCCTGTGCTATACAACAGTTTCCCACTATCTATTTTATATTTGGTAGTGCGTATATGTCAATGCTACTCTCTCACTTTGTCCCAGCTTACCCTTCCCTATTACTATGTCCACAAGTCCATTCTCTACATCTGCATCTTTATTCGTGTCCAACCACTACGTTCACCAGAACTGTTTATTTTGGGTTTTTTTTAGATTCAATATATGTGTTAGGATACAGTATTTGTTTTTTCTCATTCTGACTTACTTCACTCTATATGACAGACACTAGGACCATCCACCTCACTACAAATAACTCAATTTCGTTTCTTTTTATGGCTGAATAATATTCCATTGTATATATGTGCACCATCTTCTTTATCCATTCATCTGTTGATGGACACTTAGGTTGCTTCCATGTCCTATCTATTGTAAATAGTGCTGCAGTTAACATTGTGATACAAGACTCTTTGAATTATGTTTTTTTTCAGGGTATATTCCCAAGAGTGAGATTGCTGGGTCATATGGTAGTTCTATTTTTAGATTTTTAAGGAACCTCCATACTGTTCTCCATTGTGGCTGTATCAATTTACATTCCACCAACAGTGCAAGAGGGTTCCCTTTTCTCCACACCCTCGCCAGCATTCACTGTTTGTAGATTTTTTGACGATGACCATTCTGATCAGTGTGAGGTGATACCATATTGTGGTTTTGCATTACTCTAATGATTAGTGATGTTGATCATCCTTTCATGTGTTTGCTGGCAATCTGTATATCTTCTTTGGATAAATGTTTATTTAGGTCTTCTGCCAATTTTTGGATTGGGTTTTTTGGGGGTTTTTTTATATTGAGCTGCATGAGCTGTTTGTATATTTTGGAGATTATTCTTTTGTCAGTTGCTTCCTCTGCAAATATTTTCTCACATTCTGAGGGTTGTCTTTTCGTCTTGTTTATGGTTTCCTTTGCTGTGTAAAATATTTTAAGTTTCATTAGGTCCCATTTGTTCATTTTTCGTTTTATTTCCATTTCTCTATGAGGTGGATCAAAAATGATCTTGCTGTGATTTATGTCATAGAGTGTTCTGCCTATGTTTTCCTCTAAGAGTTTATAGTGTCTGGCCTTACATTTAGGTCTTTAATCCATTTTGAGATCAGTTTTGTGCATGGTGTTAGGGAGTTTTCTAATTTCATTCTTTTAAATGTAGCTGTGCAGTTTTCCCAGCACCACTTACTGAAGAGGTTGTCTTTTCTCCATTGTACACTCTTGCCTCCTTTGTCAAAAATAAGGTGACCATATGTCCATGGGTTTATCTCTGGGATTTCTATCCTGTTCCATTGATCTATATTTCTGTTTTTGTGCCAGTATCATACAGTCTTGATTATTGTAGCTTTGTGGTATAGTCTGAAGTAAGGGAGCCTGATTCCTCCAGCTCTGTTTTTCTTTCTCAAGATTGCTTTGGCTATCAGGGTATTTTTTTTCCATACAAATTGTGAAATTTTTGTTCTAGTTCTGTGAAAAATGCCATTGGTAGTTCAATAGGGATTGCACTGAATCTGTAGATTGCTTTGGGTAGTATAGTCATTTTCACAATGCTGATTCTTCCAATCCAAGAATATGGTATATCTCTCCATCTGTTTGTATCACCTTTAATTTCTTTCATCAGTGTCTTATAGTTTTCTGCATACAGTTTTCTTTGTCTCCTTAGGTAGGTTTATTTTGAGGTACTTTATTCTTTGTGTTGCAGTGGTATATGGGATTGTTTCCTTAATTTCTGTTTCAGATTATTCATCATTAGTGTATAGGAATGCAAGAGATTTCTGTACTTTAATTTTGTATCCTGCTACATTGCCAAATTCATTGATTAGCTCTAGTAGTTTTCTGGTAGCATCTTTAGGATTCTCTATGCATAGTATCATGTCATCTGCAAACAGTGACAGTTTTACTTCTTCTTTTGGTTTGGTTTGGTTTCCTTTTATTTCTTCTTCTTCTCTGATTACTATGGCTAAAACTTCCAAAACTACATTGAATAATAGTGGTGAGAATGGACAACCTGATCTTACTGGAAAGGCTTTCAGTTTTTCACCATTGAGAACAATGTTGGCTGTGGGTTTGTCATATATGGTCTTTATTATATTGAGGTAGTTTCCCTCTGTGCCTACTTTCTGGAGAGGTTTTCTCTTAAATGGGTGTTGAATTTTGTCAAAAGCTTTTTCTGCATCTTTTGAGTTGATCATATATTTTTTCTCCTTCAATTTGTTAATATAGTGTAACACATTGATTGATTTGCATATATTGAAGAATCCTTGCATTCCTGGAATAAACCCAACTTAGAAACAGTGTATGATCCTTGTAATGTGTTGTTACATTCTGTATGCTATCATTTTGTTGAGGATTTTTGCATCCATGTTCATCAGTGATGTTGGCTTGTAGTTTTCTCTTTTGTGACATCTTTGGTTTTGGTATCAGTGTGATGGTGGCCTTGTAGAATCAGTTTGGGAGTGTTCCTCCCACTACTATATTTTGGAAGAGTTTGAGAATGATACTTGTTAGCTCTTCTCTAAATGTTTGATAGAATTTGCCTGTGAAGCCATCTCACCCTGGTCTTTTGTTTGTTGAAAGATTTTTAATCACAGTTTCAATTTCAGTGCTTGTGACTGATATGTTTATATTTTCCTTTTCTTCCTGGTTCAGTCTTGGAAGGTTGAACTTTTCTAACAATTTGTCCATTTCTTCCAGGTTGTCCATTTTATGGGCATATAGTTTCTTGTAGTAATTTCTCATGATCCTTTGTGTTTTTGCAGGGTCAGTGTTATTTCTTTTTCATTTCTAATTCTGTTGATTTGAGTGTTCTCCTTTTTTTTTACTGATGAGATTGGCTAATGGTTTTTCAATTTTGTTTATCTACTCAAAGAACCAGCTTTTTGTTTTATTGACCTTTGTTATTGTTTCCTTCATTTCTTTTTCATTTATTTCTGATGTGATCATTATGATTTCTTTCCTTCTGCTAACTTTGGGATTTTTTTTTGTTCTTCTTTCTCTAATTGCTTTAGGTATAAGGTTAGCTTGTTTATTTGAGATTTTTCTTATATCTTGAGGCAGGATTTTATTGAGATAAACTTCCCTCTTAGAACTGCTTTTGCTGCATCCCATAGGTTTTGGGCCATCATGTTTACATTGTCATTTGTTTCTAGGTATTTTTTGATTTGTTCTCTGATTTCTTCATTGATCTCTTGGTTATTTTGTAGCATATTGTTTAGACTCCATGTATTTGTATTTTTGATATCTAGTCTCATATTGATAGTCTTTAGTCTCAATTGATATCTAGTCTCATAGCATTGTCAGAAAAGATACTTGATATGACTTTAATTTTCTTAAATTTACCAAAGCTTGATTTGTGACCCAGGATAGGGTCTATCCTGGAGAATGTTCCCTAAGCACTTGAGAAGAATGTGTATTCTGTTGTTTTGGATGGAATGTCTTATGATATCATTTAAGTCCATCTTGTTTAATGTGCCATTTAAAGCTTGTGTTTCCTTATTTATTTTCATTTTGGATGATCTGTCCCTTGGTGAAAATGGGGTTTTAAACTTCCCTACTATGAGTGTGTTACTGTCGATTTCCCCTTTTATGGCTGTCAGCATTTGCCTTATATATTGAGGTGCTCCTATGTTGGGTGCATTAATATTTACAATTGTTATTTCTTCTTCCTGGATTGGTCCCTTGATCATTATGTAGTGTCCTTCTTTATATCTTGTAATAGCCTTTATTTTAAAGTCTATTTTGTCTGATATGAGAATTGCTACTCCATCTTTCTTTTGATTTCCATTTGCATAGAATATCTTTTTCCATCCCTTGACATTCCAGTCTGTATGTGTCCCTAGGTCTGAAGTTGGTCTCTTGTAGACAGAATAAATATGGGCCTTGTTTTTGTATCCATTCAGCCAGTCTGTGTCTTTTGGTTGGAGCATTTAATCCATTTACATTTAAGGAATTATCAAGATGTATGTTCCTATTACCAGTTTCTTAAGTGTTTTGAGCTGGTTTTTGTAGGTCTTTTCCTTCTCTTGTGTTTCCTGCTTAGAGAGGTTCCTTTAGCATTTGTTGTGAAGCTGGTTTGGTGGTGCTGAATTCTCTTAGCTTTTGCTTGTCTCTAAAGGTGTTACTTTCTCCACCAAATATGAATGAGATCCTTGATGGGTAATCTTGTTTGTAGGTTTCTCCCTTTCATCACTTTAAGTATATCCTGCCACTCCCTTCTGGCTTGCAGAGTTTCTGCTGAAAGATCAGTGGTTAACCTTATGGGGATTCCCTTGTATGTTATTTGTTGCTTTTCCCTTGCTGCTTTTAATATTTTTTCTTTGTATTTAATTATTGACAGTTTGACTAATATGTACTTCGGCATGGTTCTCTTTGGGTTTATCCTGTATGCGACTCTCTGTGCCTCCTAGACTTGATTGACTATTTCCCTTCTCATGTTAGGGAAGTTTTCAACTATAATCTCTTTAAATATTTTCTCAGTCCCTTTATTTTTCTCTTCTTCTTCTGAGACCCCTATAATCCGAATGTTAGTGTGTTTAATGTTTTCCCAGAAGTCTCTGAGACTGTCCTCAGTTCTTTTCATTCTTTATCTTTATTCTGCTCCCTGGCAGTTATTTCCACCATTTTATCATCCATCTCACTTATCCATTCTTCTGCCTCAGTTATTCTGTTATTGATTTCTTCTAGATTATTTTTAATTTTAGTTATTGTGTTGTTCATCACTGTTTGTTTGCTCTTTAGTTCTTCTAGTTCCTTGTTAAATGTTTCTTGTATTTTCTCCATTCTCTTTCCGAGATTTTGGATCATTTTTACTCTCATTACTCTGAATTCTTTTTCAGGTAAGTTGACTATTTCATTTTCAGTTATTTTGTCTTGTAGGTTTTTACCTTGCTCCTTTGTTTATAACATATTTTTTTGTTGTTTCTTTCTTTTTTTTTTTTTTTTTTGATGTATGGGGCTGTTTTCCTGTGTTACTTGTTGTTTGGATTGAGGTGTCCAGCACTGAAGTTTGCAGGCAGCTGGATAGAGCCGGATCTTGGGCTGAAATTAGGACCTCTGGGAGGTCTCACTCTGATTAATATTCCCTGGGTTCTGAGATTCTCTCTTATTCCAGTTGTTTGGACTCAGAGCTCCCTCCCACCACAGGAATTCAGGCCTGACCTCTGGCCTGGGAAACAAGATCCTGAAAACCAGTCACTGAGGGCTCTCTCATCCCCTTAGGTGTCCATGGTCCCCCACCAGTGCCTGGTAGGTGCCCTAGTTGTGCAGAGACACGAGTTTCACATCCTCCTAGTGTGCCATCTTGACTCCACCCTCTGTAACTGGTATATTTAATGGACTTCTCTCTTGGATCACGAATGAAATTTTCCACTTTATCAATTTTCAAGGAGTTTTTGAATTCATCTATAATCAGCAGCTACTTTTTTTTCCTTAGGTTATTTATGTTCCACTGTTGATAAACATAAAATAACCAAATTCGAACTAAAAATTTCAAGTGAATCTATTTGTTAATAGTTTAAATTACATAAACATTATAGCCTGAAATATTTGAAAAGTCTTCATTTATTATCCATCAATTTTATTTGTACTTTCTGGCATATCCAAGATTAAAAGAAATAGCATAACAATGTAAAATGAATTAAATATTGTTGTGACCTTATTACAGTGATGAAGTAGTCTATAGCACCTAGAAACCCATCTAATGTATTTTCTCTTGTTTAAAATTTAAGTCGATTTGATTGTGAATATCTATTTTTTTAAATTCTTAAGTATTAAATGCACACACAATCTCTATTAACTCTCTTACAGAATTTGTTGTCAATTATTTCTTTGCCATCACATGTTAACAATCTCTCTTGAAAACTGGAGTAAGAGTTCCTTGTAGGCTATAATCTCCTGGCAAATTTCCTCAAAGTAATATAAATATCTATATCACTGAAGGTGGCAGGTGAATAACCAATAAGAAAAAGACCTTATTCTTCCCCTATCTTTAGATACCTCAGAGGGCCTTAGCTAAACCTAGAGAGGTCATGGTTGAATAAAAAACCTTATATCATCACTAGAATGAAAACTAACACAGAAGAATGAGTACTACTCAGTTCTTAATTAACCAACCCAGGCATAGGTCTAGAGTTTGGAGAGATGTTCAGAAGTGGAAGAATGAGGAAAAGGCGGACTTCTCTGAGGTATGAATGATGCTTTAGTGAAAATCAAAATATGCTTATACATATAAATTTAAGATTCTGTGTTTCTGATATCATAATTTTGAATTGTTTAAAATTACATCAAATAGAAATTAATATTTGGGTGCCTCAAAAGTTACCTATTTTTCTCTCTCCTAGTTCTCAGCACTCATCTTTTATACAGACTCTATGCCATCAGCTGCTATTGTTTTATAATTTCCAAAGACATAAATATTCCATAGTATGTGGATATGCACAAGTCTAGATGTAGTACCTCAGTGACATAAATAACTTTACCTTTTTATGGCATCTAAAGGAATTTGTTTTATTTTCTTGTATTTTTGGCTAAGAGTTTTCCATCTCTGATAATTCATGTCTTTGAAAATACCTAAAATGTATAGGTCAAAAACAAAAGAGAAAATAAAGAAATAAAACCCAAATCCAAACTCTATTATTATTATTGTTGTTGTTGTTTTTAGGAAAAATGAGAGATCACTACCTTCCTGTCCATATATTTGTCAATAAAATAATCAATAAACAATCTATAATAGGAATAGAAAAAGTTTTATTTGAACCAAACTGAGCCCAGAAGACAGCCTCTCAGATAACTCTGAGAAACTGTTACAGAGAGGCATGGTTTTCAGCACAGCTTTATGTCTTGTCAGAACAAAGAGCATTAAACAACACAGGGAAAGATTCATTCAAGGTTTCAGAAAAAACAGAACAGCATGTACACATTGAGTCAATATAGCCTTGACATCTGGGGAAAGAGACTTGTCGAAGGAGTACTAACATTTGATGTCCCAGGTAGGGAGGATTTTAATCTTTATTTTTAACATGGACATTCTTTATTTCTGGTTAATCCACCCTTTCCTTTAATGATTAAAGCAGATGTACAATGTATGCTTGATAGGCCACAAACAGGCTGTTTTAGTCAGCATAAAATACAAGTTAACTCATGTATATGCCAGAATAACGTCCCCATACCTCAATGTGTGAAAATTTCTTTCATCATATCCTATCACAACTAAAAAAATTATCATTTCAAATGTATTGTGTTGCTTTTATAATGTTTAAATAGATACAAAGCAGCTTTTAAGATAATGGGAATTTTAAAAAATTGATCCATTTGGAAGGTACTATTGTTCCCTTGGCAAAGTATGTGCCAAGAGACAAAATGTACCCTTTTTCTTTGTAGCAAATAATAGAATAAAATCTGTCAGCTGTCACTTCCAGCTTTGGATAAAAATCCCCAGTAACCTTCTGAGAGAAATACGTTTTTATAGATCTGGTCACCATAAATATCCTGTATGTTCCAGAGGACTGTTTTTATTGTTGTTTCCCAAAAACATCTAAATATTAAGTGGATATAAACTAACCAGAAATATGTTGCTACAGAACATCTCTTATTTTTATTATTATTGTCTTATTTACATTTTTTTTAGTTTTGAGCAGATTCAAGGTCACCAATCATTCATTTTGATGTTGCCAAGCAGTCAGCTACCAGGCTGCCTACAAGCCTCCTGCCCTTGTAAGCTGCCAATTTAAATTGAACTAAATGGTGTATAGTCTAAGTCACATATATTCTTATTGAAGTGAAAAAATAAGGCATAAAACAGGCAAATAAAAATAAATATGGATACTGAAGTCCTCATTTCATCCAAGGAAAACTTTGTAAATGTGTCTATGCGATGTGAAATTGCTCATGGGTTGAAGTAAATCACCAGTAATGTCTCCTCCAAATATGGGATTCTATGACTTATAACATAGATAAATATATGAAGAATGTCACGCATTTTATCCCCACCACATCTAGCATGATGTGTATGTAATAGCAAACCATAAGGGTTGACATTCTCAACTAACCTTCAACCTTCAATGAAGTATTGATATGTGTGTGAGTTTTAACTTTTTACACTGCTTCCCTGCTGCTAAAGAACTTTCCCATCATTGACTCACACTTTTATCTCTAAAGAACATATTCCTTCTCCTTTTTAATTTCCATACTGCTAAAGTACCACTATCCTAATACCTTCAAACTCCATTCACTTCTTGATTCAGCTTTAAGACTAGGCTGGTTCCGAGGGCTTAAAACTCAGTATTCAAAGACAGTCAACAGATCTATTTGTAATAATTGTTATCAAGCAAATTTTTATAAGTAATAGAGGTCCAATACTGATATTAATATTTCTGCTCTATATAAGTTTTTACTTGGGAATGCTAAAACTTTCTGTGAAAAAATATATATATAATGAATTTCCAGTATCTAACAGATACTTATAGCATAAAATTTATAAATAAAAATGGAGACACTGACAAACAGCTAAATGTTTGACAAAAATCAGCCTCCATCATGGACTTTAATTTGTCATAACCATTTGATTGAATGTACAAATAAAAAAGTATGGTTTCATACAAACATGTACATCATTGATATTTGCATAAACAATTGTCCTTGCCTCAATTTTGGTGGGAAAATGCATTGTGAGGTACTTATAATATGTTATCAATCTTCCTACAAAGTCTTGTATAATAAGATTAGAAAATAGATCCAGTAGCTAAATACCTACTGTGTGCCAGGTGCTTTACATACTTAACTCTCACAACATTTTGCAGATGAATAAACAGAGAATCGGAGAGAGTAAATCACTCTCACAGTGTTAATGGGATTTTAATCTACTTTTAACACCAAAGTTGGGGGCTTTGAAATGTAACTATAGTGTATAGTGTAAAAGCACTATACTTTGCTTTTACAATTCACTATAATCCAATGAAATGCATAAGTAGAATTTATTAGCTGTACATTGAAGACAGGAAATCAAAACAGACAGGCACACTGTTGTGCATATGACCACACAGTAAGACAAAAGCAAAATCTAAATAAGACATTAAGTTACCTAAATTTCAGTCTTTCAATGACATACTATGTTGTTACAAATTTAAATTCTGGGGTTTGCCTTGTTTCTAGTTTCAGTTCTACCTTTCTAATTATCAGGTTTTTTTGTTTGTTTGTTTGTTTTCTCTTCAAAGTTATATGTTAATTATTTTTTCCTCACAAATCAGATAGACAGAATATTCTATATATGGAGAAAATAATGAACAATCTAAAGCCAGCAGAAAAACAAATACTTAACTTTAAAAAAATAATAAATTAATTTGTTTAAAATAGTCTAATAAGTGGCTTCTAGGTGAGTACTGAAGAAAGGAGGGCTAATGAAATTTAGAAGACCTGCTTTTGTATATACATTTTACAGATAGTTTCAATGCCGTCACATGCCAATTTGTGTTGCTGTGCTTGTTTTTATTGTACCTTAATATGTCAATAGTAATATAAGAATTCATTCAAATTTAAATCATTAAAAATCAGCATACCACATTGCAGTAAACATAGAGACTTCCAAACTAGGAATAAATTAATTGATATATGAATTGTATTCTTTTCTTAGAGATTGCTCCCTGGCAGATGGATTAATATTATCTTATCTTATAACAAAGCATTCCAAAAACTAGTACAGATAAAATTACATTGAATTATTCATTGTGTAGACAGCCTGAGGTTAATAATGATTCTGAGCTGCTCACATTTCTGAAAGCACTTTATTCTTCTAGGCATGGCATTGCCAGAAACAATTACTAAGTCAAGAAGTAAGAAGGTAAAGTTACATGCAACTGAAGTCATAATTAGCCTCTGACCCAATTTTGATACCAATTAAGTTCTACTCTTCTGTTTTTTCTTATGAATAATGCAGATGTGTCTTTCGCTTCCTTACATAAATATGCTTTAATATTTACTATTAAATGATGTCCTGTACCACATGGCTCTAATCCAGGAACATCACTAATGAGAATTTAATAGTTCTTAACAGATTGCCATTAGTCAGTTCCAATGTCAACAGCCTGAAGAGGTTAAACTGAATACAAATAAATTGTCTCCTTTGCCTTCCCTTTCCAGAGAATGCACTGAAGCAATTCATTTTACTTTGGGAGTTTGATGAGCAGAAAATTCTAATTTGTTTCTTCACAGACATCCCTTGAGGTTACATTACAGCAAAATCTGTGAAATGCACAGGATCATTTTGATCTTGACAAATAACAGATAGCTAAATTTGAAGTTCAAAGGAGAAATAATTAAAACTGACCTTAGAAGAAAATTTGGTATAGAGATATAGTGGTAAATAGGGAAAACATATATAATTCCTGACCAATAAAATCGAATAATCTTTGAAAATCAGTGTAGCATTTTTAAAAAGCTCTATTGGCCTAAATTTAGGAACCACAGTTCTAGCTATGCTTGTGAAATAGCTCTATGGCCTCAAGTGTAAAAAAATCAGTGGAGGAGTGACATAATCAAGATGTTGATGTATGTCATTTCTGACTTCAATTCTACTCACAAGACCAAGTAGCAACTATCCATAGACAAGACACCACTGTGAAAATTGCAGAACCTGGGGATGAGGCTGAAGCACTTCCCTGGATCACAAAGACTGAAAACAACCTCATTAGAAGAGTAAGAGGAAGAGGAACACCTTTGCTCTGATCTGAACACACCTAGCCCAGGATGGCATGGTGCTGTACCAAGCAGGCCCCCAAGGCCTACAGTTTCACCAGTGGGAAAAAGATAACCCAAAGTGGATATCTACTTCCTCAGCATTGCAAAACATTTCCCAGGAGGCACACATAGGTCTTACCTCACAGGGATCACTGGGAGAAACTGCGGAGCTCAAACACTGGGGGTCAGATAGAAAGAGTGGAGAAGGGCAGAGTTTACAGCAACCAGTACTCATATTTAGTGAACCTCATTCCTGCTTGCAGCATCACCTAAACAGAGATCGCAGCCAGTGGCTCTGCCTATCTTCAAAGTTGATCCAGTGGCCCCATCAGGTCAGAAATATTGGTTGGTAGTTCTGCCTGATTTGGGTTCCCAGCTAAAAGGCCATACTGGTCATGGAGATTATTCTATGATCTTACCCAAGCAGGGGAGGAAATTAGCAGTGCCATCCAACTGCTAAGTGTAGCCTCCAGTTCCACCCAACAGGGAAGACTGGCCATAGATAATAAGCAGCTTCAGAGCACATCCTATGGCCTGCCAAGGCAGGAAGTTAAGCCAGCATCTCTGCCCAACTGTTGAGCACATAGCTTCTGGACACATATATCAGGTAGCCTGAACAATGATCCCAAGCAGACTTGGAGCAAGCCTACAGTGTCACCCAGCCACAGAGCTCAACCTACAAGCTCAGCCAACAGCACTGCCCACCTATGGTCCTACCTGATTGCTGAACACAGCCTGCAGTCTTACCCAGGCAGGGAGCCCAGTTGTGACCCTGTCCAATTGTGGAGCATAGCCTGAGGCTCCACTCAACAGGAAAGCCCAACCAGTGACATAGCCCATCTACAGAGCACAGGTTTCCAACTTCACTCAGCTGTGGGGTACAGTTAGAAGTCCCACCTAATAAGACAGCCTGGCCAGCAACTTTGAGCAACAAGGCCCAATGACCAACACTGGAGCATAGCCAGTGGCTCACCTGACTGGGAAGCTCAGCCTGCAGAACCACCCAAGTTCAGAGCACAGCCTGATGCTCTGACTGATTGCAGAGCACAATGTAAGGACCTGTCTGACCATGAAGTAGAGCCCCTTTCCCTGCCTGTACATGGAGTCCAGCCAGTGGCATCATCCATTTAATGAGTACAGCCTGAGGACCCACCAACAAGGAATAACTGCAGAGCATAGTTTGCAGCCCTGCCCAATTGCAGACCAGTGGTACCACACTTCCAGAGAGCACAGCTTATGACCCCATCCAACCAGTGGAAACTGAGAGCCTAGCTCGTGGCCCCACCTGACTGTGAAATCACAGAATTGCCTCACTAGAATGTGGAACATAGTCAGCAGGCTTACCCAACCACAAAGCCCATCCAGTGGTACTTTCCCTTGCCTCAGAGCATGGACAGTGGCCTTGAGCAACTAGGACTCCAAAAGCAAGCTTCACCTGCCCATGGACACTACCAGCTAACCCATCCAGTATCCCAAGCTGAACTGACAGGTGAAAATCTTTCCCTGATGAAGAAAACCTATGAATTCTAGAAGATTTACTCAAATGCACAGATACCAACACAAGGATTCAACGATCATGAGGATCAGGTAAAAATTACACCACCAAAGGACACTAATAAACTGCCAATAACTGACCTTGAAGACATGGGGATCTATGAACCATGTGACAAAGAATTCAGAATAATCCTCTTAAACAATTTCAGCAAACTATAAGAACACAGACAGCTATACGAAATTTGGAAAACATTGTAAGAACAAAATGAGAAGTTCAACAAAGAAACAGAACCCATCAAAAACAAAACAAAACCAAAACCCCGCAAACAGAAATCCTAGACCTGAAAGCTTACAGGACTTATGGTACAGGATTGAAAGAAATAATACATACATTATGAGACTCCTGGAAGGAGAGGAGAAAAAAAAAAAAAAACAGAAAGTCTATTAAAGCAGTAATTACAAAAGCTTCCAAAACGTTGTGGAGAAAAATACACATCCAGATTCATGACTCCCAAAAGAAAAATAGTTTAACCCAAAAAGAGTTACAATGAGGTACGTTATAATTAAATTGTCAAAAGTTAAAGACAGAGAGTTTTGAAAGTAGCAAGATAAAAGCAACTCATCAAACACAAGAGAGTCCCCATAAGATTAAAAGCAAATTTTTCAGAAGAAATTGTGTAGGCCAGGAGAGAGAGTGGGAGGATATATTCAATACAATGAAAGAAAAAGCTATTGTCAAAGAAAGCTATGCTGCCAAAGTTATCTTTAAGAAATTAAGGAGAGATAAAGACTTTCCCAGACAAACAAAAATTGAGGAAGTTCTTCACAATTAGATGTGTCTTACAAACATATGAATGTGTAAAACTTATCAGTTTTACACATCAAAGGATCAAAGTTTTACACATCAAATAATCAAAAACTTATCAAAGAATCAAAGTCAGATTCCCTAATATTATTATACAATGGCAATGAACCAATCAAAACACTAGTTTAAAAGTTTAAAAAGTATTAAAAATAACTATAACTACAATAATTTATTATTGGAAACACAATATGAAATATATGTAAACTGTAACATCAATAAGTTAAATTATGGGGAGGAAGAAATAAAAGTATAAATTTTCAGTATACTGTCCAAGTTAAACTATTATCAGCTTAAAACAGAATGTTAGAAATATATTTTATGTAAGTCTCATTGTAAACATAAAGGAAAAACCTGTGGTAGATATATAAAAGATTATGATAAAGGAATCAAAGCTTACAGTCAAAAAAACCATCAGATCACAAAGGAAGACAGCAAGAGAGAAAGCAAGGAACAAAGTATCTATAAAACAGTGAGAAAATAATTAACAAAATAGCAATCAAATGTCCTTATCTATCAATATTTACTTTAAATATAAATGGATTAAATCATACAATCAAAAGACACAGAATGGCTGAATGGATGAAAAAAGCAGGATCCAATTATCTGGTGTCTGCAAGAGACTCACTTTAGCTTTAAAAACACACATAGCCTGAGTGGAAATGGAGGGAGAAAGGTATCACAAACAGATCTATACTTATGCCAGAAAAAGAGATTTTAACATAAAAATGGTCAAAAAGACAAAAAAGATTATTATATAATATTAGAGGGATCAATTCATCAAGAAGCTAAAGTAATTGTAAATATTTGTGCACCTAAAATCCAAGCACTTAAATGTATAAAGCACATAGTAACAGAACTAAAAGGAGAAACAAATAGCAATATAATAATAAATGGGGCTTTAATATCCCACTGTCAATAAGGGAAAGATCATCTAGATAGAAACTTAATATGGAAAGAGCAGATTTTACAATCTATATATCAATACAATCTATATATCAAATTGACCTAATAGATATATATATAGAACATTTCATCTAACAACAGAAAATACATATTCTTCTAAAGCACACACAGAACATTTTCCAGGATAGATCATATTCTAGGTCACAAAACAAGTTTCAGCATATTCAGGAAGATAGAAACTATATCAAGTTTTTTGTTTGTTTTGTTTTGTTTTTGTTTTGTTTTGTTTTTCTTCAAATACAATGATATGAACTGGAAATCAACAGTAGGAGAAAAACTGGAAATTTCACAAATATATGGAAATTAAACGTATACTCCTGAACAACCAGTGGGTCAAAGAGGAAATCATATGGGAAATCAAAATATCTTGAGACAAGTAAAAATATAAACACAACATATCATAACTTATGAGATGTAGCAAAAGCGGCTCTAAAAGGAAAGTTTATAGCTATAAATGCATACCTCAAAAATAAAGATCTCAAATAAACAGCCTCACTTCACACTTCAAGGTACTAGAAAAAGAACAAACTAAGCCCAAAGTTATCAGAAAGAAGGAAATAATAGAGATTAAAAGAAATAAATGAAATATAGAATAGGAAAGCAATAGAAAAGATTTAATAAAATAAGAGTCGGTTCTTTAAAAGATAAACAAAATTGACAAAACTTTAGCTAGACTAATCAAGAAAAAAGAGGACTCAAATAAAATTATAAATGAAAGAGGAGACATTAAAATAAATATCACAGAAATAAAAAGGATCAAAGGAGACTACTATGAACAATTGTATGCTAACAAATTGGGCAGCCCAGACAAAACTGTACAAATTCCTGGAAACACAGCAGACCAAGACTGAATCATGAAAAAATAGAAAATCTGAACAGACCAGTAACATGTAAATAGATTCAATTAGTAATAAAAAAACTTCCCAACAAAGAAACATCTCAGGACCAGATGGCTTCCCTGGTGAATTCTACAGGGAGTAGGTTGATGGTTGGTAGTGGGAATGGGGGGATATGTTCAAATGATTACAAAATTCTAGTTATAATATGAATAAATTCTGGAGATATGATGTACAGCATGGTGACTATAGTAAACACCATTGTGTTATATACTAGAAAGCGCGATGAACGTACATCTTAAAAGTTATCGGGCTTCCCTGTGGTACAGTGGTTAAGAATCCACCTGCCAATGCAGGGGACACGGGTTCAACCTCTGGTCTGGGAAGATCCCACATGCTGCGGAGCAACTAAGCCCATTTGCCACAGCTACTGAGCTTGCTCTCTAGAGCCAGTGAACCACAACTACTGAAGCCTGTGTGCCTAGAGCCCGTGCTCTACAACAAGAGAAGCCACCGCAGTGAGAAGCTCATGAACCACAATGAAGAGTACATCCTGCTCCCCACAACTAGAGAAAGCCGGTGTGCAGCAATGAAGACCCAACACAGCCAGAAATAAATAAATAAATAAATAAAGTTATCACCACATCTAGATACAAAATGACAACTATGTGAGGTGACGCATGTGTTATTGTGGTAATCATTTCTCAATATATGTGTATATCAAATCATCCTGTAACAACACGTGAGCTACACAAAGCCTGGGCGCTTCTCTCTCCAGCCGCTTCCACGCTGCGCCCTGGGGCAGGGACCCTGGGAAGATGGCGGAAGAGTAAGACGCGGAGATCACTTTCCTCCCCACAGATACATCAGAAATTCATCTACCTGTGGAACAACTCCTACAGAACACCTACTGAGTGCTGACAGAAGACCTCAGACCCCCCAAAAGGCAGAAACTCCCCACATACCTGGATAGGGCAAAAGAAAAAAGAATAAACAGAGACAAAAGGATAGGGACCGGACCTGCACCAGTGGGAGGGAGCCGTGAAGGAGGAAAGGTTTCCACACACTACAAGCCCCTTCGCGGGCGGAGACTGCAGGTGGTGGAGGGGGAAAGCTTCGGAGTACCGGAGGAGAGCACAGCAACAGGGGTGTGGAGGGCAAAGCGGAGAGATTCCGGCACAGAGGATCAGTGCCCTCAGGCACACACCAGCCCGAGAGGCTTGTCTGCTCGGCCGCCGGGATGGGCGGGGCTGGGAGCTGAGGCTCGGGTATCGGCTTTCAGTCGGAGCGCAGGGAGAGGACTGGCGGCAGGAAGAGAGTCTGAAGGGGTTAGTGCACCACGCCTAGCCTGGAGGGAGTCCGGGGAAAGGGTCTGGAGCTGCCGAAGAGGCAACAGGCTTTTTCTTCCCTTTTGTTTCCTGGTGGGCAAGGAGAGGGCATTAAGAGGGCTGCTTTGGGAAGCGCCGGAGACGGGCGCGAGCCGCGGCTAAAAGCGCGGACCCCGGAGACGGGCGAGGGACGCTGAGGCTGCTGCTGCTGCCGCCGCCGCGGGGCCTGTGTGTGAGCGCGGGTCACTGTCCACCCCGCTTTCCGGGGGGCCTGTGCACCCCGCCACTACCAGGGTCCCGGAACCCGGGGACGGCTTTCCCGGGAAAGCGCACGGAGCGCTTCGGTCTGGTGCAACGTCACGCCGGCCTCTGCCGCCGCAGGCCCGCCCCACACTGTGCACCCCTCCCTCCCCTCTGCCTGAGTGAGCCAGAGCCCCCGCATCAGCGGATCCTTTAAACCCGCCCTGTCTGAGCAAAGAACGGACGCCCTCCAGCGACCTACGCGCAGAGGTTGGGCCAGGTCCAAGGCTGAGACCCGGGAGCTGTGAGAGTAGAGAAGAGACAGGGAAATCTCTCTGTGCAGCCTCGGAGGAAGCTTATTAAAGCTCCATGGTCCACTTGATGTGCGCTGTGTCTGTGGAGTGCATGAATGTACAGCGAATCATCCCAAACTGAGGAAGTGGACTTTGAGGACAAGATTTAAGACTTTCCCCCCTTTTCCTCTTTTTACAACAAAGTATCCCAAATTGAGGAGGTGGACTTGGAGAGCAACATTTTTGATTTTTCCCCCTGCTCTCTTTTTGTGAATGTGTATGTGTATTCTTCTGTGTAAGATTCTCTCTGTATAGCTTTGCTTCCACCATATGTCCCAGGGTTCTATCTGTCCGTTTTTTTTTTTTCAATAATTACTTTTTAACTTTAATAACGCTACTATATTTCATACTTTATTCTATTTTACTTTACCTGCTTTCTTTTTTTCCTACCTTCCCTTCCTCCCTCCCTCCCTCCACCCCTCCTTTCCATCTTTCTCTTTCTTTCCTTCCTCCATCACTCCCTCCCTTCTTCCTTTCACTCTTTCTTTTCCTTTCCTTCCTCCCTCCCTCCCTCCCTCCTGTCTTTCTTTCCTTCCTCCCTCCCTCCCACCCCTCTTCCTTTCACTTTCTTTTTTTTCTTCCTCCCTCCCTCCCTACTGTCTTTCTTTCCTTCCTCCCTCCCTCCCTCCCTTCTTCCATTCACTATTCCTTTTTCATTCATTCCTCCCTCTCTCCCTCCTTTCTTTCTTTCCATCCTTCCTCCCTCCCTCCCTCCTTTCTTTCTTCCTTCCTTCCTTCCTTTCTTTCCTTCTTCCTTTCTTTCGCTCTCTCTTTCTTTCTTCTAATTTTTTCTTTCTACTTTTTCTCCCTTTTATTCTGAGCCCGGTAGATGAAAGGCTCTTGGTGCTGCAGCCAGGAGTCAGTGCTGTGCCTCTGAAGTGGGAGAGCCAACTTCAGGACACGGGTCCACAAGAGACCTACCAGCTCCACATAATTTCAAGCAGCGAAAATCTCCCAGAGATCTCCAACTCAACACCAGCACCCAGCTTCAGTCAATGACCAGCAAGCTACAGTGCTGGTCACCCTATACCAAGCAACTAGCAAGGCAGGAACACAAACAAACCCATTAGCAGAGAGGCTGCCTAAAAACAAAATAAGGCCACAGGCACCCCAAAACACACCACCAGACGTGGACCTGTCCACCAGAAAGACAAGATCGAGCCTCAACCACCAGAACACAGGCTCTAGTCCCACCCACCAGGAAGACTACACAACCTACTGAAACAACCTTAGCCACTGGGGACAGAAACCAAAAACAACAGGAACTACGAACCTGCAGCCTGCAAAAGGGAGACCTCAAACACAGTAACATAAGCAAAATGAGAAAGAAAAACACACAGCAGGTGAAGGAGCAAGATAAAAACCTACCAGACCTAACAAATGAAGAGGTAATAGGCAGTCTACCTGAAAAAGAATTCAGAATAATGATAGTAAAGATGATCCAAGATTCTATTTCCAAGATCCAAAATCTTGGAAATAGAAAAGACAAAATGCAAGAAACAGTTAACAAGGACCTAGAAGAACTAAAGATGAATCAAGCATCGATTAAAAACACAATAAATGAAATAAAAAATACTCTAGATGGGATCAATAGCAGAATAACTGAGGCAGAAGAATGGATAAGTGAGATGGAAGATAAAATAGTGGAAATAACTGATGCAGAGCAAAATAAAGAAAAAAGAATGAAAAGAACACAGGACAATCTCAGAGACTCTGGGACAACATTAAATGCACCAACATTTGAATTATAGGGGTTCCAGAAGAAGAAGAGAAAAAGAAAGGGACTGGGAAAATATTTGAAGAGATTATAGTTGAAAACTTCCCTAATATGGGAAAGGAAATAGTGAATCAAGTCCAAGAGGCAGAGAGAGTCCCATACAGAATAAATCCAAGGAGAAATACGCCAAGACACATATTAATCAAACTGTCAACAATTAAACACAAAGAAATCATATTAAAAGCAGCAAGGGAAAAACAACAAATAACACACAAGGGAATCCACATCAGGTTAACAGCTGATCTCTCAGCAGAAACTCTACAAGCCAGAAGGGAGTGGCAGGACATAATTAAAGTGATGAAGGAGAGAAACCTGCAACCAAGATTACACTACCCAGCAAGGATCTCATTCAGATATGATGGAGAAATTAAAACTTTTACAGACAAGCAAAGGCTGAGAGAGTTCAGCACCACCAAACCAGCTTTACAACAAATGCTAAAGGAACTTCTCTAGGCAAGAAACACAACAGAAGGAATATACCTACAATAACAAACCCAAAGCAATTAAGGAAATGGGAATAGGAACATACATATCAATAATTACCTTAAATGTAAACGGACTAAATGCTCCCACCAAAAGACACAGAGTGGCTGAATGGATACAAAAACAAGACCCATATATATACTGTCTACAAGAGACCCACTTTAGACATAGAGACACATACAGATTGAAAGTAAGGGGTTGGAAAAAGATATTCCATGCAAATGGAAATCAAAAGAATGCTGGAGTAGCAATTCTTATATCAGACAAAATAGACTTTAAAGTAAAGACTATTAGAAGAGACAAGGAAGGACACTACATAATGATAAAGGGATCCATCCAAGAGGAAGATATAACAATTGTAAATATTTATGCACCCAACATAGGAGCACCTCAATACATAAGGCAAATACTAACAGCCATAAAAGGGGAAATCGACAGTAACACAATCATAGTAGGGGACGTTAACACCCCACTTTCACCAATGGACAGATCATCCAAAATGAAAATAAACAACAAAACACAAGTTTTAAATGATACATTAAACAAGATGGACTTAATTGATATTTATAGGACATTCCATCCAAAAACAACAGAATACACATTTTTCTCAAGTGCTCATGGAACATTCTCCAGGATAGATCATATCTTGGGTCACAAATCAAGCCTTGGTAAATTTAAGAAAATTGAAATTGTATCAAGTATCTTTTCCGACCACAATGCTATGAGACTAGACATCAATTACAGGTAAAGATCTCTAAAAAATACAAACACATGGAGGCTAAACAATACACTACTCAATAACGAAGTGATCACTGAAGAAATCAAAGAGGAAATTAAAAAATACCTAGAAACAAATGACAATGGAGACACGACGACCCAAAACCTATGGGATTCAGCAAAAGCAGTTCTAAGGGTGAATATTATAGCAATACAATCCCACCTTAAGAAACAGGAAACATCTCGAGCAAACAACCTGACCCTGCACCTAAAGCAATTAAAGAGAGAAGAACAAAAAAACCTGAAAGCTAGCAGAAGGAAAGAAATCATAAAGACCAGATCAGAAATAAATGAAAAAGAAATGAAGGAAATGATAGGAAAGATCAATAAAACTAAAAGATGGTTCTTTGCGAAGATAAACAAAATAGACAAACCATTAGCCAGACTCATGAAGAAAAAAAGGGAGAAGACTCAAATCAATAGAATTAGAAATGAAAAAGGAGAAGTAACAACTGACACTGCAGAAATACAAAAGATCATGAGAGATTACTACAAGCAACTCTATGCCAATAAAATGGACAACCTGGAAGAAATGGACAAATTCTTAGAAATGCACAACCTGCCAAGACTGACTCAGGAAGAAATAGAAAATATGAATAGACCAATCACAAACACTGAAATTGAAACTGTGATTAAAACTCTTCCAACAAACAAAAGCCCAAGACCAGATGGCTTCACAGGCGAATTCTATCAAACATTTAAGGAAGAGCTAACACCCATCATTCTCAAATTCTTCCAAACAATTTCAGAGGAAGGAACACTCCCAAACTCATTCTATGAGGCCACCATCACCTTGATACCAAAACCAGGCAAGGATGTCACAAAGAAAGGAAACTACAGGCCAATATCACTGATGAACATAGATGCAAAAATCCTCAACAAAATACTAGCAAACAGAATCCAACAGCACATTGAAAGGATCATACACCATGATCAAGTTTATTCCAGGAATGCAAGGATTCTTCAATATACACAAATCAATCAATGTGATACACCATATTAACAAGTTGAAGGAGAAAAACCATATGATCATCTCAATAGATGCAGAGAAAGCTTTCGACAAAATTCAACACCCATTTATGATAAAAACCCTGCAGAAAGTAGGCATAGAGGGAACTTTCCTCAACATAATAAAGGTAATATATGACAAACCCACAGCCAACATTGTCCTCAATGGTGAAAACCTGAAACCATTTCCACTAAGATCAGGAACAACGCAAGGCTGCCCACTCTCACCACTCTTATTCAACATAGTTTTGGAAGCTTTAGCCACAGCAATCAGAGAAGAAAAGGAAATAAAAGGAATCCAAATTGGAAAAGAAGAAGGAAAGCTGTCACTGTTTGCAGATGGCATGATACTATATATAGAGAATCCTAAAGATGCTACCAGAAAACTACTAGAGCTAATCAATGAATTTGGTAAAGTAGCAGGATACAAAATTAATACACAGAAATCTCTGGCATTCCTGTACACTAATGATGAAAAATCTGAAAATGAAATCAAGAAAACACTCCCATTTACCATTGCAACAAAAAGAATAAAATATCTAGGAATAAACCTACCTAAGGAGACAAAAGACCTGTATGCAGAAAATTATAAGACACTGATGAAAGAAATTAAAGATGATACAAATAGATGGAGAGATATACCATGTTCTTGGATTGGAAGAATCAATATTGTGAAAATGACTCTACTACCCAAAGCAATCTACAGATTCAATGCAATCCCTATCAAACTACCACTGGTATTTTTCACAGAACTAGAACAAAAAATTTCAAAATTTGTTTGGAAAAACAAAAGGCCCCGAATAGCCAAAGCAATCTTGAGAATGAAAAATGGAGCTGGAGGAATCAGGCTCCCTGACTTCAGACTATACTACAAAGCTACAGTAATCAAGACAGTGTGGTACTGGCACAAAAACAGAAAGATAGATCAATGGAACAGGATAGAAAGCCCAGAGATAAACCCATGCACGTATGGTCAACTTATCTTTGATAAAGGAGGCAGGAATGTACAGTGGAGAAAGGACAGCCTCTTCAATAAGTGGTGCTGGGAAAACTGGACAGGGACATGTAAAAGTATGAGATTAGATCATTCCCTTACACCATACACAAAAATAAGCTCAAAATGGATTAAAGACCTAAATGTAAGGCCAGAAACTATCAAACTCTTAGAGGAAAACATAGGCAGAACACTCTATGACACAAATCACAGCAAGGTCCTTTTGGACCCACCTCCTAGAGAAATGGAAATAAAAACAAAGATAAACACATGGGACCTAATGAAACTTCAAAGCTTTTGCACAGCAAATGAAACCATAAACAAGACCAAAAGACAACCCTCAGAATGGGAGAAAATATTTGCAAATGAAGCAACTGACAAAGGATTAATCTCCAAAATTTAGAAGCAGCTCATGCAGCTCAATAGCAAAAAAACAAGCAACCCAATCCAAAAATGGGCAGAAGTCTTAAATAGGCATTTCTTCAAAGAAGATATACAGAGTGCCAACAAACACATGAAAGAATGCTCAACATCATTAATCATTAGAGAAATGCAAATCAAAACTACAATGAGATATCATCTCACTCCAGTCATAATGGCCATCATCAAGAAATCTAGAAACAATAAATGCTGGAGAGGGTGTGGAAAAAGGGAACCCTCTTGCACTGCTGGTGGGAATGTGAATTGGTACAGCCACTATGGAGAACAGTATGGAGGTTCCTTAAAAAACTAAAAATAGAATTACCATATGATCCAGCAATCCCACTACTAGGCATATACCCTGAGAAAACCATAATTCAAAAAGAGACATGTACCAAAATGTTCATTGCAGCTCTATTCACAATAGCCCGGAGCTGGAAACAACCTAAGTGTCCATCATCGGATGAATGGATAAAGAAGATGTGGCACATATATACAATGGAATATTACTCAGCCATAAAAAGAAACAAAACTGAGCTATTTGTAAGGAGGTGGATAGACCTAGAGTCTGTCATACAGAGTGAAGTAAGTCAGAAAGAGAAAGACAAATACCGTATGCTAACACATATATATGGAATTTTAAAAAAATGTCATGAAGAACCTCGGGGTAAAACGGGAATAAAGACACAGACCTACTTGAGAATGGACTTGAGGATATGGGGAGGGGAAGGGTAAGCTGTGACAAAGCGAAAGAGAGGCATGGACATATATACAGTACCAAACGTAAGGTAGATAGATAGTGGGAAGCAGCCGCAGAGCACAGGGAGATCAGCTCGGTGCTTTGTGACCGCCTGGAGGGGTGGGAGGGAGGTAGATGCATGAGGGAAGGGATGTTGGAACAGATGTATATGTATGACTGATTCACTTTGTTATAAAGCAGAAACTAAAAAAAAAAAAAAAACATATGATATGTCAATGATATCTCAGTCAAGCTGAAAAGATTTAGAAAGCAATGAAATACTTAAAACCAAAACCAAAAAATAAATAAATAAAGATGCCTGCAGAAATCCCGTGTTGCTTGTTGGTGATGAGGGATTCCTCCTAATTCTAAAAACTGCATAATTTTAATTAAACACACTTTTTTCTTCATATAATAAGATGTCAAATTTAGTAATTATAAAAAGTTTCCTTCATGAAATATGAGTTCATGAAATTTCCTTCATAAAATAGGACTTCAAATTTAGTAATGTTAAGTATATTCTAAACCAGTTGCTTATTAACTGTCAAAGTCAAATGAAAGATTTAAGTACACCTTTTCCTTAGTATCTTGTCAAAGTATAACTTAGTTTATATAAGCATATTTTGTTAAAACAGATGCAGTCATATATTTTGTAGTAAAAGTCAACATAATTTATAAATTGTTCATAATATATAGAGTATAGTGTTGAGAAGGAACTTTAAAGGGGGGAGAAAGTGTTAGAATATGTGGTCTATGATCTTGAAGCATAAGCAGGGAGAAAATAAATAAGAGGTATAAATATAAGGACATGAAGTATCATATTATCAAGTGTAATTGTGTGTGTGTGTAATGTGTACATATGTAACATCATAGCAAACCATAACTTTCTCCTATTACCTCACTTATTAATCTAGACCAATAGGAATAATGGCCTCCATTCATACCAATGGCATGGAATATGTATATGAATCCATTTGTTTGTATTTTTTCCATGTACATTTGTAGGTACATGAGGCTTTACAGGCAAAAGTAATGTCAAACAAGATGTCAAGAGTCTAGATATGTGAAGAAATAATTAATGAACTATTTCAGCTGAGCTAGGAGGAGACACCTTGTCTTGTGATGAAGATAGTAGCTAAATAATTGGCTTTTCAGCTGAAGAAACACTAACATTATTTTATCATCAACAACATAAAAGTATTAATCAGTTGCCACCATGCTTTGAGTAGGCTTCAGGTCAAAGAAATGATTTTAAATGATCTACCTTTTATAAGGAAAATTGCTGAGGGGAAGAAGAAAAAGATGTCATCTAAAATTTCCCTATTTCATTTTTTTTTCCCTATTTCATTTTTTAAAAGAATTTTCCTATTCTTTTTATAACTTCACTATAAAATGACTTCATTATAACTAACAGCTTAAAATATCATAGCAAAAACCCACCAAGGTGAAATAAATTGCTATGGGAGTACTATGAATCTGTAATTGTACTGACACCACAAAGACATCATTAGGTTCTGATTGGACGGTGTATATAGAGATACTAGCAGCCATAGATAAAACAATATACTATACTGTCAAACAAAAAGTCATTTAAAACCCCACCTAGTGGTGAGTTCGATGATATTTATATACTTCTGCCTTGAGGCAAGCTGGCTATAAGAGGTTCTCATCTTCTCCTAGCTCTAGGAGTGGGCTTATGCCATATTTTTTTTTTCTGACCAGTTTCTGACCCAAAACTCTACTCTGATATCACCATGGATGTTAGAAATGTCAGGTAAACCTTTATACCTTAGTTTTCAAATCTACAGTTCTCTAAAAACATTTTTCCCAAAGTAGTAAAAGTAAAGATAAATAAAATGGTATTTTTGATTCAATATTTCTACCTTTGCTTTAATTTTAGGTCTTAGAAAACATTTTCTACTGTAATTAGTTTTATTACGAGTTTAGTAAGACTAACATTGGAACCTAACAGCATATAAAATGACATTAGATATTCTTTTTTAACTTTAGTGCCTAGGACATTCAGTCTAAATTTCTAATATCTAACTCACTAAACTTAATTTTGGGTCAAAATAGTTTTAAACATACATTTTTTTCAATCCACAAGCATTTATTTACAATTCTGAAAACTTCCACATAATTACAAATGGGACAATAGTAGTAAATTACTATTTGGATAAAGAAAAGATACAAGTTAGCACAATATAGTTTATAAACTTACAATTAGGCACATTCAATTTGGTGCTAAGGCATAAGATATTATTTTGCAATTTATGAAAAATATCCAATAGGCATATAATGGCCAAAAAGTACAAATGATACAAATATCTATAGACATGACAATGTACAAATTGTGACATAAATCTATCAGAAACTAGAAAATCTATGTTGGTCTTATACTTCCAGCTTGCTAAAAGATACAGGCTTTGGGTGGGAACACAAAAAATCCAGACCTGGCCATAACAGGGTTTCCAGAAAGTATGAGAGCTAGCAAAGTTCCTCTGGATGGGAGTGGGTGCCACATGAGATGAAACAATGTCTTAATGGGTAGGTAGTATGCTGGGATGGAAAATATAGGAGCAAGGGATATTTAGAGAAACAGATAGCTAAGTATTTGACACTAACAAAATCTACCAGTATCCCATAGGGCCTCAGGTACCATGCAAGGGTTTAAGGGATTCCAGTATTTAATTAAATCAAAATGTGCCAATGGGAAGAATTAAGGAGAGCCTCAGAGGTAGATGAACTGGGGATGTTTTACACCAAGACGTGTCTCAGTTAACCTGATGGGTTCAAAATGCAGGAAGTGGGTATAGGGGACAAGACAATACCTTAACTATAAGAATAAAGGTTTAGGTCAGGGTAGGGCCTGATGTTCCTAAGCGTTGAAACAGAGCTCTTTAGTTTCTTCCTCCTACATGTAAGATTCTTTTAGAGGTTAAGATGATGCTGAGCCTGCAAGCTAAAGTTAAATGGCTGGAACTAGGGAGAGAAAATAAGTTATATAGGCTCGGAACCAGGAAAAGCCTAACTAAGGGTTTGCCTAAATATAATTGAATGTTGGAACTGAATATTTTAATATGTAAACATTTTACTGATACCAAAATGTGTCTTACCACACTTCCCGCAATCTCACACCACCCACCCTAACCTGCAGTAGCTATGGGTCCCTTGGTTTCCATGGAAATATAGAGGAAAGAGACACTGATCTGGCTTGCAGGTATTTAGTAAGTTGTTAGCCTCACATCACATACTAGTATCATGTAAGTAGGCCATCTGAAGTAGGAAGCTTAGGGGCAAAACCTTGAAAAAAACTTAAAAGCTTAAGCCACATCTCTATACTACAACACCTTTCACAATTTCTTCTCAGATAAGCATCAACCCCATCAGTGAAAAAACTCATATCTCATAATAGGAAAAACAGGCCTAAAATTTAAACGTGTGTCTTTGGAGGTCCCATCTATGGGATATCTTCCTGATACTAGAAAACTCCCCAGAAAGATCAATCTTTGCACCCCTCCCTGAAAGCTTACCACCAAGGAAAATAACTAGATCCATAGATTTCCTCCCTCAAACCAGCTGACCTCACATATAAATCATTAGCAACTCAGCCCTTACTCACATTATCACAGTCACAAGAGTGGTTAGGGAGAAAAGCACTAACCACGGGAACTAAAACAGAGGCAATCCAGGCCAAGTTGGACTGATGGCAGATATCTGCTCCTTACGCTTGGGTGCATAATGCGACTCACCACAATGTTTTTTTCACAGACCCTTTTTAAAGTTTCTCCACAAAAATCCAGCAGGTCAAGTTCGTTCATGATGCTTCAAGATAAACAATCGTCAAGAGAAAAACATGCAATATGTCTTACAATGTTGGAGTCCTTAAAAATATGACAAGGAAATAACCATGTAGACAAAACCAGAGCATTTAAAAAAATCTGTGTTCTACAAACATACCAGTGAATGCTATTAATAAGGTAATATGACATAAAACAAAATGAGAAATATATGTAAGACTCTTTAGTGTACAGAATTCATGGCAGTTGCTGTACTATCGAGCTACTTATATCTATGACTGTCTGTTCTGGTAATACAAAATGAGGCCAAAGTGTGCCAACTTGTTTCCCACAGAAACCAAAATACCTACATGAATCTCTTTTCTCCTGGGCCCTTTCACCTTCTCTGCTCCCAGTTCTCCACAAATGTCCTCTTCCTTTTCTAATTATTCTCCTCTTCATTTTGCTTGGCCTTGCACCCAAGCATGCAAGACAGAGAATCCTAGAGGTCCAAGATTCTAGAGTGGCTGTTTGCAAGGGGGAGGAGATTACAGTAACTGCCACACTGTATATACTTCTGTGCAAAGAAAAAGGGACAGTATTCAGAATGTCTCTCACAAATAAAAGAGCTGGATGGCAGGACACCTGTGTGGCCCAAGTAACCAGAGGTAGCAAATTATGGGCAAAAAAATTGCAACCCAAGCCTGGAAGGGGAAAGGTTTGCAACCAGCTCTGTCTCCTAGCTCTGGTATTTGCTTCCAATGGGCAGAGGCTATTTTGTGAAGCATCAAACACTGAAAAGAAGACTCCTGCTGCTGGAAGTTGACAGCAAGTAACATCCATGAGGGTAAGAATGCAAGATCAAGGCTTGTCCTAGAAACAATGCCCATAATGGGAAAAAAAAAAAAAGAAAAAGAAAAAGAAAAAAAAGAAAGCAGAGAGAAATGTAAGTCCATCCTGGCCCAGCCTAGCCCAGCCCAAGGAAGGTAGGAGTCAAGGAGAAGAAACTAAAAGAGAAGAGCCTTGGACTACAACATTCTCCACAAGGTACACTCAAAAAACTTCACCCTACTCTTTAACCAAGTTACAAAAAGAGCTTCTTAATCCCTACTTTTGCTCCTTAAAAGCTGCTATAAGTTCACTAATTAGAGAGATATGACTTCAGAACAACTGTAATAGCCCAAACTAGATGGCTCTTTCCTTCCTAAGGATATTAATTAAATAAGATATATATAGCTCTAAGTATAAGATACATAAAATATAATACTCTGTAGAATATAAGTAACTGTTAGTTAATTATATTAATGAACGTCTGTAAGAAATGTTGCAATGATTTCCCAAATGTAAGAGCCTGGGGGAAGTAAATCTGTCTTCTAGGATTTCCTCCCCAGGGCTCAGAAATTTAGGTGTTGTTTTAGCTCTCGTACACTCTCTCCACGCAACACCGCCTTCCTGTTGGGGATTGGACCTCCCTATTGGTTATCTCATACCTTTAAACTGCCTGCTTTGAGACATCATTCTCCTACCAAACCTACTACCACTTGGTAGACTCTTGGGGTTTCCGTGGAGTTGCCTGTAAATAAATTTGGATCATCACAAGTGACCAGTGACCAGTAACCAATGACCTTTGTACTGGACACATGTGCTGTTCAGCTGCAGCCACTCAGACATCTTCTGGTGTTGTCTCCTCATCCCTCGTATCTGCAGTTGATGTTTCCTCTTCTTCTCGGCAGATGAGGTAGCCAGTCCTGTTTAAACCATGGGTACAATGGACACCAATAAGTCTGTCATTATCTTTATTTTTCTTTCAGAAACCCATTAACAGCACATTGGAATTTAAAAATAGTGTCATCATCTGGCACTGGATGCCCAATTGTACAAATTTTTAAATAAGGAATAGTTTCTAGTAAGTCCTCTGGCTTATAATAGCGGCGAGTATATGTTAAGTCAATAATCAGTCCAAGTTCTTTATTCTGTTCTTGGATTTTGTTTAAAAAGATCCAAGGGGGAAAAACATTCTTCTGGAGCAAGATTCTTTTCAAAACTCTTTCCGGGATGTGCTTTCCGCCCTTCCTCCTGGCCGACGAACGTCCGGAAAAGCCACGACGCTGACCCCAGCGCCCACGGGCATGATGCCACTGGCTCATGTGACCCCCAAGATGCCACCTACCCAACGCCAAGAGTGCCAAAGTCGCCAACCCGGCGGCCCCGGTGCCAGCACAAGGCCCCGAACCACAAGCACCTAGGCACAAGCCCACGCAGCTCGCGGACCTCCTTCTACTGCCTAAACATACATTTATTTAAGTTAGGCTTGCACATGCATTGTCATTCTGCTTTATTCACAATTTCATGGCATTCCCTCAAAAGCCCTGTAGGGTAAGACAAACATTACCAACCAATTTAGTCCTCTTTGAGAGAAAGGATCCGAGCAATTCAGCCCTGCTGAATCAGGCAAGTGCAAATGATTGATTGCAGTCAGCTATCAGAAGAGCTGTTATGTTACACCATGAAGGTTGGCAGCCCTTGCTGATCACATTAGAGAAAAGGTCAGATAATGTATTTTCAGACTCACTTGTACATCTGGTACTAATGCCATTGTCATTATCATTCCTGAAAATGGAAAAATATAGCCTGGAAATGGCATCATGAAGGGGAAAAAAGAAATTTAAGAAATAATTATGTACATGCTTTTAAAACAAATGGACATATTGTGAAACTGGATGTTCAATGAATGTGGTGAAAAACAATTTAATTAATTTTCAAAAAGTACATTTACTTATTATAAGCCTAGTATTAAACACCAGTGAACATTTTCATACTGAAAAAATTAAAAACCTCTTACTAAATCATAGAACATAAGTTAACCAATGATTAGTGTTTTAAACTAAAGTTAGATTTGCCCTTTAATTGTCATTGTCTTTAAGCTTTAATAGCCATAGAATGACTTTAAATTATATATGTGATAATCTTTGTTGAGAGGTATAAAACTTCATACCCAAAGAAATTCACAAATAATTTTTCATTCTGATAACAGATCTGTAGATGGAATTTAAATTTTATTTTCTTTATGTAACATAATTGTTTTCTACTTAAGAATGGTAGCATTAATACAAAATCATAAACACATTCCAGATTAACTTTTCTTTTCTGTTATATCCTGAGAGTACAGTTCTGAGACATGGATCTTGTAACATGGAATGACTCATGGTCCACAAGTGCTGGGAGACAAGAGACTTTCTATGGGTCTATTGAATTTCTGTAGGTCTATGAGCAAGGCACTGACTGCCCTTTATTCAAAAATGCTTGTACAGTGAACATAGAATAGATAGAGTTGGATAGTGCCTCCTTCTGGAGCAAAGAGCAGATATGCTTAGTGCCCATAAAAGATTCAGAGTCCCAAAGCCCTTATCCTGCTATGCATCTCACTGAGTGTGCATGTATCTTCATACTGCGCTGTAGAAACTGGTGCTCAAGAAATTGGTGCAAAAATGCTAATACTTTGACTTCTGCTATAGCTGTGAGCAATAAGCTTCCCTGTTGCTCTGGGTAACAAACTGTCCATTATCTTTGGTGCAGAAGTCTTATATCTTCTACCGTCATCCATGAAACTCTGACAAGCTACCTAGTTAACTTACCAGTAGGTAAAATCTCAGACCATTTATAGATGTTTGCAGAGAGGAGCCCCACATTGACTGCTAACTGATTCTCTTAAGTATACCTACAATTCCTACCCATTTAATAGTTTTCTTGTTGATTTTTTAAGTCATAGGAATTTATAGCCCCAAATCTTTGGGTTGAACACAGCACACAATTCTTTGCACCATCAAGTTATAGATCATTTGAAGAGACAGAATGACTGACTCTACTACCCTGGAGAAACAGACTTCTGAACTCCACTTCCGAGAAAGATTCATGTAAGATTTCTCCTGAAATCGAATTGGTTTAGATATTGGGCTGCCGAAAAGAAATTAGTTAGTACATTAATAAAATAAGAGAAAAATAAATCATAAACTAAAGTAAAAAATGTTCTCTAATATATTTATGAATTCGAGTACTTTATAAACTATATGTAAGACAGGATTTTTACCACTTCTTGTCAATTTATATAGTTTAATACATCCAACGTGTTTTACATTGTCTTGTTACTTTATGTTGTCATTCCCTTTACTACCTCTGGTATGCTCTTCCTCCCTGGGTTTAACTGTGTATATTTTATTTTCAAGCATTCCCACTACTACACAAATAAATATATATATATTTTTCTAAATTCCTCAAAAACAAACACATAAATATCCAAATATATAGTAACCTAAGTTATCTATCCTCAATATCAGATGTTCATTCAACTACTTGATTTGTAGAAGCAGTCTTCAAAATCAAATATCAAATTCAATGAAATCATATTATATTGAGCACTCTAAAGAGGATGCCTAAAATAAACCAGCTAAATAATTAGGTACTCTAGAAAAAAAATCTGTGATACTGCTGCCTTCTACCTTGCTTTATCCTATAATCTGTTTGGTATTTTATAATCCTAAAGTGCATTGAATTGACACTTTTGGTACAGCACTCTTTTTCATTGGGAATTATAAAAATCCTTTCAGTGGTTATGACTGTGTACCTCTCTGGTATTTGTAACACAATATTTTGCTCACTTGCAGATCATGAAAGCACTTCTGTAGCTCATCTTCTATTTTTATCCTAATAAAAATAGGGTCTGAATTCACACCCTAGGGGAAAACCATAGAGAATATTGTTCAAATTTATATTTTATAATGAAAGATTATAGGTTTTACCACAATTTGCACATTCTCTTCTAAAAACTTTATTGACGTATAGTAGACTTACAATGGGTGTTTAATTTCTGCTGTACAACAAAGTGACTCAGTTATACATATATATCTTCTTTACATATTATTTTCCATTATAGTTTATCATGGTATATTGAATATAGTTCCCTGTACTATACAGTAGGACCTTGTTTTTTATCCATCCTATATATAATAGTTTGCATCTGCTGTAAAGTCTTTACCATTAGCCAAGTGATAATTTGTGTTACTTATGCCTAAAGTAATTGCAGTAATAATTTTCACAGCAATGATAAAAATGAATGCACATCTCTTAATTTTCCTTCCAGTTAATTTTTATTTAAGTTAATTAAGGATTTTGATTGATTTCTTGTAGAGAAGAGGTAGACTGTAATAGCCACTCAGATCACCACCATTTAAAACAGAATTTCTGACTTTAGGCTAAAAGTTCCTTTAAAGTGCCATTTTTCCCCAAATGATTTCTATTGGTCTCTGTTACCTCTACCTGAAAGGTATGATACCACCATTAAAAAGTGCTGCAGTGAATGGTGGATTAAGTTTCAGCGGGAAGACTGGAGAAAATACTAAGAAGTTGAGGGACACAATCCACTCACTAGTCATACACTCTGTAAGTTGCTTTTGTATATAAGACTCTTACAGATACTAGAGGATAAGTGGAAATACAGAAACACAGCACACCTTGAGTGATAGGTGCTATAATAAAAGTAGTATAAAGGTCCATAAAGCACAGAGGAGGGGGTGGTTAACTATTTGCCTAGTGAAAGATGAAGGAAAGTCCAGTCAGTGAGATGAGCATGGACAGGAATGAAAGGGCATGGCTGTTTAGGGAAATGATGAAAAGCTCAGTTTGCTTGCAGAAGCAAGTGAAGACCTAAAGAAAAATGGAGATGAAACTGATACAGTGTATAAAAATGAATTCAGAATGATTCATAAATGGATGCATATAACATGTTACATCTTTAGCTTTAAATCCCAAGCTTTATTAATACTACATTAATAACAGGTTCAGCCAATTCTTCCTTTATATGAAAATCCTTCTTTACTTAGTTGTTTATTCATCTTGGTTGATACTCTGTGAGCAACTTGAATCTGTACAACTAAACATTATTTCTAGAAAATATCCTTGATGTTTTCTTTAAACTTTCTTTCACAATGTCACCATTAGTCCCACTGGATCTTATGAATGTAATCTGCATGCTTTTTGGCTTGTTTCACAACTTCTATCTGTTTGTTGTGTATTCAGGAGATTCATTCACCTAGGATGTAAGGATTATTAATTCACTATTTTTAATGTAAAATATGTCAAACATGCAAGTGTCAAAAACATGTACAACTAAAAAATATAAGTGATTTAAAATCATACTCATTCTGGTAGATAGATAATTTTTTTCCAATAATTCACTATCCCATCCTGAAAGAGAATCCTACATCCTTTGCTATTTGTGATGTGACTTACAGTGTCTCCTATCGAAGGAGTATACTTTCCTATCCCATTAACATAGGGTTTAGCCATGTGACTTGTTTTGGCAAATGGAAGTGAGTGGATGTGATAGAGTCCACAACCAAGAAGAAACTTTTCAGAGCCATGCTTTAGCCTGTATTCAGAAGTAAAAAGACATATGGGGCAGAAGCAGAGGAGAAGCTGACAAGCAGTCAACATGTAACAAAATTGACAAATAAAACTTCTGTGTTGAAAACAAAAAAAAAGTGGGAGAATCATCTATTATTGAAGCAAAACTAAGTAATATACCAGTGTACCCCAAACCCAGATTAAGACACAGCAGATCAGGAGAGACCTTCAAGATTGTGGAGGAATAAGACGTGGAGATCACCTTCCTCCCCACAAATACATAAGAAATACATCTACATGTGGAACAACTCCTACAGAATACCACTGAACGCTGGCAGAAGACCTCAGATGTCCCAAAAGTCAAGAAACTCCCCACGTACCGGGGTAGGGCAAAAGAAAAAAGGAAAAAGAGAAACAAAAGAATAGGGATGGGACCTGCACCTCTGGGAGGAGCTGTAAAGGAGGAAAAGTTTCCACACAATAGGAAACCCTTTCACTGGTGGATATAGGGGGTGGCATGTGGGAAGCTACAGAGCCATGGAGGAGAGTGCAGCAACAGAGGTGCAGAAGGCAAAGTGGGGAGATTCCCATGTAGAGGATCAGTGCTGACCAGCACTCACCAGCCTGAGAGGCTTGTTGGCTCACCCGCCTGGGGCATGTGGGGGCTAGGAGCTGAGGCTCTGTCTTCGGAGTTCAGATCCCAGGGAGAGGACTGGGATTGGCTGCGTGAACACAGCCTGAAGGGGGCTAGTGTGCCACAGTATCCGGGAGGGAGTCCGGGAAATACTCTGGACCTGCCTAAGAGGTGAGAGAAAATTGTTTCGGGGTGCATGAGGAGAGGGGATTCAGAGCACAACCTGGACAAACTCCAGAGATGGGTGTGAGCTGCAGCTATCAGCATGGACACTACAGACAGGCATGAGATGCTAAGTCTGCTGCTGCAGCCACCAAGAAGCCTGTGTGCAAACACAAGTCACTATCCACACCTCCACTCCTGGGAGCCTGAGCATCCCGCAACGGCCAGGGTCTCGTGACCCAGGGACAACTTCTCCAGGAGAACACACAGCACACCTCAGGCTGTTGCAATGTCACATCGGCCTCTGCCATCACAGGCTCACCCCGCATTCCGTACCCCACCCTCCCCCTAGACTGAGTGAGCCAGAACCCTCTAATGAGCTGCTAGTTTAACCTGGTCCTGTCTGGGAAGGAAACAGATGCCCTCAGGTGACCTACAGACAGAGACTGGGCTAAACCCAAAGCTGAACCATAGGAGCTGAGTGAAAAAAGAAGAGAAAGGGAAATTTCTCCCAGTACCCTCAGGAGCAGTAGATTAAATCTCCACAATCAACTTGATGTACCCTGCATCTATGGAATACCTGAATAGACAATGAATCATCCCAAAATTGAGGCAGTGGAGTTTGGGAACAACTGTAGACTAAGGGTTGGCTTTCCACATATAATTTGTTTCTGGTTTTATGTTTATCTTAGTTTAGTATTTAGAGTTGATTATTATTGGTAGATTTGTTTATTGATTTGATTGCTCTCTTCCTATATATATATATATATATATATATATATATATATATATATATATATACATATATATATACATATATATATATACGCACATATATATACACATATATATGTATATATATGTGTGTATATATATATATTATATATATATATATATATATATATATATATAATATATATATTTGTCCTTTTTCTCTTTTTGTGAGTGTGTATGTATGTGTATGCTTCTTTGGGTGATTTTGTCTGTATAACGTTGCTTTTAGCATTTGTCCTAAGGTTCTGTCTGTCCATGTTTGTTTGTTTGTTTGTTTTTAGTACAGTTTTTAGCACTTGTTATCATTGCTGGATTTGTTTTTGGATTGGTTTCTCTCTTCTTTCTTTTTTTATTACTTTTCAATATTTTGTTTTTAATAATTATTTTTCATTTCAATAACTTTATTTTATTTATCTTCTTTCTTTCTTTCTTTCTTTCTTTCTTTCTTTCTTTTTTTCTCCTTTATCTTCTGAGCTGTGTGGCTGACAGGGTCTTGGTGCTCTGGCTGGGTGTCAGGCCTGTGCCTCGGAGGTGGGAGAGCCTAGTTCAGCATGTTGGTCCACCAGAGACATCCCAGCTCCACTTAATATCAAATGGCAAAAATCTCCCAGAGAACTCAATCTCAACACCAAGACCCAGCTCCATTCAATGAACAGCAAGTTACAGTGCTGCATACTGTATGCCAAACAACTAGCAAGACAGGAACACAACCCCAATCATTAGCACACCGGCTGCCTAAAATCATAATAAGATCACAGACACCCCAAAACACACTGCCGGACATGATCGTGCCCACCAGAAAGAAAAGATCCTGCCTCATCCACCAGAACATAGGCACCAGTCACCTCCAACAGGAAACCTACATAATTCACTGAACCAAACTTAGCCATGGGGGGCACACAGCAAAAACAATGGGAACTAGAAACCTGAAGCCTGTGAAAGGAGCTCCCAACACACAGTAAGTTAAGTAAAATGAGAAAACAGAGAAACACACAGCAGATGAAGGAGCAAGGTAAAAACTCACCAGACCAAACAAATGAAGAGGAAATAGGCAGCCTACCTGAAAAAAAAATTCAGAGTAATGATAGTAAAGATGATCCAAAATCTTGGATATAGAATGGAGAAAATACAAGAAACGTTTAAAAAGGACCTAGAAGAACTAAAGAACAAACAAACAATGATGAAAAACAAAATCAATGAAATTTAAAGTTCTCTAAAAGGAATCAATAGCAGAATAACTAAAGAAGAAGAATGGATAAGTGACCTGGAAGATAAAATAGTGGAAATAACTACTGCACAGCAGAAAAAGAAAAGAGAATGAAAATAATTGAGAACAGTCACAGAGAACTCTGGGACAACTTTAAATGCACCAACATTCGAATTCTAGGGTTCCAGAAGAAGAAGAGAAAAAGAAAGGGACTGAGAAAATATTTGAAGAGATTATAGTTGAAAACTTCCCTAATATGGGAAAGGAAATAGTCAGTCAAGTCCAGGAAGCACAGAGAGTCCCATACAGGATAAACCCAAGGAAAAACATGCCAAGACACATACTACTCAAACAATCAAAAATTAAATACAAAGAAAAAGTATTAAAAGCAGCAAGGGAAAAACAACAAAAAACATAGAAGGGAATCCCCATAAGGTTAAATGCTGATCTTTTAGCAGAAACTGCAAATCAGAAGGGAGTGGCAGGACATATTTAAGTGATTAAAGGGAAGAACCTACAACCAAGATTACTCTAACAAGCAAGTATCTCATTCATATTTGATGGAGAAATTAAAACCTTTACAGACAAGCAAAAGCTAAGAGAATTCAGCACCAGCAAACCAGCTTTACAGAGGCTAGGCAGAGACACAAGAGAAGGAAAAGAAAGACAAAAACAAACCCAAAACAATTAAGAAAATGGTCATAGGAACATACATATTGATAATTACCTTGAATGTAAATGGATTAAATGCTCCAACCAAAACATAGACAGGCTGAATGGGTGAAAAACAAGACCTGTATATATACTGTCTACAAGAGACCCACTTCAGACCTAAGGATACATACAGATTAAAATTGAGGGGATGGAAAAAGATATTCCATGCAAATGGAAATCAAAAGAAAGATAGAGTAACAATTCTAATATCACACAAAAGAGACTTTAAAATAAAGACTATTACAAGAGACAAAGAAGGACAGTACATAATGATCAAGGGATCAATCCAAGAAGAAGAAATAACAATTGTAAATATTTATGCACCTAACATAGGAGCAACTCAATACATAAGGCAAATACTAACAGCCATAGAAGGGGAAATTGAAAGTAACACAATCATGGTAGGGGATTTAACATCCTATTTTAACCAATGGACAGATCATCCAAAATGAAAATAAATAAGGAAACACAAGCTTTACAAGACATATTAAACAAGATGGACTTAATTGGTATTTATAGGACATTCCATCCAAAAACAACAGAATATACTTTCTCCTCAAGTGCTCATGGAACATTCTCCAGGATAGATCATACCTGGAGTCACAAATCAAGCCTTGATAAATTTAGGAAAATTGAAATCATATCAAATATTTTTGCCACCACATTGCTATAAGAATAGATATCAATTACAGGGAAAAAATCTCTAAAAATTTGAAACACATGGAGGCTAAACAATATACTACTTAATAACCAAGGTATCAAAGAAGAAATCAAAGAGAAAATGAAAAAAATACCTAGAAACAAATGACAATGAAAACATGAAAACCCAAAACCTATGGGATGCAGCAAAAACAGTTCTAAGGGGGAAGTTTATATCAATACATTCCTACCTCAAGAAACAAGAAGCATCTCAAATAAACAACCAAACAGTACACCTAAAGGAATTAGAGAAACAAAAACAAACAAAAAAACAAAAAACCTAAAGTTAGCAGAAGGAAAGATGTCATAAATATCAGATCAGAAATAAATGAAAAAGAAATGGAGGAAACAGTAGCAAAGATCAATAAAACTAAAAGCTGATTCTTGAGAAGATAAACAAAATTGATAAACCATTAGCCAGGCTCATCAAGAAAAAAAAGGAAGAAGATTCAAATCAATAGAATTAGAAACGAAAAAGGAGAAGTAACAACTGACAGTGCAAAAATACAAAGGATCATGAGAGATTACTACAGGCAACTATAAGCCAATAAATTGGACAACCTGGAAGAAACGGACAAATTCGTAGAAAAGCACAACCCTCTGAGACTGAACCAGTAAGAAATAGAAAGTATAAACAGATGAACCACAAGCCATGAAATTGAGACTGTGATTTAAAGTCTTCAAACAAACAAAAGCCCAGGACCAGATGGCTTCACAGGCGAATTCTATCAAACATTTAGAGAAGACCTAAAACCTATCCTTCTCAAACTCTTCCAAAATATACCAGAGGGAGGAAGACTCCCAAACTCATTCTACAAGGCCACCATCACCCTGAAACCAAACCCAGACAAAGATGTCACAAAGAGAGAAAACTAGAGGCCAATATCACTGATGAACATAGATGCAATAATCCTCAACAAAATACTAGCATACAGAATCCAGGAGCACATTAAAAAGATCAAACACCATGATCAAGTTGGGTTGATCCCCGGAATGCAAGGATTCTTCAATATACGCAAATCATTCAATGTGATACACCATATTAACAAATTGAAAGAGAAAAACCATATGATCATCTCAATAGATGCAGGAAAAGCTTTTGACAAAATTCAACACAAATTTAAGTTAAAAACCCTCAAGAGAGTAGGCACAGAGGGAACTTACCTCAACATAATAAAGGACATATATGACAAACACACAGACAACATCATTCTCAATAGTGAAAAACTGAAAGCATTTCCACTATGATCCGGAACAAGACAAGGTTGTCCACTCTCATAACTGTTGTTCAACATAGTTTTGGAAGTTTTAGTCACAGAAATCAGATAAGAAAAATAAATAAAAGGAATCCAAATTAGAAAAGAATAAATAAAGCCATCACTGTTTGCAGATGACATGATACTATACATAAAGAATCATAAAGGTGTTACCAGAAAACTACTAGAACTAATCAATGAATTTGGTAAAGTAGCAGGATACAAAATTAATGCACAGAAATCTCTTGCATTCCTATACAATAATGATGAACAATCTGAAGAGAAATTAAGGAAACACTCCCATTTACCATTGCAAAACTAAGAATAAAATACCTGGGAATAAACCTACCTAAGGAGACAAAAAACCTGTATACAGAAAACTATAAGACACTGATGAAAGAAATTAAAGATGATACAAACAAATGGAGACATATAACATGTTTTAGGATTGGAAGAATCAACATTGTGAAAATGACTATACTACGCAAACCAATCTACACATTCATTGTAATCCCTATCAAGCTACGAATGGCATTTTTCATAGAACTAGAACAAAAAAGTCACAATTTGTATGAAAACACAAAAGACCCCGAATAACCAAAGCAATCTTGAGAAAGAAAAACAGAGCTTGAGGAAGAAGGCTCCTGGACTTAAAACTATACTACCAAGATACAGTAATCAAGATAATATGGTGCTGGAACAAAAACAGAAATATAGATCAACAGAACAGGTAGAAAGCCCAGAGATAAACCCACTCACTTATGGTGACCTTATATTTGATAAAGGAAGCAAGAATATACTCTGGAGAAAAGACAGGCTCTTCAATAAGTGGTGCTGGGAAAACTGGACTGCTGCATGTAAAAGAATGAAATCAGAACAATCCTTAACACCATACACAAAAATAAACTCAAAATGGATTAAATACCTAAATGTAAGGCCAGACACTATAATACTCTTAGAGGAACATATAGGCAGAACACTCTGTGACATAAATCACAGCAAGGTCTTTTTGACCCTCCTAGAGAATTGGAAATAAATACACAAATAAACAAATGGGACCTAATGGAACTTAAAAGCTTTCGCACAGCAAAGGAAACCATAAACATGATGAAAATACAACCCTCAGAATGGGAGAAAATATTTACAAATGAAGCAACCAACAAAGGGTTAATCTCCAAAATTTACAAGCAGCTCATGCAGCTCAATATCAAAAACACAAAAAGCCTAATCCAAAAATGGACTGAAGACCTAAATAGACATTTTTCCAAAGAAGATACACAGATTGCCAACAAACACATGAAAGAATGCTCAACATCACTAATCAGTAGAGAAACGCAAATCAAAACTACAAAGAGGTAACACCTCACACCAGTCAGAATGGCCATCATCAAAAAATTTACAAACAATAAATGCTGGAGAGGGTGTGGAGAAAACGGCACCCCCTTGCACTGTTGGTGGGAATGTAAATTCATATAGCCACTATGGAGAACAGTATGGATGTTCCTTAAAAAACTAAAAATAGAACTACCATACAACCCAGCAATCCCACTAATGGGCGTATACCCTGAGACAACCATAATTCAAAAAGAGTCATGTGCCACAAAGTTCATTGCAGATCTATTTACAATAGCCAGGACGTGAAAGCAACATAAGTGTCCATCGACAGTTGAATTGATAAAATGGATAAAGAAGATGTGACACATATATATAATGGAATATTACTCATCCATAAAAAGAAGCAAAATTGAGTTATTTTTATTGATGTGAATGAACCTAGAGTCTGTCATACAGAGCAAAGTAAGTCAGAAAATGAAAAACAAATACCATATGCTAACACATATATATGAAATCTAAAAGAAAAAAAAAGCTTCTGAAGAACCTAGGTGCAGGACAGGAATAAAGATACAGATGTAGAGAATGGACTTGAGGACACAGGGAGAGGGAAGAGTAAGCTGGGATGAAGTGAGGGAATGGCATGGACTTATATATACTACCAAATGTAAAATAGATAGCTAGTGGGAAGCAGCCACATAGCACAGGGAGATCAGCTTGGTGCTTTGTGACCAACTAGAAGGGTGGGATTGGGAGGGTGGGAGGGAGATACAAGAGGGAGGAGATATTGGGATATACGTATAGCTGATTCACTTTGTTTTAAAGAAGAAACTAACACAACATTGTAAAGTAATTATACTCCAATAAAGATGTTTAAAAAAAAAAGACACAGCAGATCACCATTCATATAAGGTTTGTAAAGGTAATGTTGTAGTATAAGCTGCAGATAAGAATTAGAACATTATATCTTGAATAGAAATCAGGACAGCCACAAGTTGTAATGGCAGGCTTTGAGAAGAAGGAAAGGAATTGGGAAAATTCAGTACATGGAATTGAAACAATTGTTATCCATATGGAAAATAAAATCAAATTGGATCTCTGGCTTATAACACATTGATAATTCCAGGTAGATTAAAAATGTAAATTTGGGGCTTCCCTGGTGGCGCAGTGGTTGAGAGTCCACCTGCCGATGCAGGGGACACGGGTTCATGCCCCAGTCTGGGGGGATCCCACAAGCTGTGGAGCGGCTGGGCCCATGAGCCATGGCTGCTGAGCCTGTGCGTCCGGAGCCTGTGCTCTACAACGGGTGAGGCCACAACAGTGAGAGGCCCACGTACTGCAAAAAAAAAAAAAAAAAAGTAAATTTGCTAAAGAAAAAATTGTAAAAGTGTAAAAGAAATATAAGTCAATATCTTTAACCTCAGATTAAGAATGATCTCTTTAGTAAGGTATAACATACAAAAAGTATAAAAAAATTGATATATATTTTTGCATTGAAACTTTAATTCTCGTACAGAAATTAGTTAAATGAATTTTTTAAAATAAAGCAACAGACTGAGAGAATTAATAGATAACATAAGAATAATAGATAGTATTAATAGAATTAATTCTAATTCTATTGATAGAATTAATATTATTAACACAATTCATAGATAACATAAGAATTAAATGATAACCAAGAATTAATAGATAACATAAATAACTCCTAAAAATAATATGAAAACAAAAAGCAATTCAATTAGCAAAAGGAAAAATACATGTAAGAGCAATTATCAAAAGAAGAAGACAAAATAATAAACATATAAGAAGTTTAATTTCATTACTCATTGAGAAAATAAAAATGAAATCAACAATGATAGATTCAGATTGGCATTAATATGAATGCCCAACAACATTCGGTGTTGACCAAAAGGAGAATAAAGGAAACTTTCATTCACTCTTTTATAATTGGCAAAATAATTTTGAAAACTCTTACACAGAATTGCATAAAGTTGATGTGATAGGCAGAACAATTGTACAAAAGATGTCAGTTTCTTAATCTTCATAATTTGTTAAGTTAAATGCAAAAGGGGATTAAAGTTGCAGATATAATTAGGGTTGCTAATCAGCTGATCTTAAAATAGGTAGATTACTCTGTATTATCTGGCTGGACCCAATGTAATAATATGAGTCCTTAAATGTGGATAAAGTTTCCCAGCTCTCGTCAGAGGGAGATATGATTATGGAAGAGGTCAGAGTGATGAGATGTGAGAAGGAATCGACTTATCACAGCTGGCTATGAAGATGCAGAAGGGAGCCATAAGCGAAAGAATGTGGGTAGCCTCTAGAACCAAGGAAAGGCTAGGAAACAGATACTCCTTACAGGCTCCTGAAAGAAATACAGTGCTGTTAACATAACATACTGATTTCAGCTCAGTGAGACCTGTGTCAGACTTATGATCTACAGAACTGTAAGAAAATAAATATATGTTGTTTTAAGCCACTCATTTTGCAGTAATTTGTTACAGTATCAATAGAGTTGAAAAGGTACATATTCTATTAATCAGTAATTCTACTTCTAAATATAAGCTCTTGAGAAACTTATATTTTTGCACAATTAGATACAAATAAAGCTGTTCATTGCTGCATTTTTTGTAATAGAAAAAGTTGGAAACAAGTGTTACTAGGGGAATGAATGTAGTCACACAGGTTATATTCTTGAACAGCTAAAATAAACCAACTATATATTAATAGTCCACCATAAGTAAATTTCAAAAATACAATATTGAAGCCAAAAGCAATCTGCAGAATGACACAAAGGGCACAATACCATTTATACAAAATTTTAAAACACACAAAACAATACCTTTATATTATTTTTGAATACATACACATATGGTAAATTTTTAAAAACATAAACGGGAAAGATCCACACAAACTGGAGAGTGCTGGTTTGTTTTAGGGAGCAAACGAGGGAACGAGATGTAGTGTCTTTGTAGAAATGGGGTATAAAGGACGCTTAAGCAATTGCATCCAAAGAATTATAAAATTCTTATAAAATACTTAAAACGAATGAAACAACGTTAGAATTTATGGAATATTGACAGTTACACCAGGTTTCATCATTTTAAAAACATTTTAGTTTGTTTTGAAATATTTTCATACTGTAAAATATAAATAGAGAAAAAAGAGAAAAGTTAAAGTGCAAACTCTGGATTGACTTCTAGCTCTGGTAATTACTATAATAGGATTTTAGGCATGGGATTGGAGAAATGATATATTTGAGCAATGGTATTTTTGAGCACTTACAAATTTAAATGACCATAACTAAGTTTGATAAGAATATAGGATTTGATGTGCCAGGAAGTACACTCAGTGTCTTAAATATATTATCTCATTTAATCCCATAACAATCATCACATGGAATGAAGCAGGTTCTATTATCACTCTCTTCCATATAACTGAAAAAGCAGAAAAATACTTAACCTAAAAAAGTTAAGTATTTTGTCCAAGATCATAGATCTGGTGAAGGGCAAAACTAGGATTCAGTAAGCTCAGTGAATATGTCACCATTGGATGTATTCTAAGACACTAGAGGCACCACCATAGACCTTAGTAAGGAAAAGATAATTTCTCTGTGTACATCAGAAAATTCCTCCCTATAACTTAAGATACACCTCAATATCTCAATTTTTCAGGTGAAGTAAGTTAGGCTAACTTTCAACAGAGTTTGTCTGAACCTTAAATGTACAAAATCTTGTAAATATAAAATACCTAGTGTCAATTCAAAGAAAACCACACAGTGCAAGAGCTGTGAGTTTAAGTTTTATTCAGGATCTTACTGAGGATTATAGCCTGGGAAACAGCCTCCCAGATAGCTCTGAGGAACTGCTCAGAACAGGCAGGGGGAAAAGCCAGTATGTATGTATGTATATATATATATATATATATATATATATATATATATATATATATATATATATGATTTTTGGCCACGGAATACATGCAGTCAAACATACATTTTGGTAAAATGTCACATCTAGTCACAAATAACAGGTATCTCAGTTAATTGTTTTAGTACTTTTCTATGGATAGGAAGTTGTAAGAATCTGTGTTTATTAAAATTCTTCCTGAATATACCTCAAACTTTGTAAGAGGCCTGTTTTTTTCCAAACACAGAGTGCCTCATCCTGTTTTCCTCTAAAACCCTTTCAGTGCACTGTCAGTCATCAACTGCAGGGGCTAGTGACTTAATTCTTATAGTATAGTGAGCAAAATTCTTTGTTCTATGCTAGCATAAAAAGCTATTCCCCATAATGTCAAGCTTTCTTTCACTCCCTGCCCTCCTGCCTTTCCTTTATCTAGTATGCTCTATAAGCAAGACTTGTAAAGAAAAATCCTGTTGTTTTGTGCCTATCAATAGCGATGCTATGGCTAGAAATACCTGCAGGCATTCATCTGGGCCCACGGAGCTCCCCACAGATATCTCCCCTTTCAAAACCCATGCTGTGGCTGGACTAGTCCTTGTGGTTCTTACTATGATTGCAAGATGCCCTTAGCAATAACTATCAGGAAACTTTGAAAGACAATATTTATTACTCACAAGCCCTGGATGGTACACAGCACAAATGGGTCCTCAGAGTGAAGTGGGGGAGGGTGGTGAGGGAGAGGTTGGGAAGTGGGGGAGGTGGGGGTGTGGGGAGGTAGGAGAGTAAGTCTGGGCTTCTGATTTTATTGGGGTCATGGGTGGGGGCCTAAGTTTTCTCAGGTTCACTCCTTATTGGTGAATTTAAAGCATAAGAGCAGGAATTAGAGTGTGAGAAGGGAAAAACAAGTGGTCAAAAGGTCTGTTATTAAGTCAACCATATACCAGATATCTCTAAAACAGAGGAAACTTGGTGGGGGCTGCGGGGGTGGTTGGCAGGGGGAGGCAGTCTGGCTCTTTACTTGCAGCTGGCAAGGTTTTGTTTAGGATAGCCATCAGCAGAAGCCTTGGCAATCAAAAGCTTAAGTTAAGCACGTGCATTACAATTTAAAATAAAACAAAAACTGTTAGACATTTATACTACAACTGTCCTGACCTTTTATTCTTTAACTTAAAAAACTCTACACACCACATAATTTCAAAATAGCAATAAAAAGAAAAAAAATTCAGTTAACAGTAAACTTGCTACATCTATATGAAAATTCTGACACCACCCAGCCCTTTTAGTAAGTATTGCTATTCTATAATACTAAAGCATTTGCATACCCCAAATTGCCAATAATTGCTCTCCTACCTGGGGAAAAAAAGGCCGTTTTTTTTTTCTAAATTGAAAATTTATAATGAAGAAAAATACAACTGTTGATAGTTTCTGCATCAATACATTTATATTATATATGCATTAATATATTTATAATATATCAGTGCATTTTTTCATGAAAACACGGTAGCTAGAATTTAAGCTCATAATAAGGTATGTTACCAGAAAGTAGATATTACTATAGCTGTGATCACCGGAACACGTTAGAAACTAAACTTTCAAATAAGTTATGCATACAAAGTATTAATACTAACAACTTTGCATATTAAATGTGGGACCACAGAATATTATAATACAGAGTATTACAACTATACTCTCTTTCAGAATAGTAACAATTGAGAAGACTTTGAAGCTGAGAAGGAACCTGCGAGGCCTTCCTACGTGCCAAATCTTCTCTGTGACCTCCGGTTCTTGTTTGTAGAAAAAAGGCTTTAGTCTCCTAGGCCTTCCCTAAGTTCCAAAGAGCAGTTAAGCAAGAAAAATAATGATGGCTTTAACAATAGTTCAGCTAAAAAAAAAAAGAGTCCTAGCTCCTCCTCACGGGATATACATAATAATCTGAGCAGATCTTTGAGTCGTTCTGCAGAAAATAAGACTCTTATCCAGGTGGAGGATAGTGACTACATGCTGATCACAGATATGTAGAGCATGTAGACTCAGACCAGTTGGAATCAGAAGGTTGATTATTAACATTTTTAAAACATGACCCTTCTACCTCACCACCGACCAATGAGAAGAAAGTCCATGAGCTATCATGGACCCAGCAAACCCTCACCTCTAATGTTGCCTTTAAAAATCCTTACCTAAAAGCCATCGAAGAGTGTAGGTCTTTTGAACATGAGCTGCCCTTGCTTGTTGCCATGCAATAAACGTTGTATTTTCCTTCACCACAAACTGGTATCAGTAGATTGGCTTTCCTGCACATAAAGCAAGCAGATCCAAGTTTGGTTTCATAACAATTTGTCCTATCCTAGCCAAAGTAAAACTAATAAGGATTGTTCTGTACAATATTCAAAGTTATTATTACAATCATCTAACTTATGCCTTAAAGGAAGTTTCACTCTCTATTAGTTTACCCAGAGCAGTCTTATGTTATATGTTATGAATAGAAGTCTTCAGACAAACATCACAGAAAAAAGTAGCCTAATTTCAGTAAAAACTACTCTTCTAAAGACTAGTTTTTAAAAAATGTTGTTGATATAATTTATTCATAATTTGACACCAAATTTATTCCAATAACAACAAAAAAATCTTGCTTTTTCACAGTTAATTCCATTAAGGAGGATAAACAATGATAAACTTAATAATAACTAAAAATAAGACATTTTCCCTGACTAATGGGAAAAAAAGTGTCCAAGATGATCCAGGTGGAACAGATTCCAAACTAGAGACAGGGTATTTAAATGATACAAACCCACAGTTTCTCACTTTGGCACTTTCATACTATGTTTTGAGTTTTTCTGTACTATCACCTTCCCTTTCTTGTCATAAGTAAAATCACACAGCAAGTCACATGCTGAAATAAATATAAAAATTCTGAAAACAAGAGCCAATACTACTAGGAAAGATTTGGGTTGGCTGGGAAAAAGCTAGTCATTCCAAACTTTCTTTTAGTTTTTGGATAATAGAAAATGATCAGATTTTCTTCATACCTATATCTCAAAGTAATATCTAATTTAAAAATTTTGTAAGTTCTGATTACATTTAATCCTTTAAAACAATCATGATCTACTTTACTTTGTGGAGCTCTTTCATAGTTCATTCTCCCAAGCAGTTTAATGTCTTGAGAAAAGATAACATGTAAATGTTCACCATAATAGACCTACCTGGACAAATAAAAAAAGTCTCCTGTACACTGCTTAATTTAATGTCTGAGATGATGATGTGGTGAACACTCAATTCAACACTGATAACAAGTCAGGGAATCTTTTAATCGTCTCTATTAATTTCTTCACTATCCAGAGTTGAGGGCCACAGTGAATTGGCATTGGAATAAAAAATATGAATGAATGTAAGAATGAGAAGGTAAAAGAAAAATCTAATATTTATTTCCAGAAAGAAAAATAAAATACAAAGTACTGAACCTGGTATTTTTTAATAACACTATCATATACTTCAGAAGAATAAATTTATGAGAAATAAAAACTTGGTGCGGCCACAATCTATCCAGCCTCTAAGATACTTAGCTCAGACTTCCGGGGAAGATGGCAGAAGAGTAAGACACACAGATCACCTTCCTCCCCACAGATACACCAGAAATACAGCTATACGTGGAACAACTCCTACAGAACACCTACTGAATGCTGGCAGAAGACCCCAGACCTCCCAAAAGGCAAGAAAATCCCCACGTACATGGGTAGGGCAAAGCGGAGAGATTCCCGCACAGAGGATCGGTGCCGACCGGCACTCACCAGCCTGAGAGGCTAGTCTGCTCGCCTGCCGGGACGGGCGGTGCTGGAAGCTGAGGCTCAGGCTTCGGTGAGAGCGCAGGGAGAGGACTGAGGCTGGCGGCGAGAACTCAGCCTGAAGGGGGCTAATGCGCCACAGGTAGCTGGGAGGGAGTCCGGGAAAACTCTGGAGCTGCCGAAGAGGCAAGAGACTTTTTCTTCCCTCTTGGTTTCCTGGTGCGCAAGGAGAGGGGATTAAGAGCACTGCTTAAAGGAGCTCCACAGACGGGCGTAAACCGCGACTGAAGCTCAGGGCGCAGAGACAGGCATGGGACTCTGGGGCTGCTGCTGCTGCCACCAAGAGGCCTGTGTGCGAGTGCAGGTCACTGCCCACACCGCCCATCCGGGAGCCTGTGCAGCTCGTCACTGCCGGGGTCCCGGGATCCAGGGACGGCTTCCCTGGGAGAACGCACGGTGCGCCTCGGGCTGGTGCAACGACATGCCGGCCACTGCCGCTGCAGGCTCGCCCCGCACTCCGTGCCCCTCCCTCCCCCTCAGCCTGAGTGAGCCAGAGTCTCCGAAGAGGCTGCTCCTTTAACCCTGTCCTGTCTGAGCGAAGAACAGACGCCCTCCGGTGAGCTACATGCAGAGGCGGGGCCAAATCCAAAGCTGAGACGTGGGAGCTATGAGAACAAAGAAGAGAAAGGGAAATCTCTCCCAGCAGCCTCAGAAGCAGCGGATTAAAGCTCCACAATCAACTTGATGTACCCTGCATCTGTGGAATACATGAATAGACAACACATCATCCCAAATTGAGCAGCCAGGAGTCAGTGCTGTGCCTTTGAGGTGGGAGAGCCAACTTCAGGACACTGGTCCACAAGAGACCTCCCAGCACCACATAATATCAAAAGGCGAAAATCTTCCAGAGATCTCCATCTCAACACCAGCACCCAGCTTCACTCAACGACCAGCAAGCTACAGTGCTGGACACCCTATGCCAAACAACTAGCAAGACAGGAACACAACACCACCCATTAGCAGAGAGGCTGCCTAAAATCATAACATGTCCGCAGACACCCCAAAACACACCACCAGACGTGGACCTGCCCACCAGAAAGACAAGATCCAGCCTCATCCACCAGAACACAGGCACTAGTCCCTTCCACCAGGAAGCCTACACAACCCACTAAACCAAACTTAGCCACTGGGGACAGACACCAATAAAAACGGGAACTACAAACGTGCAGCCTGCAAAAAGGAGACCCCAAACACAGTAACATAAGCAAAATGAGAAGACAGAAAAACACACAGCAGGAGAAGGAGAAAGATAAAAACCTACCAGACCTAACAAATGAAGAGGTAATAGGCAGTCTACCTGAAAAAGAATTCAGAATAATGATAGTAAAGATGATCCAAGATTCTATTTCCAAGATCCAAAATCTTGGAAATAGAAAAGACAAAATGCAAGAAGCAGTTAACAAGGACCTAGAAGAACTAAAGATGAATCAAGCATCGATTAAAAACACAATAAATGAAATAAAAAATACTCTAGATGGGATCAATTGCAGAATAACTGAGGCAGAAGAACGGATAAGTGAGGTGGAAAATAAAATAGTGGAAATAACTGATGCAGAGCAAAATAAAGAAAAAAATATGAAAAGAACAGAGGACAGTCTCAGAGACCTCTGGGACAACATTAAATGCACCAACATTCAAATTATAGGGGTTCCAGAAGAAGAAGAGAAAAAGAAAGGGACTCAGAAAATATTAGAAGAGATTATAGTTGAAAACTTCCCTAATATGGGAAAGGAAATAGTTAATCAAGTACAGGAGGCACAGAGAGTCCCATACAGAATAAATACAAGGAGAAATACGCCAAGACACATATTATTCAAAATGTCAAAAATTAAACTCAAAGAAATCATATTAAAAGCAGCAAGGCAAAAACAACAAATAACACACAAGGGAATCCCCATCAGGTTAACAGCTGATCTCTCAGCAGAAACTCTACAAGCCAGAAGGGAGTGGCAGGACATAATTAAAGTGATGAAGGAGAAAAACCTGCAACCAAGATTACTCTACCCAGCAAGGATCTCATTCAGACTTGATGGAGAAATTAAAATGTTTACAGACAAGCAAAAGCTGAGAGAGTTCAGCACCACCAAACCAGCTTTACAACAAATGCTAAAGGAACTTCTCTAGGCAAGAAACACAACAGAAGGAAAAGGCCTACAATAACGAACCCCAAACCATTAAGAAAATGGGAATAGGAACATACATATCGATAATTACTGTAAATGTAAATGGATTAAATGCTCCCACCAAAAGACAAAGATTGGCTGAATGGATAACATAACAAGACCCATATATATGCTGTCTACAAGAGACCCACTTCAGACCTAGAGACACATGCAGACTGAAAGTAAGGGGATGGAAAAAGATATTCCATGCAAATGGAAATCAAAAGAAAGCTGGAGTAGCAATTCTCATATCAGACAAAATAGACTTTAAAATAAAGACTACTACAAGAGACAAAGAAGGACACTACATAATGATCAAGGGATCGATCCAAGAAGAAGATATAACAATTGTAAATATTTATCCACCCAACATAGTAGCACCTCAATACATAAGGCAAATACTAACAGCCATAAAAGGACAAATCGACAGTAACACAATCATAGTAGGGGACTTTAACACCCCATTTTCACCAATGGACAGATTATCCAAAATGAAAATAAATAAGGAAACACAAGCTTTAAATGATACATTAAACAAGATGGACTTAATTGATATTTATAGGACATTCCATCCAAAAACAACAGAATACACATTTTTCTCAAGTGCTCATGGAACATTCTCCAGGATAGATCATATCTTGGGTCACAAATCAAGCCGTGGTAAACTTAAGAAAATTGAAATTGTATCAAGTATCTTTTCTGACCACAATGCTATGAGACTAGATATCAATTACAGGAAAAGAGCTGTAAAAAATACAAACACATGGAGGCTAAACAATACACTACTCAATAACGAAGTGATCACTGAAGAAATCAAAGAGGAAATTAAAAAATACCTAGAAACAAATGACAATGGAGACACGACGACCCAAAACCTATGGGATGCAGCAAAAGCAGTTCTAAGAGGGAAGTTTATAGCAATACAATCCCACCTTAAGAAACAGGAAACATCTCGAATAAACAACCTAACCTTGCACCTAAAGCAATTAGAGAAAGAAGAACAAAAACATCCCAAAGTTAGCAGAAGGAAAGAAATCATAAAAATCAGATCAGAAATAAATGAAAAAGAAATGAAGGAAACGATAGCAAAGATCAATAAAACTAAAAGCTGGTTCTTTGAGAAGATAAACAAAATTGATAAACCATTAGCCAGACTCATGAAGAAAAAAAGGGAGAAGACTCAAATCAATAGAATTAGAAATGAAAAAGGAGAAGTAACAACTGACACTGCAGAAATACAAAAGATCATGAGAGATTACTACAAGCAACTCTATGCCAATAAAGTGGACAACCTGGAAGAAATGGACAAATTCTTAGAAATGCACAACCTGCCAAGAATGAATAAGGAAGAAATAGAAAATATGAACAGACCAATCACATGCACTGAAATTGAAACTGTGATTAAAACTCTTCCAACAAACAAAAGCCTAGGACCAGATGGCTTCACAGGTGAAGTCTATCAAGCATTTAGAGAAGAGTTAACACCTATCCTTCTCAAACTCTTCCAAAATATAGCAGAGGGAGGAACACTCCCAAACTCATTCTATGAGGCCACCATCACCTTGATACCAAAACCAGACAAGGATGTCACAAAGAAAGAAAACTACAGGCCAATATCACTGATGAACATAGATGCAAAAATCCTCCACAAAATACTAGCAAACAGAATCCAACAGCACATTAAAAGGATCATACACCATGATCAAGTGGGGTTTATTCCAGGAATTCAAGGATTCTTCAATATATGCAAATCTATCAACGTGATACACCATATTAACAAATTGAAAGAGAAAAACCATATGATCATCTCAATAGATGCAGAGAAAGCTTTTGACAAAATTCAACTCCCATTTATGATAAAAACACTCCAGAAAGTAGGCGTAGAGGGAAATTTCCTCAACATAATAAAGGCCATATATGACAAACCCACAGCCAGTATCATCCTCAATGGTGAAAAACTGAAACCATTTCCACTAAGATCAGGAACAAGACAAGGTTGCCCACTCTCACCACTCTTATTCAACTTAGTTTTGGAAGTTTTAGCCACAGCAATCAGAGAAGAAAAGGAAATAAAAGGAATCCAGATTGTAAAAGAAGAAGTAAATATGTCACTGTTTGCAGATGACATGATAATATACATAGAGCATCCTAAAGATGTTACCAGAAAACTTCTAGAGTTAATCAATGAATTTGGTAAAGTAGCAGGATACAAAATTAATGCACAGAAATCTCTGGCATTCCTATATACTAATGATGAAAAATCTGAAAGTGAAATCAAGGAATCACTCCCATTTACCACTGCAACAAAAAGAATAAAATATCTAGGAATAAACCTACCTAAGGAGACAAAAGACCTGTATGCAAAAAATTATAAGACACTGATGAAAGAAATTAAAGATGATACAAATAGATGGAGAGATGTACCATGTTCTTGGATTGGATGAATCAACATTGTGAAAATGATTCTACTACCCAAAGCAATCTACAGATTCAATGCAATCCCTATCAAATTACCACTGGCATTTTACACAGAACTAGAACAAAAAATTTCACAATTTGTATGGAAACACAAAAGACCCCGAATAGCCAAAGCAATCTTGAGAACGAAAAATGGAGCTGGAGGAATCAGGCTCCCTGACTTCAGACTATACTACAAAGCTACAGTAATCAAGACAGTGTGGTACTGGCACAAAAACAGAAAGATAGATCAATGGAACAGGATAGAAAGCCCAGAGATAAACCCACACACATATGGTCACCTTTTCTTTGTTAAAGGAGGCAGGAACGTACAGTGGAGAAAGGACGTCTCTTCAATAAGTGGTACTGGGAAACCTGGACAGGGACATGTAAAAGTATGAGATTAGATCATTCCCTAACATCATACACAAAAATAAGCTCAAAATGGATTAAAGACTTAAATGTAAGGCCAGACACTATCAAACTCTTAGAGGAAAACATAGGCAGAACACTCTATGACATAAATCACAGCAAGATCCTTTTTGACCCACCTCCTAGGGAAATGGAAATAAAGACAAAAATAAACACATGGGACCTAATGAAACTTAAAAGCTTTTGCCCAGCAAAGGAAACCATAAACAAGACCAAAAGACAACCCTCAGAATGGGAGAAAATATTTGCAAATGAAGCAACTGACAAAGGATTAATCTCCAAAATTTATATGCAGCTCAATAACAAAAAAGCAAACAACCCAATCCAAAAATTGGCAGAAGAGCTAAATAGACATTTCTCCACAGAAGATATACAGACTGCCAAGAAACACATGAAAGGATGCTCAACATCTTTACTCAATAGAGAAATGCAAATCAAAACTAAAATGAGATATCATCTCACACCAGTCAGAATGGCCACCATCAAAATTCTAGAAACAATAAATGCTGGAGAGGGTGTGGAAAAAAAGGAACACTCTTGCACTGCTGGTGGGAATGTGAATTGGTACATCCACTATGGAGAACGGTATGGAGGTTCCTTAAAAAACTACAAATAGAACTACCATATGACCCATCAATCCCACTACTAGGCATATACCCTGAGAAAACCATAATTCAAAAAGAGACATGTACCAAAATGTTCATAGCAGCCCTATTTACAATAGCCCAGAGATGGAAACAACCTAAGTGTCCATCATCAGATGAATGAATCAAGAAGATGTGGCACATATATACAATGGAATATTACTCAGCCATAAAAAGAAATGAAATTGAGCTATTTGTAATAAGGTGGATGGACCTAGAGTCTGTCATACAGAGTGAAGTAAGTCAGAAAGAGAAAGACAAATACTGTATGCTGACACATATATGTGGAATTTAAGAAAAAAATTGTCATGAAGAACATAGGGTTAAGACAGGAATAAAGACACAGACCTACTTGAGAATGGACTTGAGGATATGGGGAGGGGGAAGGGTAAGCTGTGACAAAGCTAAAGAGCGTCATGGACATATATACACTACCAAATGAAAGGTAGATAGCTAGTGGGAAGCAGCCGCATAGCACAGGGAGATCAGCTCGGTGCTTTGTGACCGCCTGCAGGGGTGGGATAGGGAGGGTGGGTGGGAGACGCAAAAGGGAGGGGATATGGGAACATAAGTATATGTATAACTGATTAAATTTGTTTTAAAGCAAAAAAAAATAAAGAAAAATTTAAAAAAAAGATACTTAGCTCAGTTTGGATGCTATAATGCAGAGAACATTATTCCTTTGTCCTCAGTTTGTGATCATTTAAAATATAAGCATAGGGCTTCCCTGGTGGCGCAGTGGTTGAGAGTCCACCTGCCGATGCAGGGGACATGGGTTCGTGCCCCGGTCTGGGAGGATCCCACATGCCGTGGAGCGGCTGGGCCCGTGAGCCATGGCCGCTGAGCCTGCGCGTCCGGAGCCTGTGCTCCACAACGGGAGAGGCCACAACAGTGAGAGGCCTGCGTACCGCAAAAAAAAAAAAAATAAAAAATAAAATAAAATAAAATATAAGCATAATTATTGATAACTTCTGTAATTTTCACTAGAGGTAGGTTAACTGCAAGTGACATTCTGATTCATACATAGTATCTAATTTCTTGTTGAATCTTCTAAGTTATTTGCCTTCATAAAATATTATGACAGAGTTCCAAGGGTTAATTATGAGTTGCATAAAAGGCACTTCCATCAACTCATTTTAATTTAATGCTTTCCACTAAGCATTACCCAGCAACTTGCCTCACTGAAGTTGCAAGAAAGACTTGCTTATATCTGATCTATATAGTCAACAACAACTAATTTCACAGTTCAGTTATTTAACCCTTGAAAAAAAAAGACATTTCCTTAAAATCAGATGATAAAAATGAGTTGGGGAAGCTGTACTAAAAAATTTCACAGTTTTAAAAATGATATTTATGTAAGCTATATTTATGAATTCATTAATTTAGTGAAAATTATACTAATAAATTCTCTCTAAACTCTGCAAGAGGGAATAACTTATAGATGCATATTTCTAACAATATAACACCAACATACTGTTTCAATTATATACTCAAATCCTAGAAATAGAAGGTTATGACATATGGCATAATAGATGATCAGCAAATGACCATAAAACCGTAATTCAAATCATGGCCACAGCACTTGAGTAGTTTATGAACAGTGGCAGGCGGAATCCCCAAGTGCCTTCATACTTTCAGTGGGAAGCCATAACTCTTACAGAAATGAAAACATTTATTTAAATCTTAACAAATTTCAATGCCATACCTGAAACCTGAATACTCACATTTTAGCATCTGCCTCATGAGAGGAAAGCATTTGTGTTCAAATAATAATTCAGTGTAGGGTCTTTAAAGCTACATTCAAAAAATTTGATTAAGATAAATGTTTATCAAAATCTATCCAGAGTGATTATTGAGGGTGGAAGCGGGGAAAAATGACAAGAAGAGGAATGACTTTAACTTTTTCATTTAAGCAGTGTTAATTGTTGGATAATCCTATATTTGATCATATTAATATTTATAAAAATATAAAAGGAGAGTCTGGTATGTTCTCTGTTATATGGTGCTATATAAAGGATGTACATCAGAAGACCATATTTTAATAATATTTAAGTATGGAGACATGGAATCTTTTTGTTCGTTTTTGGTATTCCATTATGAACCTCTTCTCTGTGAAATATACTCAATTTTGGGGAACCAGATTTTTAGCTTATTCCACCTACCATGTGAAATGTCATTGACTCGCATTTGTTTTTAAATGTACATATTTCAGGCTTTATAAAGTATCCACTAGTTTTTATAAACTGGGAAAATGTATTTCTAGGATATGTCATGTTAATAAAATCTTCCATTTAGTGACTGTTCACCAGTGCCACACACTTTTTTTCTAATGTTTCTTCATAACATCATATCAACTTTATTTAAAATGTTGTAGCAATATTTAGGATTCTGACAGACGCTTTTAGAAGTGAAGTAAGATAAATTCATTTGACAACAGAAGTAAGCAAACAAGAGGTGGATATCCAGTTTTCCACTCCTTTTTGTTGTTCTCTTCAGTTTAAATTTAGTCATCCAAGCTATTAGACCAGGAAATGAATGAATTAGTACAATTCCATGAGTGCACAGTCTCATCCCTTTTTACCCTATCTCAAGCCACAACGTGGCAAGGAGTTTAATTTCTTGTCCCTCACGTTTGATGGTCCATCACAAGAGGTCATTCAGTCAAGAAGCTAAAAATGAAGACTATGCCAAAAATTCAGAATCCTAAAATCCTGACATACATCTAGTTCTGTTTGGCATTTAATACACCTGTAGTGCAAGATGTATGTCATTTAACACTATCATTTTTAAAACACTTTTAAACACACTATAAGTAGATCCTAAGAACTGGATTGAATAGATGTTATTATTTATCATTTTATAGGTGAGAAAATGGAGGATGGGAGAGGTGAAGTTTCTCACCCAAGTTTAAAGAAAAAGAAGCCCTCCTGGATTAGAATTCATGTCCTCTGATCCTTTGATCATTGTTCCATGATATGCCCCTTCAACTACCAAGGTAACAAGCAATATAATAAAGCAGAAAAAAAAAGTGACTGGAGGCAAAAACAGCCTGGTTATATTTGTTGTTGGAGAGTCTCCAGAGACTATGAAGTGCCACACAATTTAGATACATTGTATTATACTTTAACAGCATCTATGTCAGCTATTTTACAAACCTACTTTACAGATAAGAAAATGAAACTTGAGGAAGGTGAAGCAATTTTTCCATGTTAACAAATGAAGATAAAAACTCAAAGCTGTCCGGATTCAAAGAATACACTCTGAACCACTACTTTTGACTCCATTTTGAGAACGCTGAGATCATGTAGATTGATTTCAAAACAGCACAACAACAACAAAAAAGTGAATGATGTAACAGTAAAGATTATGCCTGTGTTGCCTTGAGACACATACCCTAATCTCCGGAGCTGACTTTTGCCTGTGCCTATTTCCGCCAGTGTTCAGACACAATCTAGCTAGGATTGCCAGATTAAATACAAACACTCATTTAAGTCTGAGTTCCAGATATACCACATTTTTTTTCAGTACGTGTGTCCTAGATATTGCATAGACATACTAAAAATGTATTAGGTTTTAATCTGTAATCCAAATGTAATTTGAATCATCTATTTTTATTTGCTTAATCTGGAGAATCATGACCTTCCTTTTTTGGGCAGCTCAGCTGAAAGCTGCCTCAGCAGGTCCAAGCTAACTCAGTGGAAGATGAGAACTGTTTGCTTTGGCGCTCTCCCTTTCTAAAAGGCCACTTCCCAGACCAGAAAGGTGCTCCTGCCTGTTCTACCCACAAAAGTGTAGTGCTACTTCTCTGATAGTAAATTATTTCCCAATAAACCTATTTTACACCTACAACACATGGTACTAAACACGTGTGTCCAGTGTATCCATAAGTATTTGCATGACAACATTTTGCAAAATTTTTATTCCCTTTGGCCTTTTCAATGTTCACCCATATATGACTGAGAAATGCCACACAGGGGTCACTCATAATGGATTTTGGAGAAGAAGCTTTCTCCTGTCCTCTTGTTTTTAGAAAGAGTGTCCGTAGCTTCTCTCATTTACTTTTTTAATTTCCCGACTAAACATATCTAATCTATTTAGTCTCTCCTGATATAATATCATGTGATGATAGTTCATCACCTGAAATATGGTATTTTTGCTTCTTCAAGTTTCTAGTTTTATAAAGTTTTTCCTGAAATTCAACTCTCAGACTCACACTTCTCCTTACATAGATGACCAAAAATTTGGTTCCAAAGATGATTAATATTTTCCCTTTTGTTTATCATACTCTTTCCAGCAGGGACCAGCATTTTATTGGCATTTGTTTAGAGTGAACATGAGAACACTTGAACTCTAATTTTTTTCCAGAATTCAGTTAATAGTTTCGAATCTATTATTATAGTATATATTTTGTTTGTAAAATCCATATTCTTCATTTAGGAAAAATGCAAATGTCTACGACCTTATAAAATTGTATCTTCTCTCATTTTTGCCTCCAAAATGACATTTTACTTTCAATAGTTTTTGTGCAAACTTTTTTTTAAAAAACATTTATTTTCTTATTCAAAAATATCTTCCCAATATATTGCTTTTGACATTCCTCAGTCTACCATATTCTAATTCCAAACTATCTAATTCTCCTTTCTAAACACCCTATATTTTTACTATTCTGCCATTCTCGTCAATCTGTTATTATTTGTTTCACTGTTAAAAGAAAAAAAAAGGCCCATTCTTCAAGAAACCTTGGATAATATACTCTGCTATATGAAACCTTCCAAATCTTTCCAGTTAAGATTCATAACTTTATATGAATTATATTTATGTTATTATGCCTTGAAGTATAATCACTGACATATTATCCTCCAGATAAAGAAGAATTTCACTGAGGTTAGGGACAATGTAATGCATATCTCTTTATCATCCAAAAGACCAGGAAGAATTCTCTTCACATACATATCATTGTAGACTCATTATTAGAATAAAATGCAAGAATTTGCAATATAGTGTAATATAGTTTTTAAAAACCCAGTCTTATTATTTTCCTTCATAACTTATTAAAACACTCTCTGTAAAGCTACTTTTCTTCCCATTTATACTTGTTTGAAATCTAGGGTAAATCCTCTGATCTCTTTAATCCCTAAAACAATTGAACTTTAGTGACTAAAACATCTATTTTGATGTAACAAAATTTCTACCTTCACACGGAGGTAAATTTGCTCCCATCCTCCTGCTAGGGAAAGCTTTATGCTTGTGGTGCCTGAAGTAGGACAGGGGGTGGGTGGTCCTTCCACCTCTCCTATCACTAGCCCACCTCAAGGTGCCTCCCTTGTTGGAAGAGTAGGAAGGGCCAGGTAAGTATCACCTGCTGTGTACTATTAAGGTGATTTGACTTAGTGACTCTTGGCTTGGCAGGGGATGAAAGCTGATTTTATTTTTTTCTTGTAGCAAATCACTGTCTTATCTCCAGCTTTTTCCTGTGAATGACTACTTGCATCTCTGGGTAAACTGCTTAGATAGGAGCTGACACAGTCCACCAAGAAACCTGTAGGCATTCTTTCCCTTACTACAACCTGTATGTGTCAGTGAAGCCCTACACAGCAAACATCTGTTTTCTGCTCTTTAAACTGGCTAACTGGTCATGTTCTCTTACTGTTTAGACTTCTTACTTGTGAGTCCAATACAAACTCCCTGAGTTCCCCAAACTCCAAAGAACATCTATCAGGGGAAATGAAGGTTCAGGGTTCACAGAGCTGCTTGCTGTGGTTTGAATGTTTGTGCCCCCCTTCAAAATTCATACGCTGAAACTTAACCCCTAAGATGATGGTATAAGGAGGTGGGGCACTTACGAGGCAATTAGATCATGAGAGCAGATAAATGAGATAATGATAGTCCTCATGAATGGATTAATGTCCTTATGAAAGACACCCCAGAGAGCTTCTTTGCCCTTTCAGCATGTGGGTACACAGTGAGAAGTCTGCAGTCTGCAACCTGAATGAGGACCGTCACCAGAACCTGACTGTGCTGGCACCCTGATCTTGGATTTTCAGTATCCAGGAATGAATTTCTGTTGTTTATAAGTCACTTGGTCTCTTGTATATTGTTATAGCCTCCTGAACAGACTAAGACGTGGTGCCAAAAACAGGAAGTAACTATTGTTTTATCTGAAGCTTATTCCACCCCTTCTATACAGAAAGACTTAGAACCATGTAGTGTTAGAGCTGGAAGATGCATTAAAATCATCCAGTCCAGAATAGCCAAATTACAGATAAAGAAACTGAGATCTAACCAATGTTTGATTAACTTTAGCTTAACAAACATTACTGAATGCTCTTTTGCAAACAATAATGGGAGTAACAAAGACAAATATGACACAGAATTGGCTTTCCAGGAGCTTTAGTTAGTAGATGAACTGATATTATAATCCACATCTCCCGTTTCCAAAGTCATATTTGCCACCACACAGTAGGGGAATAGTTCTCAAGTTTAGTACACAGAAGACTCCCCTGAGAGCTGTTAAAAAGCAGATTCCAGAGCTGCTTTTGGAGATTCCAATTCAATGTGTCCCTGAATCTTCATGCTAACAACCCCATCAGGTGATTCAAGGGCAGATTGTTCTGTTCCAGAATTTAAAAGCTCAGTTCTTTTTGTTTTGGAGAGGGTCCTGCTCACTGATATCAATGTCAAAGGGAAGTGGTGCTTCTGTGTCATCCAGTGTCTGCGCTATCATCCTAAGATTTGTAGAGCTCAAAAAATGTGTCAGTTGTACCGAAGATAGTTAGGGCCTATTCGGGTGCCTCTGCTTTCCTAAAAGTTATATTTCAGGGAGATTATTTTGGAGTTTCATGCTGAATCCTGCCAATCATTCCCTTGTTCTGAGACTCCTGAGAACTGTGTTTTATCTTTTACATCTCAGTAAGTAAAATCTTGCACACACTGGACCTATAAGGATTGTGTATTATATTGGATTGATTGCATGTTCTTTCTTCCATTTTCATAACATGTCTTTATAAAATACAAAATTATGAGAGAAATCTTCATAGTAATATTGATGCTCCTTTTATATATCATAGCATGTTAGGACAGAGCAAGGTCTAATGTTTTGAAACTTAAGCAGATCTTATTGAACGGTAAGAAACAGATTGCCAAAGCAGGTACCCAAGACATGGCAAGAAATTTCTCATGTGATAAAATGGTGGAGTTGGGGTGCTGATGGCACCTATTCTTCAGTAACTCACAGAAAGAACTCTGACCCTCATTTCTAGTCTGTTCTGACCAATCTCAGCCCTCTTCCACATGGACTGACACCACTGAGCTTTGGTCACTCTTCCACGGGATGCAATGAGAAGCTTGTCCACTCATTTAGGATGATGCGTGCATGTATTTTCTAGATTGTCTAAAATGTACACAAACCACTTCTATGTTTTTTTTGAAAATGCTGCTGATCAACAATTACATTGCATTATCCTCGGCATAGATAAGAGCTTAAAGTCTATCAACTAATACCTTAATGAAATTAATTTTCCAATAATAACAGTTAATTGAGAAGGAAAAGCTAACCAGGCATATGAATGCATGTCAGTTCTTCCTTTAATAAATAGAATATTTAATTTAGTGATATCATCTCCTCCTTAGTTTTATAAAGAAAATAAGTCATAAAGCTAATGTCCTAATATCTGTATAGCTAGTTGGAATAAGTTAAAAAGCAAAAGCATTGAAGGAGTCATAATCAAATATTTTTCCACCTAAAATTGTCTTCTCCAAGAGACATTGTCTAAACTATTATTCTGTTAACATTTGCACCAATCTTTAGAGATTACCTCACAAGAGCATCCACACATCATATCTTTTGATGCTCATTCACTGATGGGTGTGATGAGAAAACAGCTACTTTGAGTTGCTGCCTGGGCATTTTACAGTACAGCAACCCTACTCACACTTAGCCTGGACATTTAGATAAGAAGCCAAGCTTAGGATTCCTGCCACAAGTTCCTGCTTTGCTCTTCCAGGGGAAACTTTTTAAATAACTGCTTAGAGTTGAACCTGTGAAAAGTTAATGACCTCCACCCTCACCACCTTATAAGTAAAAGATGCTTGTTACCTTGCTCTCTGTCTCCTGTTCCCTGGTGACCAGGGATAGAGGCTTGCCCTTCCTCTGGCTCATTGCCAACCCCACCCCCATGTCCTGCCATTTCTGGGATTTGTAAGTAATAAATCTTTTGACCTTTCTTCTTTTGTGTGTGTTGAAATTGTACTTTTAATCAAAATGACCCAGGGTTTTCACTTCCCTAAAGTAGTAGCTCAGATGTGAGGCAGCTACACACCAACCCCATGTGGTGACTTGTGTCTCCTCATTTGGCAGGTCATAATGTGCATATTCTTAATTTAATACACCAGCTATGGGGTCCCCAACACAATGAGGGCCTGCAATAGCCCAGACACCCTAGTAGATGCTGGATACCCAAAAAGGAGTTTCTAATATTGAAACATTTCCAGATCCAGATCCAGGAGCCTGATGCATAAATAGAAATATGACAACACTGCATGAAAAAATGCTATCAGAATTACGAATAGATCTTTGAGATCCCAAAAGACAGGGCAACTCACCATTTCTGAAAGAGCTGAAGGAAGCTTTAGAGAAACCATCTCAAACCTAGCTCCACATTAGCACCACCTGGGAAGCTCTCCGAAAAAAAATGCTACTGATGCTCCAGGCCAGGCCAATTAAAACATAATCTTTCCAGGTGGGTCCTCAGTGCTGATAAATTTTAAAATCTGTCCAGGTTATTATAATATACATCTAGTGTTAAGAACCACTGATTTAAAGGAAATGGCAAGTGAACTCTTTAAAATGAAGCATGAGTAGAAAATCTATGTGTTTAAACACAGTCCATTTTAAATTACCTATTGGTAAATGAGAATGTTTTGTCTGTTTTCCCCTTCCAAGTTCTTTCTATTATTTTAATAACTCCTGATTAATTTGGAATGGAGTAGAATTTTAATACTTCTTGAACTGAACAGCTACATATGTAGTAGGTGATCAAGCTTAGCTAAAAGTAGGGTTTTTTTCCTACCAAAATAAAAGAAATTTGTCAGCCCGTTAATTTTTTTTATTATACTAGTAAGTATAATAAATTAGAGATTTTACTCATTATTTTGAGTATAAAGAAATAAAATGAAAACTGAGGCTTAGTGAAATAGAATATTTAGAAGACATTTTCCAAATGTCATGGCAGGTAGGTGACAATACAGTAGTGAGTAAACACTATAACAATAGTGTTTATTCAAAGGAATATATTGTGAGTCTAAAGCTTCTGGAACAAACTATCAACATTTCTAAAATTCAGTTGATATAATTAATTTAAAAGATATAACATTGATTATATAGTTATTGTTTGTTATAAGTGATCATTATTAGTAAGGCTAATGATTAGTAATCATTAACGTCTGTTGTATTAAAACAAAATTTATTGGTAACATCTTCTCACTCTGAGAATTAGTTCCATGAAGGCCCATCCGTCTCACACCTGACCTAATTATGTATCCTCCACTGCTATCCACATGACCAATTACTCAAATAAAAGCTGTTCTCCTCTCAAATCACATTGCTGTCCCCTCCAAAATCTGAGCCTATAAAAACACCATTTGTCCTGCAAATTCCAGAGGAATACCAGCAGTCCTCACTAGAAGTCATATACTTATATTTTGAATCTTACATTACTTATTTGTGGAATCAAATGTTATCGTCAAATGATTTCTTATTGTGTTTCAGATGTAATCTCTCAGGTGTCAGTTATTGGAGGAATGAGGGAAAAGAAGGAGCTGCAAAGTTTTGAGAGGCTGCTATGTGTGGAGATCTGAACATGTCTGTTATTTCATTTAGTTTAATTTAATCCTAATCTGATGTAAATTTTAGCATATCATTTTATGGATTAAAAACAACTGAAATGGGTTTGCCTGGTGGTGCAGTGGTTGAGAGTCTGCCTGCCGATGCAGGGGATGCGGGTTTGTGCCCCGGTCCAGGAAAATCCCACATGCTGAGGAGCAGCTAGGCCCCTGAGCCATGGCCGCTGAGCCTGCACATCCGGAGCCTGTGCTCCGCAACGGGAGGAAAAAAAAAAAAAAACTGAAATGATGAATGGTTGGCCCAGGGTCACAAAGCATATGACAGGAAGTTATGATTCAAATTTTCAAATTCTGATGTCCCTGACTATGAAATTCATGAACTTTCTAATACTTCATGTTGATTAGAGTATATTTTATATTGAATTTTATCTTCCATATTTCTTCATTCATTCAAATGATCAGATTTATTGAACACTTCCACTCTATGGTATGCAAGACATAAAATATTTTCTTTAATTTCTTTTCAATTACTGTCTTCAAATATGTTGTACATAATCTCCCCCCACCACCACCACCACTGGTAATGCTGTCATGAGAAAATCTCATTGGTTTCAGGTCACATTCAGGTACTTAACCAAACTAATCTAGCTCAACTAAAAATTTCAATTACATGTAGTTGCTGACTCCCTTTGCTACTGCACCGACTCAAAGAGATAATCAATTAGGAGCAGCTAATCTACTGCATAAGAGGACAGAAGACATTCAAATGAGGAATGAGATGACAGTTTCCCCTTTTTGTTTTTACCTTAAGCAATATATCTGCTGGGTACCTAAAAGTGGAATGAGGGACTAGTCTATTACCATAAACTCTGTACTTTCTTTCTCTCCTGCCTTAAGCAATTCCTTTGTTTTTATGGAACTATGTTTTTATAGACTTGGGAAGAGGAAAGCAGGGACTAATTAGGCAGTAGCAGGACTGTCATGGGCATCTATTTAGAGGGTTGGAGCAGCATCCCTCCACACCAGAATGGTTTTCAGCCTCTTTCATTTTAGCAGCCAGTTATGAGGCCTCTAATATATTCTATGCAATGATATTTATTGGGAGACTATTATCCAGTATTATATAACATCATTGAAGAGGCACCAGTGAATGAGATATTGAGTATGGAATCTCGCACATAGTTAGCAATTACTGAATATGTACTGAAGAACAAGAGTAGATAGCATAAGGGACAGAAATACAATTATCATGAATAAAGTTGTTAAACTGAGGGATTCATTGTTTCACCATATACACAAGGTGTATTAATGAGTAGAAAAAGGAAGAAACTGTTGGCACTGGATAGAGCACCTGGATAAATCAAGTTTAAATCATACCAATGCAACCACAGGAAAACCAATTGAGAAAGATACAGGGAGAGATTTATGGACTATGTCAAGTAATGCTGAGATTGAGGACAAAAGATATTACTCAGTGGAGAGGGTGCAACTGAAAATTGAGGAGTGTTTGGAGCAAGTTCACGTTCAATGCAGGAGTAAAACATGTAATGTCTTCAGTGTATTCTGTTATGTGCCTCATATGTGAAAAACAAAAGGCTAAGTCTCTACCTAGATCTCATTTTCAAAATATTTAGGGAATTAAGAACAACTTACATGAAACAGCGAACAAACCATTAATAGCAGCATATAACACAGTAATCGTTGAATAGATATAGACTGTATTGCTGCAAGGGAGGTAGAAAGGGGAGTGATCACCAACACATGGAATAATCGGTAAGATTCTTGGAAGTTCTGAATAGTTTCAGGGGGAATCATGCACACAGGCCTTCATGATTTAAGGTTTCAATGAGGGCAGAAAGCAGACTTTCTAGTGAAAAAGGAAAAAAGTATGAGATAGGGAAAAATGAGTTGGAGATTTTTAGATGTGAAATAGTGCTGTGTGATTGTGAATTCTGCAATATGACCATATATTTGTATAGATGAATAAAAGCAAAAGTGAACCTCAGGACTTCTAGAGAATATGGGACACTGAATTGAAGGTATAAGATATGGTTTTATATCTTTCAGAGTTTATATTTAAAGAAAAAATCAATTGTTTTTTTCTTTTGTTCCTCTTAGTTTAACTTTTTTTTTTCTCTTTTTGTTTTTTTCCTCTCTCCCTCTCTCTCTCTTTCCTTCTTTCTTTCCTTCATTCATTAAACACATATTTTGTGCAACTGCTATATAATGGATGCTAGAAATCAATCAATAGACAGCTAATAGTCTACTAGAAGGAGACATTTTATGTGTGTGTATCTAAAAGTATGTTTGTCAGTAATGACTGATATAAAGATAAAGCAAGATAAAATATAAAATGGAGAAAAGTGGAGGCCTTAGCAAATTTTCAAATATTCAATTCAGTATTTTTAACTATAGGTACTATATTGTATAGTACATTCCTAGGACTATTTTGCCTGATATAACTGAAACTTTGTACTACTTTTTAAAGAAATATCTTAGAAAGGGAAAGACAGTAATCCATACTGAGAGCTTATTGTACCTTGACTAAAGAAGCTTTTATTGCACAAAAAATTTCAATTTTAATTTGTTTAGTACCTCTTGGGGTTTTAACACCTTAGGCAATGCAGTATAACAATATTCGGGGTGGGTAAAAATGTCTTCTCCCTAATACAGGAACAGAGTGAATGTTGTAGTAGAGGTAGGAAGGTAAACTAGCCTATTCACAGGAATGCTCCAATGCAGAGTAGTTCTAGAAAAGAGAACACATAGAAGTTGAAGTCCAAAAGGTGTATTTCTTGAAAAATGTCTGGTACAACGCACCCTTTAAGGAATAGTGCCCCCAGGAGTACATATACCACATTTTTAAAACTTCTTTTTCTATTGTGGTAAATACAGTAAAATTTACCATTTAAACCATTTTTTAGTGTACAGCTTAGTAGCATTAAGTGCATTCACATTGTTGTGCAACCATTGTCATAATACAGCTCCAGAACTTTTTTCACCTTCCCAACTGAAACTCCATACATATTAATCAGTAACTTTCTATCCTCTCTGTTCCCAGTCTTTGGAAACCATCACTCTGTTTTCTGTCTCTATGAATTTGACTACTCAAGGTACCTCATAGAAGTGGAATCATACAATATTTGTCCTTTTGTGTCTGACTTCATTTACTTAACATAATGTCTTCAAGGTTTATCCATGTTGTAGCATATGTCAGAATTTCTTTCTTTTTAATGACCAAATAATGTTCCACAGGATATCTAAACAATCTCCATCTATTGCACTGAATCTGTAGATCACTTTGGGTAGTATTAATATATTAACAATATTAAGTGTTCCAATCCATGAACACAGAATGTCTTTCTATTTATTTGTGTCTTTTTAAGTTTCTTTCAGCACTGTTTGGTAGTTTTCAGTGTTCAAGTCTTTCACCTTTTCATTACACATGCCCCATTTTAAAGGCCTTAAATGTAGGCCTTGGCAAGGACACTGGCTTTTACCTCGAGTGCTCTGAGAAACTTTAGTATCAGTAAAGACAAAGTATAATCAGTGTTATAAAAGACATACAAAATTTTATGATCATATATACAGTGTAAATTCTGGGTTCTTTTCTGAGGTAAAACCACACAAAACCATCTATAAATAGTACGGACTGTGCTTTCACATTGTAGCTCTCTTTATGTGCTCCAAAATTTCAATTCATGTCATCAAAATGTAAGAACCATGTGAAAGATTATTCCCCCGCTTATGCAAGTAAACTATTTTTACAAATAATTAGATAAAAGATAGCTGTAAGTCTCAATTCTGGTCTAAGTTCTCATCCAGTGGCTTTCCTCTCCCATTTTGCACCATCTCAGTAGACACGAAGTATCACTTAATACATAACAGATGCTATGCTAACTCAACAATCCTGAAATATCCATTTATTTAAAGGTTGTGAAGGCGGCTTTAAAATATGTTAATAAAGGATTTTTCTTTAAAAGAAAAAAACAAGAAAAGATTTCTTCTCTGATAATTTTCCAGGATTTTCTTTGCTTTCCTTTTGTGTGAAAGCGCTGCTATTTCAATATGATCCAGTAAGGCTCAGTCACTCACTGCTGAATTTATGATTCTGTAATTATTTGTCATTTATTATTGACAGACATCTTCATTGTACACAAAGCTCACAAAACAGAAAATGGATATGACCATGGTTTTAAATAGCTCCTAAGGAATGAGTGGAACCTGAAAAACACTTGATGACTTAATCATATTAGAGATGTGAAATTACAGGGATATGAAATTCAGCAAAAATTCTCTAGTGTTTTTTCCCATATTTTGAATAGAGGGGAATAAAGTAGACATACTATATAAAGACTATATTTACTTAATTCCATGATCTGTTATAGGTATGATAGGTCTTCAGAAAGAGCAGCTTCCCAAACACTATGCTGTATATGCATACACATAAAAAATGTTTTTACCATTTCAAAAGCATACTTTTATAGACAAAATTATACATCACTTTGTTTTTTGTACTCACTATCAAGTATGAATCAAAGCTTCCTTACATCCAGAACCCTGAACAGTGTTGTCATTAACAATAATGCACAACATCCCAGGGATGCATTGTTATTCACGCCCCTTATTAGTCATCTCAACTTTTTAACCAATTTTAGAACTAGTAATATAATTTTGAGCATTTTGAACAATACTGCATTTTCATATGTTACCAGCCACTTAGTTTCTTCCTGTTTTTCTTTTGTTTTTCACTACAATTTCTAAGATAAATATAGTTCTTTCATCACATAGTATGCAATATGAAAATCTGACTAACTCTATTGATTTCTAGCTCTGTCACTAAAACTATGTTTATTTTTGACACTTTTTTTTTCCTCGGTACGCGAGCCTCTCACTGTTGTGGCCTCTCCCATCGTGGAGCACAGGCTCCGGACGCGCAGGCTCAGCGGCCATGGCTCACGGGCCTAGCTGCTCTGCGGCATGTGGGATCTTCCCGGACCGGGGCAGGAACCCATGTCCCCTGCATCGGCAGGCGGACTCTCAACCACTGCGCCACCAGGGAAGCCCTATTTTTGACATTTTTAACTCCCCATCTATAATGTGGGATCCTGAGGGTGTAACCTATTTGTCCATGTTATATCTAGGTATGAACACAGTGACTGGTAGATGGAAAGACTACAGTAGATGCTGAAAGTAAGCTCCACAAGACAGAGATTTGTTTACATTTTTGCTTAAACATGATGTTATATGTGTGCCCAGTGTGTAAAAGAAAATACTTGCCACATATACTGTGCTCTCTAAATATTTCTTGAGTTAATAAATGCTTCAAATTAATTAAAGTGCAAATGACCTAATAGTCCAAGGCTAAAGAAAAGAGGTAAATTAACCTCAAAACAACAAAACCATTTGCTGTACCCTTCAGGTGTTGGATGAGTTGTAAAACTGAACTAAGAGAATTGTTCTTAAGGAGCCAAATGGAACCTGTCATTATGGTCTCCAAGTCCTCATCTTGTCTCATCAAGACTCTTCCAGGAACTTCCTTCCTAAATTCCCTATGCCAATAATCTCAACTTCAATTCATACTTTTCACTGAGAAAATCTGATGACTTAAGGAATGGGCTATAATATTCAAGACACACACACACACACACACACACACGTCATTACAATAAAAGGAAACTATATTGCATTAAAGTTTCAATTTTCATTTCCTTTTACTTTAAAAATAATGATGATATATATATACTATTTTCTAGTGTATGAATTGACGGTGGACACCCAGCTTCATTAAAGGATAGATAATTTCATTGAACATAAGGCCAGAGAAATGTTTAGGAAGCATGGGAATTCTATACAGTAGAGTGGTTGAAACACATTTTCTCATCAGTTACAGTTTACATGTGCCTGTAAATCTCATCACCCAGTTAATGAAATTATGGATTATATGATATATGATTTGAAGTAAATATTCTCAGCAAATGGACCGGTAGTTTTAAATAAATTCTACAAGGAAACCACAGGTTCAAAATAACACTACTTATGCATGTAAAAATAAACAATGAAAATAATGACTCTTGCTTTTCCCATTCCTAGTGCATGTTCTTCATCAGCCGAGTTATGAGATAAAAATGAATATGATCTAATCAGTGGTAACAAAAATTCTGTGATGATAATACAAAATTTTCAAGAAGTCTCTATGAATTATGTATTTATAAATATGGTAACCATGAGGTTGGTTGTAAGATACATAATATACTGAGATAGTAAATAAAGACAGCATAATGCTATAATCAGAAGTAAAACATTTGAATTGGAAATATCCAAAATTTGAAGACATTTATAAATGTTTTCCAACAATTTTCAAAATCATTTAATAAACATAATAAAATGTTAATAAATTTCACTATATTTTATGGTAATGGTTTGGAAATATATTTTAAGTTTTCTTAATAGAAAATGAAAAGCTACATATTAAAAAAAACTTTCTCCTTCAGTGGTATAAAAATATTCTGAAATTTACATGGAAAACAATATGGTTACCATTGAACCACATATATTGCTCAGTAAATATTTGTAGAAAACAAAAGAAAATGCTTATTATTTGAAGAAATATTTATACAAATAGTTGAAAAGTACAAATATTTCGGGCTTCCCTGGTGGTGCAGCGGTTGAGAGTCTGCCTGCCAATGCAAGGGACATGGGTTCGAGCCCTGGTCTGGGAAGATCCCACATGCCGCGGAGCAGCTAGCCCCGTGAGCCACGATTACTGAGCCTGCGCGTCTGGAGCCTGTGCTCCGCAACAAGAGAGGCCGCGATAATGAGAGGCCCGCGCACCGCGATGAGGAGTGGCCCCCACTTGCCGCAACTAGAGAAAGCCCTCGCACAGAAACGAAGACCCAACACAGCCATAAATAAATAAATAAATAATTGCCGTTCAAAAAAAAAAAAAAAAGAAAAGTACAAATATTTCTATCTCAATAATGATATACAAAAAACAACTAATTTTTGTGAAGGGAATATGCACTACAAAAGCTACTTTCTCAATTAACCATCAGAGATTAATTACTGGTGTAGTTGCTGGTTTGATTAGAATATTTTTAAGGGTTCGGGATAAAATGTCAGAGATATTTAACATGTCATTCATAGGTAAGTTATTGTAGCAAAGACATTGAAACCAGTTGAAACACATGATGACACAGGTGATTTTTGATGTAGCTAAACTTAAATGAAGAAGACCTTGAAATATGTCTTAAATATGTTGCAGTGAGACGGTGAGTAACATCCTTGAGTTTTCCCAGTTATCTTATGGTAAGAAATTTAAAGGCTTTATTTAGCTTTAAGATAAGTTATACATTTTTATTTTACCAAAGAAAGAGGGAAAGTAATTACTTATAATTGATGACATTTTTATTGATAGCAGATGGTTGGTTCTCTGTCATATCATACCTAATAGATATCTTTGAGTAAATAAACACAGTTAAGTGTCTCCTTACAATAAAGATGACCTTTTAACAATGTAAGAAATTGAGTGTTTTCATATAATCTAAAATTAAGGAGAGAATATACTGAAAATGATGTTTAGATTTTTTTCCTCTAGTAAGTATGAGGTTTATTGACAAATCTCTTATATCTGCATTGGAGTGAAAAGATACAAAATGTGGGATATAGAACAATTTCTCATCTTTGTAAAGGACTTTTGTTAGGAATAAACAAGTTAATACTTCAAAAGCCTGTAGAACAGTGTTTAAAAGTCTATAAGCGCTCAATAAGTGATGAATATTATTATTATTTTGTTATCATTGCTATAATTATTTCATGTAATATATTTTGTACCCTGACATGAGGCAACAGAAAAATTTTTTTAACTTTTTGAATATATATCAATACTCTACATATTATAAAATTAAAATCCATTTACCCTGGTCCTTTCTGGAAGTGGCAATATATTGCTTATTCTTTGTTTCTGTTTAAATATAGTTGATATACAATATTATGTTATTTTCAAGTATGTAACATGGTGATTTGACATTTAAATACATTACAAAATGAACCCCACCATAAGACTTGTAACCATCTGTTTCCATACAAAGTTATTACAATATTATTTACCATATTAATTATGCTGTATATTATGTACCCAAGCCATTTATTTTATAACTGTAAATTTATACCTCTTAATATCTTTACCTATTTCACCCAGCCCCCCACACCCCTCCCCTCTGGCAACCAACAGTTTGTTCTCTGTATCTACGGGTCTGTTTTGTTTTGTTTTGTTTGTTCATTTATTTTGTTTCTTAGAATCCACATATAAGTGAGACCATACAGTATTTATATTTCTCTTACTGACTTATTTCACATAGGATGATATCCTCTAGACCCATCCATGTTGTCACAAATGGCAAGGTTTTCTTATTTAATGGTTCAGTCATATCCCATTGTATATATGTACATATTTTTCTTTATCCATTCATGTACTGATGGACACTTGGGCTGTTTCCATATCATGGCTAGTGTAAATAATACTGCAATGAACATGGGATTGCATATATCTTTTCTAATTAGTGGGTTTTTTTCTTCATGTAAATACCCAGGAGTGGAATTGCTGGATTATATAGTAGTTCTATTTTTAATTTTTAGAGGACTTTCCATACCATTTTCCATAGTGACTACTAATTTACAATACTATTAACAGTGCCAGAGGGTTCCCTTTTCTTCACATCCTTGCCAACATTTGTTATTGGTTATTTTTTTGATAATAGCCATCTGACAGGTGTGAGGTAATGTCTCTTGTGGTTTCGATTTGCATTTTTCCTGATGATTAAAAATGTTGATAATTTTTCATGTATCTGTTGGTCATCAGTATGTCTTCTTTCATAAAATGTCTGTAGGTCTTCTGCACATTTCTTAATTAGTTTATTTTTTTTTGATGTTGCGTTCATTGTATGTTTTGAATATTAACCTCTTGCAGATGTATCATTTGCAAATATCTTCTCCCATTCAGTAGATGGACTTTTTTTCTTTTCTTTTTTTTTTTTTTTCGGTACATGGGCCTCTCACTGTTGTGGCCTCTCCCATTGCGGAGCACAGTCTCCGGACGCGCAGGCTCAGTGGCCATGGCTCACGGGCCCAGCTGCTCTGTGGCATGTGGGATCTTTCCAGACTGGGGCACGAACCTGCGTCCCCTGCATTGGCAGGTGAACTCTCAACCACTGCGCCACCAGGGAAGCCCCAGTAGATAGACTTTTAATTGTGTTGATGATTTCCTTGGCTGTACAAAAACTTTTGTTTGACGTAGTACCATTTCTTTATTTTTGCTTTTGTTTCTCTTGCCTGAAGAGACAGATCCAAAAAAAAAAAAAAATTGTTAAGACTGATGCCAAAAATTATATTTCCTATGCCTTGTTCTAGGAGTTTTATGGTTTCAGGTCTTAAAATAATTAAGCTGTTAATCTATTTTGAGTTCATTTTTGTGTATGGAGTGAGGGAATTGATTTACATGTAGCTGTCCAGGTTTTTCAATACCATTTATTGAAGAAACTGTCTTTTCCTCATTGTATATTCTTGCCTTATTTGTTATAGATTAATTGAACATATAAGTGTGGGTTTATTTATGGGTTCTTATTCTGTTGCATTGATCTGTGTGTCTGTTTTTGTGCCAGTACCATACTGTTTTAATTACTGTAGCTTTGTAGTACAGTTTGAAATCAGGGAGCATAAAACCTCAGGATGTGTTCCTCTTTCTAAATTGCTTTGGCTATTCAGCATTCTATACAATATATATTATACATATTTGGTTGGCCAAAAAAGTTAATTTGGGTTTTTCTGTAACATCTTATGGAAAAACCCAAATGAAAATTTTTAGCCAACTCAATATATATGTCTGTGTGTGTGTGTGTGTGTGTATGTTATTCTTTTGTTGTTCTATATAAGTTTTAGGATTATTTGTTCTAGTTCTGTGAAAAGTACCACTGGTATATTGATAGGAATTGCATTGAATCTGTAGAATGCCTTGGATAGTATGGGAATTTTAACAATATTAATTCTTTGAATCCTGAGCTAGGATATCTTTTCATTTATTTGTGTTGTCTTCATAATTTCTTTCATTAATTTCCTATAGTTTTCAGAGTACATGTCTTTTACCTGCTTGTTTAGATTGATTCCTTGGTATTTTATTCTTTTTTATGCAGTTGAGTTTGTCTATTTAATTTCTCTTTCTGATATTTCATTGTTAGTGTAGAGAAATGTAACAGATTTCTGTGTATTAATTTTTTATCCTACAATTTTACTGAATTCATTGGTGAGTTCTGATAGTTATTTGGTGGAGTCCTTAGTATTATCTGTATATAGTATCATGTAAACTGCAAACAGTGACAGTTTTCCTTTCCTTTTTGAATTTTTAAAATTTCTTTTTCTTGACTGGTTGCTGAGGCTAGAACTTCCAAACTCTGTTGAATAAGAGTGGTGAAAGTGGGTATCCTTGTCTTCTTTTTGATCTTAGAGGGAATGCTTTCAGTTTTTTGCCATTGAATAAGATGTTGGCTGTGGGTTTGTCATATATGGCCTCAGTATTTTGAGGTATGTTTCCTCTATACACAATTTATTGAAAGATTTTATCATAATTGAATGTTGATTTTTGTCAAAAGCTTTTTCTACATCTGTTGAGATGATTGTATGATTTTTATTCTTCATTTTGTTAATGTGGTATAACACATTGATTGATATGAAGATATTGATCTATCTTTGCATCCCTGGGATAAATTCCACTTGATCATGGTGTATGATCTTTTAATTTATTTTTAAATTTAGTTTGCTAGTATTTTGTTCATTAAGGACATTGGCTTATAATTTTCTTTTTTGTGGTGTCTTTGTCTAGTTTTGGTATCAGGGTAATGTTGGCCCAATAGAATGAGTTTGAAGCATTCCTTCCTCTTCAAGTTTGTGGAAGGAATAGTTCAAGAAGGGTCACTGTTAATTCTGTAATGTTTGTTAGAATTCCCTGGTGAAACTATCTGATCCTGGACTTTTGTTTTCTGGGAGTTGTTTTATTACCAATTCAATTTCATTACTGGTAATTCATCTGTTCATATTTTCTATTTCTTCCTGAATCAGGCTTGGAAGATTGAACTTTTGTAGGAGTTTATCCATTTATTCTAGGTTGTCTGTTTTATTTTGTTGTTCCTAGTAATCTCTTATGATCCTTTGATTTTCTGCGGTGTTGATTTTAACTTATCTTTCATTTCTGATTTTATTTACTTGGGCCTTCTCCTTTTTTTCTTGATGAAACTGGCTAAACGTTTATAAATTTTGTTTATCTTTCAAAGAAACAGCTCTTAGTTTCATTGATATTTTCTACTGTTCTTTTTTTTAAATCTCTATTTCATTTTTTTCCACTCTCATCTTTTTATCCTTTTCCTTCTGTTAATTTGGGTTGTGTTTTTTCTTCTATTTCTAGATCCTTTAGGTGAAAGATTAGATTGCTTATTGAGATTTATTTTGTTTGTTTTCTGATATAGGCCTTTATAATATTTATAGACTCCCCATGTAGACCTGCTTTTTCTGTGTCCCAAAGGTTTTGCATTATGCTTCCATTTCATTTGTCTGAAGGTATTTTTTATTTCCTCTTTGATTCCTTCAGTGACCCATTGGTTGTTTAGTAGCACATTATTTAGCTTTTCCATGTTTATTTGTTTGTTTCTTCAGTTTTTTTTTCTTGTATTTGATTTCTAGTCTCATTCTGTTGTGGCCAAAAAAAGATACTTGATATATTTTTCGATTTTCTTAAATTTACTGAGACTTACTTTGTGACCTAACATGTGACCCGTTCTGGAGAATGTTCCATGAACTTCAAAAGAATATGTATAGTGCTGTTTTTGAATGGAATGTTCTGAATATGACATTAAATCTATCTGGTTAATATGTAATTTAAAGCCAATGTTATCATATTTACTTTCTATTTGTATGATCTTCCCATTGATGTAAGTGGGACATTAACATAACCAACTATTATTGAATTACTCTAAATTTCTCCCTCTATGTTTATTAATATTTCCTTCATGTATTTAGGTGCGTCCATGTTGGGTCCATGTATATTGACAAGTGTTATATCTTCATGTTAGATTACCTTTATGATTATGTAATGCACTTGTTATAGTGTTTGTTTAAAGTCTATTTTTTCTGCTATAAGTATTGCTACCTTGGTTTTCTTTTTGTTTCTATTTGTGTGGAATATATTTTTCCATCTCCTTAATTTCAGTCTGTGTGTCTTTAGATATGAAGTGAGTCTCCTGTAGACAGTATATAGATGGGTCTTGTTTTTTATCCATTTACCCACTCTATGTATTTTGATTGGAGCATTTAGTTCATTTACTTTTAAGTAATTATTGATATGCATGTACATATTGTCATTGTTTTCTGGTTGATTTGTAGGTCTTTTTTTTTTTTGGTCATTGTTATTCCCTTCTCCACTTGCTCTTTTACCTTGTGATTTGATGACTATCTTTAATGTTATGTTTGAATTTCTTTCTCTTTTTTTGTGTGTATATCTATTATAAGTTTTTGGTTTGTGGCTAACATGAGCTTCACAAATAACAACCTACATATGTAGCTTTCTTTTTAAGCTGATGATCTCTTAAGTTTGAAAGCATCCTAACAGCCCTACATTTCTACTTTCCCCTCAGGTTTTATGTTTTTGACATCATATTTTCCAACTTTTTAATTTTGTGTATCTCTTAAGTACTTATTTTATATATAGATGATTTTACTACTTTTGTCTTTTAACCTTCCTACTAGCTTTAAAGTGGTTGATTCACTACTTTTACCATATGTTGGCCTTTACCAATGGGATTTTTCCTTTAATAACTTTCTTATTTCTAGTTGTAGCTTTTTCTTTTCTACTTAGAGAAGTCCCTTTAACATTTTTTCTAAGGTCAGTTTGGTCGTGATAAACTCTTTAGCTTTTGCTTACCTGTAAAACTCTTTGTGTCTCCTTCAATTCTCAGTGATAATCTTGCCAGGTAGAGTGTTGTTCTTAGTTGTAAGTTTTTTTCCTTTCAGCACTTTGATTATACCATGTCACTCCCTTCTGCCCTGTAAAGTTTCCCCTGAAAAGTCAAATAATAGTCTTATGGGAGTTTCCTTGTTTGTAACTAGTTGCTTTTCTCTTGCTGCCTTTAAGATGCACTCTTTATCTTTAATTTTTGACATTTTAATTATAATGTGTCTTTGTGTGGACCTCTTTGGATGCATCTTTTTGGGACTCTGAACTTCCTGGACCTGAATGTCTGTGTTATTTCATGGGTTAGGGAAGTTTTCAGGTATTATTTCTTTAAATAGTTATTCTGTCTGTTTCTCTCTCTCTTCTCTTTCTGTATTCCCTATAATGTTAATATTAGTATACTTGATGTTGTCTTAGGGGTTTCTTAAACTATTCTTATTTTTTTTTTAATTTTTCTTTCTTTTTTCTGTTCAGCTTGAGTAATTTGCACTGTTTTCCTGATCACTGTTCAGTTCTTCTATATCATCTAGTCTACTCTTGGTCCCTTCTAGTGTATATTTAATTTTGGTTATTGTATTCTTCAGGTCTTATTGGTCTTTTTTTATATTTTCTAACTCTATGAAATTCTCATTGTGTGCATCCATTATTTGATGAGCTTCCTTATAATCATTACCTTTAACCTTTTATTAAGTAGATTGCTTATCTCTATTTCTTTTAGCTTTTTTTTTTTTGAAGTTTTGTCCTGTTCCTTTTTTCTGGAACAAATTTCTCTGTCTCCTCATTTTGCATAATTCTCTGCTTATTTCTATATATTTGGTAGATCTCCCAATCTTGGAGAAGTGTCCTTATGTAGAAGATATTCCATGAGGCCCTGCAGCTCACTCCCCTCTGTCCACCAGAACTAGATGCTCCAGCAGTGTCCCTTATGTGGGCTGCACATACCTTTCTTTTATGGTAGGACCAGTTACTATGGGTGGGTTAGTAGGCAGGACTGGCCCCTAGCCTCCTGGCCTGAAGTCCTTCCTCGTGTGGCTGCTGCAGTTCCTTTGGTTAGCAGGGAAAGTCCCTAGTACTAATAGGCTAGAGGGAGGATTCCAGAATGGTGCTTGCCAGTGCTGATGCTAGTACAGTTGAATAAGGTCCCCAAAATGACTGCAACCAGCATCTCCATCCTCAGGGAGGGTCTCAGCTTCCTCCTGCCTCTTTGGGTGGCTCTCCAAGATCAGCAAGTGGGTCTGATTCAGGAGCCTTTCAATCTACTGCCTCTACACTGGGACTCAGAGCATGTGAGGTTTTGCACACACCCACTAAGAGCAGAGTCTCTCTTGCCTATAGGCCTCCAACCCTCCTGAACATAAGCCCCACTGGTTCTTAAAACCAAATGTTCTTATGTTATCATCTTGGTGTAGGACCCTGGGCTGGGGAGCCTGATGTGGGACTTGGAACCTTCCCTACCTGGGGAGGATCTCTGCAGTTATGACATCCCTCGCATTTATGGGTCCTCACTAGACTGCATCTCTGCCCCTACTAACCATCTCATTATAGTTCCTTCTTCATATCTTTAGTTGTGGCAAAGCTTTTCTCCTAGTCAGGTTATTCTCATAGATACTTTGCTCTGTAACAAGTTGTAATTTTGGTGTGCCATGTGAGGGGATGAATTCAGGGTCTTCCTACTCTGCAATCTTGATCCTGCCCCAATATACTGCTTATTCTTTAAAAATAATTTATTCTTGCTTAGCATTTAAGACTGTCCAATTACCCAACCATATTTTTTCTATCTGCTATTGTCTTTCACTATTCCTCAGTATGAATCTTTTGGTTATGTCAAAGTAATATGTTTATTTTTCACCAAGCAGACATATCATGACTTTGTTTTCATATTATTTTCCTAATATAAATGATTGTCTTGCCTCATAACATTTATTCATATTTGCTCCCTTTTTAAGGCACAGATTAAATTAGCTTCCACCATGAAATACAGATCTCTCTCTCTTTCTGTCTCTGAATTCTATTTGTTCCTTCTGCCATAAAATTTAATTGACTTTTTCATTATTATTGACATAACTTTATTTTTTCTAATGATATTTTAGACATTAAGGAAGAATGTTTATGTTATATGATCCCACATCTTCCTTTTTTTTTTTTTTTTAGCTGTGCCATGCAGCATGCATAATCTTAATTTTCCAACCAGGGATCGAACCCATGCTGCCTGCAGTGGAAGCATGGAGACCTAACCACTGGACTGTCAGGAAATTCCCAATATGATCCCACGTCTTCTAATACTATGATATTTAATTTAATTTTAAAAATGGATTTTTAATTGATTGTTGAAAGAAGATGAAGGAAGAACTTTATAGTTTATACACTGAACATTAAAAAATGTATTCTTAGCATATTTCCATTTTATGTAATCTAGAAATAAATGAATGATTTTATTTTTAAAAATCTAATATTAAAATAGTTCACAGGAAATTAGAAAACTCACAACTTATGAGACATTTCTTCATTATTTAGAGCAATCACTATAGAAATTCTTTTAATAATTAATGTTTTAGATATATTTTATTTAAAATAATTAAACATTCAAATAACTTAAAGAAGAACAAACCTTGCCTTTTTTGAGATACATAGTTTTATTCTTAAATCTCCCTCCAAAAAAACATGACATTGTATATTTTATTATAGGTGTATATCATAAGCTCACTAAGAGAATGTAAGAAATGATTTCTTAACTGATCTTATTTTTGCATTTGGCTTGAACAGGTTTTTAAGCCATCTGAGAATTTTCAATCATGAACATTAAAACACATCCAATATCTTTCAAATTAGTGTTTGAATACAAATAAGGTTTATGTGACCACATGAACAATATGAATTTTTATGAATTCTGCACCAGAAGAAAAATTTCAGGTCACACTCATTTTAATATTTGTTATATAAAATATCCAATCACATATTTGAAAGGCATAATTTATGTAAGGTATTACTTGTCCAACTCATAGCTCACTCTTGTTTTTTTTTTTTTTTTTTGAGCAATTAATTAATGGTGGGCCTTAGTGAGACTTTTTTTTTAACACCCTTATTGGAGTATTATTGCTTTACAATGGTGTGTTAGTTTCTGCTTTATAACAAAGTGAATCAACTATATATATATATATATATAAATATATATATAAAACCCCATATCTCCTCCCTCTTGCATCTCCTTCCTACCCTCCCTATCCCACCCCTCTATGTGGTCACAAAGCACTGCGCTGATCTCCCTGTGCTATGCAGCTGCTTCCCACTAGCTAGCTATTTTACATTTGGTAATGTATATATGCCCATGCCACTCTCTCACTTCGTCCCAGCTTACCCTTCCCCCTCCCTGTATACTCAAGTCCATTCTCTAGTAAGTCTACATCTTTATTCCCATCTTGCCCCTAGGTTCTCCTGACCATTTTTTCTTCTTTTTTTAGATTCCATATATATGTGTTAGCATACAGTATTTGTTTATCTCTTTCTGACTTACTTCATTCTGTATGACAGTCTCTAGATCCATCCACCTCACTACAAATAACTCAATTTCATTATTTTTATGTATGAGTAATATTCCATTGTATACATGTGCCACATCTTCTTTATCCATTCATCTGTCGATGGACACTTAGGTTGCTTCCACATCCTGGCTATTGTAAATAGAGTGGCAATGAACATTGTGGTACATGACTCTTTTTGAATTATGGTTGTCTCAAGGTATATGCTCAGTAGTGGGATTGCTGGGTCGTATGGTAGTTCTATTTTTTAGTTTTTTAAGGGACCTCCATACTGTTCTCCATAGTGGCTGTATCAATTTACATTCCCACCAGCAGTGCAAGAGTGTTCCCTTTCCTACACACCCTCTGCAGCATTTATTGTTTGTAGATTTTTTGATGATGGCCACTCTGACTGCTGTGAGGTGATACCTCATTGTAGTTTTGATTTGCATTTCTCTAATGATTAGTGATGCTTAGCATCCTTTCATTTGTTTGTTGGCAATCTGTATATCTCCTTTGGAGAAATGTCTATTTAGGTCTTCTGCCCGTTTTTAGATTGGGTTGTTTCTTTTTTTGATATTGAGCTGCATGCTCACTCTTGATATTGTTAACAACTGTGGACTAAAACGATGCATTCTCTAAAGGGTATATGGAGAGGAGATCTTTCTAAAGCAGTAGTTACATATGAATATGTTGTTCTATAGTTGTAAATAATTTTTAAATTGTAAATTATTATTTCATTATTATCTTATTTGGTATTCTATACTATCCTAAATGAGGATAAACTGATTAAATCAAGTTTTTTTAAGGGTCCACTCATATGAGGTCTTGTGCTATACACTTTTACCTCCATTAACTAATTTAATATTAATAAAAATTCTGTTTTGTGTGTATTTATTACCATTTTGCCAGATGAGAATGATGAGGCTTAGAATATGTTGCTGATATGCCCAAGGATATATATGACTAGATAGTGGAAAAGTCAAGATTCAGACCAATGTTTTTTAACTTCAGAATGTGCTCTATTGGTCCTCCTTTGAGTAGGCATGGGAGATATCTTCATTTTATTAATGAGGGGTTGCGGTCTGAGCAGATTAATTTATTTGCCCTGAGTTAAAAGTAGAAGTAACCATTTGAAAAGTTGGAATCTAGTCTAAATGCAGGGGTTTCCCTCTGTGCTCTATTGGCTCAATGTAAATGTGATGCTATAGCACACATAGACATGTAAGCTACTGGCCTGATTGTGAGGCAGCTGCTGATATGCTATACACAGGTAATAGAGAACAACTATGAAGAAAGACTTAAAATGCAGGGAGAAAACAAAACATAGTTTATTTCCTCTTCTGCCTTGATGAGTTGCATTTTCCACTGTTACTTATTTAGATAAAATTAAGCATATGTCTTTGGGAATAAACATAATGCACACACGTGCATGCATGCACACATACATACACATGGGCACTCCTGCACACAACACACACTCAACACCAGATTGTTATAGGCTGAGAACAAATGCTTCAGTAGTCTTGATGAGGCCCCAAGGTACCACCTGCACTCCTGTGTCCCTGAGGACCAAAGGAACAGCACTCTTTTCTAACTGTGAGGTTAAATCTTGTCTCTTTATCCCCTTGGGTATAGATATCAATCACAGCATCTAAGATTTTAACTATTTATAATCCTTCAGTATACTATTTTAGATTGTGTATTCTCACAATATACATAGAGTTACTAGCAATAAGAAACAGAGCTACATTTTTAATTGTAAAGTTCACATTTTTTCCTAATTAGAGAATATTTATACTTAAAGAGTCTTTGGTCTTAAAGCCCTCATACAGTTTCCAGAGACCATTCCTTTACCCAGATTGTCATGAATATTTTCCTGATTCTCCAATAATGTATTTTCTAATATCTCTTCTCTTGATTTTTCCTAGTTATACTAATTTAAAGACTGATTTTTCTCTGGTAGCAAAGTACACAATATTAAAAAAATAGAAATAGAGAACTCTTTCCCATAATAAACCAAATGCATGTGCTGGCTTCATGGTGTCAGAAGCCCCTACTCTTCCCACTTAGCTGCTCTGCCATTCACAGTATACTGTTCCCATCTTGTGGTCTAAGGCTGACATAGCTTCTGCTAATACTTCTGCAAGCTAGGAGGAAGGAGATGCAAGATAAGATCACTCTTCTGGAAGGGTACCTTGAGCCAGGATCAGCAAAGTGTGCTCACTGTGTCCACCTCTGCATATTTGAAAATACAACTGATTATTTGATATTTATTTTGTTTCCAGAAAACTTATTAAACCTCCATGTTAGGTCTATTATTTTCTTGGATCTGTCATATAGATAATCATGTCATACTAATGACAGTATGTTTCTTTCTTCTGTTGTTTCTTACCTCAGTGTCCAGGCTAAGACCTCCTCTAGCACAATATTAAACAAAAGTAATGACGATAGACAATTGGTCTATTTCCTGATCTCAAAAGGAAAGATTTCAAGTTGCAATGCAGTAAGTTATTTATAGATACCCTTCATCAGACTGAGAATGTTTTCTTTAATTTCTTGGATAACCTAAGTTGTTAATTATACAGAGTATTTTTACATATACCTGCATTTGTTCCTCTAGTATTTTATTTAGGATGTATGTATCTACTCCCATAAATGTGTTTTACTTGTAATTTCCCATGATGGTACTGGTGTCAGATTTTGAAATGCGATTCTGACAAGCTTCATAAAATAAATTTGGGATTATTTTTCCCAACTCACTCCAGAAAAGTTTGGTAAACATAGAACTACTTCTTTATTTAATGCTTTGTAGAAGTTTTCATGGAAACTGTTTCTCTTATTATATATCTAAGTTTGCAACATCTCTAGTGATCTCCCTCTGCATTTCTGACTTGCTTATGGTGGTCTTCTCTTTTTCACTAGATAAATCTTACCAGAAGTTTTTCACTTTTTTTTGACTTTTTGAAGAAAAAAATCTTTTGACTTTGTTGATCCTCTCTATTGTTTATTTGTATTCTATTTTATCAATTTCTATTATTTTATTTATTATTTTTTTCCTTCAATTGTATGTATTTTGAGAAAGGGTGAGTATTCTTTTTCTAACTTCTTAAGATGGCTGTTTCAGGCTTTTTATGTTCTTTTTAACTGCATTTCACAGGTAATAATTTTATCACTCAGATTAAAATATTTTTTGACTTCCATTGTGATTTCTTCCATGAACCATAGGTTGTTTAGCAGTGTATATCTTTTTTATTTAGCCTGTATTTTGATATAATGTCAAAAACACTATGAGAAGGGTATAAAGAACTCCAATATACACTTGAACTAGTTTATTAACGTTTTTGCCTTATTTCTTTATCATTTCATGACTCTCTTTTTCTCCATGAGCTCATTCTCATACATATTTTTTCTGAACCATTTACCACTTGAGAGAAAATTGCAGACACAATATACCTTTATGTTGAAATACTTCAATACGTATTTTTCATGAACAAGGACATTCTCTTATATAACCACTGTACAATTATCATAATCAGGAAATCTAATTTGGATACACTACCATTATATAATTAATATTCAGTATTTAAAATTTGCCATTTCTCCCAGTGATGTCTTTTACCACTAATTTTTCCTAGATAGTTCACCATTTTTAATTGTTTGAAATTAAATTTTTCTTTCTTTTTTTCCTGGTAGGTGGTCATTTATTGATTGTCTCTAAGAAAATGGCACAAACAAAAATAAGTAAACTTGTACACAGTTATATTTTAGAAACCAGACAACGGAGCTCAACTAACATTATATCTTTTATAACTGCAATGATTTGTATCAGGTAGAAGGAAAACACCAGTGACCATGCAGTTTTGCTTAAGGCAAAGGGATTGCTTTTTTGGAAATGGCTATTATGTGGGAGGAAAAATAAATAGGGCAACACAAACCAAGAGTCATTTCTATATGGTTCCTGTTAGATCACTCTTCACTCCTTTTCTAGCTGGACAGCATGATCCATTACTGGAAAATAAAATCAACTTTATGGGTTATACCAGTATTTTGTTGTAAAATATATTAAAACAGAAAATGCTAGAGAATATAACATGTAATAAGAGAAACTACACTCTCTTGACACTTGTGGTTTTTTATGTGAGTGTGAATCAGATCACGGTAGAAAATATACTTCTTTCTTTGCTTTCACTGTCATAAAAGTCTAAGAATCTGGGTTAGATCATCCTAGCCACAGAGCTGTTATTTTTTCCTGAATTTTTCCAAAAAACATGTAACTTGTATTTCTTTTGGGAGTAAGCATAAACAACCTTCTGATTTATTTTATGGCTTTTCTCAGTAGAGAGATTTTTTAAACTCCTGGAATATCAAGAAGCAGGTAAAATATTAGGAATGCAATTTCATTAGCCTACAGATTTGAGTTTCAGCAAAATATACAGGTTTCCACTCCTATATGAGTAAGTGACAACTCTATCCTAATGCCCCCTTGTAACGGATGCTGAAGGGATATTTTGGTTGTATTCTTAGGATCAGAGGAAGCATTGCCAGACCCAGTCGCTGTACCCATGTCTCATTATGGGGAGCTGTCTAATGGGATCCGCTGCTTAAGTCCAAGAGGGATTATTTTCCAAGGAATTATATCCCAAGATCATCTTCTCCTGGCTCAGAAAATATCATTTTGTTGCTCTACCAACGGGGCCTTCCTCAATGCCATTTACTGTTGCTATTCATAAGGTCCTGGGCATGTAGCACAATCAAGGTGATAGCAACCATAACAGTCACCCCTTGGAAGGATTCTTACAACAGCAAACTTCCTGTCAACAGACAGAATTTCTTGAAGGATGGTTTGGTAAATGTGGTATACTTTACTAGAACCAAGTTCTATTCTAACCCAAATCATTGCAAGATGTACAACCTGGAAAATTCTGGGGCTCAGTGTCAATAAAGAGACACAGGTGAAACATGTCATGGACCTCTTGGCCATGAAGTACCAAAATACCCTCACCTAGGCCAACATCCACAGGGTAAACTGCAGTTGACTTCAGTAACCTTGAGTGGGCAGGACATCATAGGATAGGATCACAATGGTTTTGCCCTCTGTAATGCACCAATCTATATCAGAAGCATCTGGGTATTTGAAACTGTGAGGTGCTTTCAAGGACACAGCCTGACCTTCTAGAACCTGTCTTGGCTTACAGTGCCCAACTCCTGCTCTAGTGGCCCACTTTGTTCAGCCTCAGCAACTCCATTAATCTCATAGTCAGTTGGCTTCCCACTGGCAGTGCTGCTGGTCATCCAGAGAGAAAAGTCTGTGGTTGAAGCTGGTCCATCTCCAACAACCAGCCTCACAGCTGCTGCCACTAGCTGAGTTAATCTCCAGTTCCCTTTCCCACATCGACTTTCCCCTCCTGCCCTTTTCCCTAACCAAGCAGATCCCACTAACCCCACAGCACAGATGTAGAAAATGACTCCCTAGAAATAGCTAGAACTGTATTTCTTAATTTCCAAATATGGACAGAGTTTTCTAGTTGTCTTATTTTTTTCTGGCTTTAATGTGCTTTGGAGTAATCAGGGATCACTTCAAACCAATTTTATACCTTGTGGGTTCCTTGGCCAAAGAGTCCTTGCATGCAGGGGTGTAAATCCATGTGAAGGCCTAACTGTGATCCAACATTTATAAGAATAGGTAGTTATTTCCCTTTTCTTTTTATTTCATTACTTTACTCAGCCCCAAAGCAGCCTTCCTTAGTGTTGGGGATCATGGTTAGGGTTAATTCTGGTTGACCCTTACCCAAAGGAGAATGACCCTTTATGGTACCAACTTATTGTGGAAAAGGTTCCAGTTTAAATTTAAAGAAGCATGTTTGTTCCAGGAAGGCTTATCCCTACTTCAACTGTCTAGCTCCTGGACTCCACTTAAATGAACCCAAATTATGAAACCAAGTGTATAAAATATGAAAATTTAATGTGGACAAAAAAACGGATTAGTGCTCTGGCATTTTGCTTATCACTCTGGGGTTTGGAAAAAGAGTGGCAATGGAGGAATTGGGAACAAGTAAAATAATTGTAATTCTATGAGACATTTGTCCAAGAAAGGAAGCAGCAAGATGACTAAAAGATAAGCGACATAGAGTTGAGTGAAACTTGTCATTTTAAGGTCAGAGAGATTTAAACTTACTCTTCTTTGCCTTTTTTTTATTTTCAAGTCTAATTATTTATCTTAAAGTGTCTGAGTTTGGGATTTGATTTTGTTTGTTCGGTTTTTTGTTTTGTTTTGTTCTTTAAGTGGCTAGGTGTAAAAACATGTTTGTGTAGTCTGTCTAACACATCTCACCAGAAAATCAAGCCAGGGAATCACATTTTAATGCTACTAACTGTTCACTATTGAAGACTCTTTATATTTTAAAAGTTATTTTTGGATTAGAGTGACAACAAGATGAAAACTATGGATTTCTTTGTTGTATGTTCTTTTCTCTACTAAAACACGTACAGAAAGTTTTGCATATTTTTCAAGTGTTCCTTTTATCTACTTATCTATCTACCTAACTACCTGTGTATTTACTATATTCATTAATCAATGGTAAATGATATTTACACATGGAAGTTTTTCTTTCTTAATATGGGCACACTAATTTCTGCAAGACCCACTATGCACTTTTTACCTCACTGGTATTCTAACCTCCCTCCATGCATTCAAGAAGCAATAATTGAAGACAGTATGTATTGAAGGCTGGGGACACAAATATGGAGAAAAAAGTATTCTCACAAAGCAGGAGAAAAAAAAACAGCTTCATAGAGGACACAATGAAGTGTATGTAAGTATGTGTTACCCTGTGTGGTTATTAAGAAAAGAGAAATGCAGCAAGTATAGAAAGAAAAGAATGATGAACTCTTTAATCAGCTTCAAAAAAGGAAAGTTTGGTTGACATAGACTTTGACAGGTTGTAGGACGTCAGCAAATGGAAGAAATCTCAATTAGGGTGTTTTAGGTCCCTTTTCTGAAGTATCTCATGATATATATTTGAATAAAAAAATCTTATGGTTAATGGTTTATATTGGGGGAAAATAAGGCAGGCAAGAAGTTAACATCCTGTATGCATTGGCCATATAAACATAAAATATTATTTTCATTAGATTTAGTCACAGTGATATCTTCTGTAAATAAATTCTAATAGTTTATATCTATCAAACTGTAAAAGTAAGTGAAGTCACTTCTACAGACCACTGCAGACTCTGAGCTAAGTCGGCTCTTGGATTGGTTCCCAGAGCTGTTATTGATTTCAGTAGGAGTTGTGCTCACAAATCTTGCCATTGAAACTAACTGATGGACAGGATGCTAAATGTAAAATGTTTCAAATATCAGTAACAGCCAAAAGGGGAAAAAATAGCAGTTAATCATATGTCAAAACAACATCATGTAGAGCCAGTTTTGTCCCTAGAAAAGTACATGTGGTTCTTTGTGACTGAGTCAAGCTTCATCATCTCAAGACTAAGATATGTGACTTCTAATTTTTAAAGTAGATGCCTCAACAAAATGACAAATCAGCTTAATCATTTTAAAAAATCAAGGAAGAAAACAGATATATTTATATGTCTGGGAAAAAGTAAAAATTAAAAACAAAAGGAAATGTATAAAGATAAATGAAAAACATAGAATTTGGATTTAGATGAATATCTATATTTCAGAAACATAGACAGCTGACTCCTTCAAAATGTGAATCTGTTTATGTTACCTCTTTTTTTTTTTTTTTTTTTTGTGGTATGCGGGCCTCTCACTGCTGTGGCCTCTCCCGTTGCGGAGCACAGGCTCCGGACGCGCAGGCTCAGCGACCATGGCTCACGGGCCCAGCCGCTCCATGGCATGCGGGATCCTCCTGGGCCGGAGCACGAACCCTTGTCCCCTGCATCGGCAGGCGGACTTTCAACTACTGCGCCACCAGGGAAGCCCTTCTATGTTACCTCTTCTTATGGACGTCTTTAGCATCCTATCCTTCTTCTTACAAAAGATAAAAAATATCTTAACATGAAACTGAAGGCTATGCATGGCCTGGCTTCCATCCAACTCTACAGCCTCATCTCTATTCTGCCTCTCAGGTCCACACCCTCTTCTCAAGCCCCACAGCTTGTCTTCTGTCCCTCCTGCTCTCTTGCATCTACGGTCCGTTATATAAATGATTTCTCCTTCCTGGAAGGATTTTTCTTCCCTCTTAACCCCTATACCCCTGTTAGCTTGATCATCACTTCTTTAAATAAGTGAACCAAAGCAATTTTCCACTGTCGAACTCGTAGAAACATGTTCCTTTATATTTTGCCCCCACCACCATTAACCCAGAATCTCTGTATAAAGACCATGTATGTTTTGATCTTCATTTTTTCTCTAGTGTCTAGCACTGTGCTTATACATTGGGGAAAATCCTAAATAAACATTTGCTGAGTGAATAAAGGAATAAATGAGATATCAAGGCAAATTTTAATAACAATCACTATACTTACTGGATTAATTACTTTGAAGGCAAAAAGCAGGTAACAATCTTCTCTAAGTAAACTGTGACCACAAATCATTAGTTCATCTCTTTTATTCATAGATGGAGGTTACCTACGCCTTTCTTCAAAACTTGTTATTCCAAACGACAGATACCTATGGGATCTAGGGACAGTACTCATATCTCTATGATATCTCTACTATTTCCACCGTGAAAATATCACCCAGTGCAGAAAATACAATGCAGATTGTCCATATAGATAGAGACTTGCAGTCGTTCTCTAATGGCTTTCCAGAAACAGAGTAAATACATGAAAAAGTTTAAATTTCTAGAGCATGTTCTCTGAACTACTTTAAGGTTCAAGGGAAAATAAACTTTAGTATTCATTATATCAATTCCCAGATCATGAAACATTAAAAATAAGCATTGGTAAGGACACTGAAAATGATTCATTAAGACAAACAAAACAAGAACAAATTCTGCAAGGGAGAATTTCAAAATATTCTTGATGCTTATGATTAGCTGAGCATACTGCTCTGTTGTCACAGTGGGGTTGCTTTTAGAGAATCCCAATCCTGGAAAAACTCAGGGGATATTGTAAAAAATGTTAGCAGCTTAGTATTATAAAAGATTTTAAACAATCCTCTGTTTAAATGTGTTGTCATAAAAATGTCAATGGTTTAGAAACAAAGCTATTTATTATTAACATCAGGACCCTTGTATGTCATGAGAATCTGAGGTCTTAAAGAATAATTAACAGAACAGAATTAATTCTCATCATAAAAAAAGAAAGCACAATAGGAGAACAAGAAAAAAATCTGAAAACAAAAAAACAGTAATGGACAAATAACAGTAACACCAGAAAAGCCCAGAGACAGTTAAAAGTGCAGACAACAATGCTTTAAAACAGTGGCAGGAAAATTGAACCATCTGTTCCAAGAAACTGAACTTACCAAAGGTGTTTCTGGCCTTTGCAAAATCAACAGTGAATCAAGCATACAATGTAATGTATCTATGGGCAACAAGAAAACATAAATAGAACCATACATTTTGACATAGCAGTGTCTTTAAAGTCACTTATTAATGATGCACCTTTGAAAGAAGTTTTATTATCCTCAAACATCCAACTGTCTCAGAATCAGTTATTGTGAGAAACATTATCACAGCGTGACAAGCTGTAAAAACTCCAGTATTATATGAGATAATCCATACAACAATAATATACTGTGTTTACATTATAAGAAGGTATTTTACAAATATTTATCTCAGCAGAGGCTGGGAGGCTAAATAGTTTACTCAACCATGGTGGCAGAGTTCTTAAATGATAGGTAGAACAAATTTTTGAGCCAGTATTATATGACTCTAAAGATCATACATTACTGAAAAAAAGAAACTCCCAGACTCATACAATATCTGCAGAAGAATACTTGTGGAAGAAAAATGATATGGTTTTTCTAACAAGATGCAAATTCTCCCACATCTTTACTTATATTTGAGCAAAGTGACCCAATGGGAGATGAAACACAGATGTATTCCTAACATTTTCAAATGTCAATTCCTATCTTCTTAAAATCTTCACTTTTCTACTAGACTTTACTTCATTTATGTTTATGCTTCTGTCAGCTCCTACAGTGCCTTGTACAAATTTAAGCATATGATCCATGTACTTCAAATTCATGCATAGCCTAAAACATTTTCCTTATAACTAAGTACTAAGTACTTTTTGTTGCCCAACTGGAATTTATGTCACATTTTACTTCATTTTGTGACACTGTTTTTTTGGGGGGAAGTGAAAGGTAGGTGAAATCCATCTCTTCCTCATGCAAGAAAATCTCATGATATGCCTAGCTCCTATGCCTATTCCTAGGAGGTAAGTCTTAGATTAAACCAAACATTTAAATCCCACTACCTTTTTCTCTAATTATTTCATCAATCCAAACATTAGTAAATTATTACATGACAAAATGACTATTATTTATCTATAGGTGGGTGACAAAACCACATAATAGGACAGGACTTTTCTTTCATATTTAGATGATAGACCTTTCTCCTCGTACTAGGCATAAACAAGGAAGATTTTGGTCCCTATTACTCCTGCTTCCATGTTGTGACCACAGTAGAAGCCAATCTAAGCTTACATAAGGAGGCCAGAATCAAAAGAATCTGCAGAGCAGCAGAGCCCAAGACTTGACTACCAGATCCTCAAGCCTGTCATACCTCTTGTTGTGTGGTAATGTGCTTTTTTATTCTTAAAGTTGTTTTAAATCACAGTTTCTATTACCTGTATTTAAGAGCATCCTAATTGATAGAAGATATATAATTTGGTTAATAACACATAAGCTGGATTTTAAGGTGAATATCTTATCTAAGATGTGGTTACAACATATAAAGAACATAATAAAATCTTTTCTCTTCCACCATTTTAGTTTGCATTCAAGCAAAAGAAATTCAGATAAAAACTGTAATATTCTTATCATCCCTAACCCATTGGTTTAATACAAGTACAAATTGTACTCAATTAACATTCTCTAGAAAAATGGTCATAATGATACCTTGAGTTACAGAATAGCAAAATACTATTTTTTTCTTAATTTGTCAAAAAGTCAGATTGTGTTACTTTCTGCTTAAAATAGAATTTAGTGGAATCTCATTGCATTTGTAATACTCTTTTCTAACCAAGACTCCTGCCTAACTCTGATTAATTTGTCCTCAGATACAAGGAACGATTTTCTCATACTTCAGTCCTCAGTGCAAATGTGACCTCCTCTGAGAGGATTTACCTTTCCACTATGCCTAAAAAAATCTCCTCCTTCAATTACTCTCTATTATCCTGCTTACTTCCTTTATAGCTTTTATCACTAGCCTAAAAGTATTTTTGCTTAATCATTTATTTACTTGTTTATTCTCATGAGATAATAAATTCTATCACGACAGGAACCCTGGATGTCATCCTCAGCATTAAATTCCCAGCAAATAAAACAGTGCCTGGCTCACAGTAGGCAATCAATGAATATTTATTAAATAAATGAATGGATGACCAAATAAATGAATGGCTCCCAAAACACCAGTGTTTCCCGAGTTTTGTTTCACAGTACTCTTGATAAGAAGCAGAATGAACTTTTCTATTCAAACAATAAGGAAAGAACTACTCCTGTTAGTGGTCAATTGTGTTTAACAAGACATCCTTAAACATATTTATTTGCATGAGATATCCTCCTTCATTTTAGCACTTTATTAATTTTCCATTTTTCAAATTAGTTAGAGTTCCTTCTTTGAGTGATCAGAAAAATCTTCATATAGCTGTGACTTAAAGAAGTAGGGGGAACTCAACCTGGACTTTTCACTGGAGAGTTTTGAATGGCCTACGTACCTCCTATTGCAACTGAAAAAGTGTGCCCCAACCACCTTTCCTTAATGAATAGGTTGGCAATTTCAAAACTGAGTTTTTTTCTCTTTACATGACCTTAAATTACAGTGAAATCCACAAGCTCATAAAAGTAAAAAGACTGCAAGGCCTTTCCTGACACTCATTTCACATCTACAAATACCCAACTCTAAACACATGAGAATAATACTTAATATAAACTCTCCAATATGATCTTCTTTTTAAATAAGATGAAAAGACCTAGGCAACAGTCTGTACTCAGTTTTTCCAAAACTTGAATTTAGGTTGACAATATAAAATATTTTTTCATCACTGATAATAACAGAGCCTAATTCTTAAACTGTGATATTCCTGAGTTGAAAATATGTCTGATCTACTATCACTGGTAAGGACACCTGTTTAATCACCTACTTATACTCTCAATATTGTATAAACCATGTCTTTTATTTTCTGTGATCTGATGTTTTCACATCTGCGGTCTTACTGACCTCCACATTATTGCCCAACAGGGTTAGCTAACTCCTAGAAATAGCAAACACTTCACCCAGGAGTGTACTTTTCAAATGCAAACCAACCAATCCAGAGTCCATGCCCCCACCAACCTCCATTATCAAGATCTCATACTCTCGGCTGCTATCCACCTGCCTTTATCACCCTGGGCCAAGCACCTGACAATTATGCCCCAGAGCCCTCTTGACCAAACTTGAGGTTTCCCCATGTGGACCTTTCTTCTTGGGAACTGACTATTGTTCCTGTTCCATTACCATTACCATACCTAAATAATAATAAGACTTGTTAAAACACATAAAGTATAATTGTATGACAAGAGAGTCATAAAACAAGTTTCTAAGGAGAAAGAAACATGGTTAAAATTCCTCTAATAGGTTAAAAGAAACCATAAAAGACCCTGAAAATTGGAAATTGAGTGAACAACTTTCAGATGTGTAATATGTATATTGTAATAGTTTCTATGTTTAAAATGGTTTTCATATGTTTTCATAATTTTGCTTTTAATTTGACTTCTCAATTCTATGGTTTTGCCTATAATTTTACGATACATCACATCTTTTCAGTTTGAAGGAACTTAACACATAATTTTAGGGGGACTTCTGAGTTACTCTATTACATATATATTGTTTACCTCTTCTACCCAGCATTGTAGATTTTTTCTGATTCTTCTATCTGGAGGTAGGGGTGGGTATGACAGGCCTACTTTGAGGTAAAGCCAATTGCTGGGGTCTAAGAGACTAAAAATAAGCAAGAAAAGTAGAGCAGAAATGTAAATTAAGTCCTTGGGAAAGACAAGTATAGTGAGAGACATCAAGTACCATCCTCATCACCAGTCAGCCAGAATTTATTAAAGATTTATTAATGCTGGGTATATGGTTAGGCATGAGATGCATAAACAGAGAAAACGTAAGGTCTTTATCTGTAGCAGGGTTTGATCAGAGAAACAGAACTCAATGCATGATATAAGAAAAGGGAATTTTTATAGGGGTTAAACCTAACAGAGTTATGAGATCTGGCTAATGACTCTATACAAGGCTGTTGCATTTTGTCTAGGGTTGGACCCAAAGGCATGATAGGTCAGCCTAGCCTGCAGTCAGGAAGGAGAGCTGCTATAACTTGGAGGAAATCAAGGATAAACTGCAATGCACAAGGATAGAATAAAACATACCTCTCTTACCATATCCAAACTTGACAACGTGAATAACCTACTGAAGACGCTAGTATTGATAGCAACAGAGTAAAAGGACAAAGTAGGTGATTAAATAGTTAATCCCACTAGGGAACTGTAGTAAAGAAAAAAAAAATTATGGGAGATCCCTGTAGGTTAATGACCATTCAAGAAAATAGGTTTGCTTAACCACAAAACCAAGCAAGCATGCTTAGCAACAAAACCATGCAACAGAAGCATGAGACATGCCCCCAAACAATAAAACAATGGTGGCATGAGACCCACATCCTGCCCAGTGAGCTCAGTAAGTAAATTATCCCTAGGACATGCTCTCTGCACATATGAAAAACAATTTATGGAAAGGTAACATTTCAAAGTGAAAGACCCTCATTTTACTGAGACCTGAAATAAGTTTTCCATAGTGCCATGACAGTCTTGGCTTGACTATGTAGGGACGAGAACACTCCCCTGTCTAACCTGGAGGAGGACCTGATGATAGAAGCATAACATCTACACTGGAATGAGGAAGAAGATTGTCTTCCCCCCACTTTTCCTTTTATTATAAAACTGTAGCCCACTAAGTTCTTGGGGTGCAGCACGCTCTCACCTGCCCACTTGAAAGCCCCTCAAGCGTCTTAGTCTAATAAATCATTTCTTATCTAACACTTTGCCTCTTGCTGAATTTCTTTCTGAGCTGAGACATGAAGGACCGGAGCTCCTTGGAGCCCCTGGAAATGCCACCCCACGTTTCAGTATCATTCATCATTCACCAGAAAACTAAACACACACCTGATCCATGGTATAGAGAACCTGAAAGAGGAGGAATCCTGGGAGTGGGGATGGCAGTGGGTCTGGTACTATCTCATGCCAGTTTTTGAGAACAGAGACAACATGTATGATTTGTCACAGTGTTAGGTATCTTATGCCAAACGCAGTGCATAAAAATGGTTTCTCATTTACCTCCTCTTTCCAGATCTCACACAAATTTCTATTGTGGCTATGCCTAACCTGGACTGGCAAAGACAAGGTAAGTTCCAATTTGGTTATATTGGCAAAATAGAAAGCCACCAAAGTCTATGCCTTATCAAGTTGACATCATACCCACCTCCTCTAACTATACTTAACTCTTCAGTAAAAATAATAGCTAAGTCATGATTTAACCTAGAATTATACAAGCACCCCTTATTCAACCACAGGCATACTAAATCTCTTTTTAAAAGGATATAAAATTTATCTAGCTAACTTGGGCAATGTTCATTTCTAGCTGAATCACACTGACCCTTTGATAGTTTGTAACTTAAATACTGAAATATGAGATTGACACATCTTATGTTAGATTACAGGGGAATGGGAAAGGGAAAGATGGTAATTAGCTAATGTATTTACAAATAGATTCATATCAGAATAGGAAGAAATACTTATAAACTATTATAGTTCTCAGTTATGTAATTGCTCATGCCCATAACTGCTATTTATTAACTATTTTCATAGACTACTCATTCCACACAACTTCTCCTCTCAACAAGCACTTTTCTGGTCATAATTTATTTCTAGATAGGGTGATCTAAACTTTCTTTCCTGAATGGTCTGGTCCATTGGCAATCCTGCCTGAATAGAGTTGTAGTTTTCCATTGCCTTTTATCACTTGTCATAGAAGTACTTAGCAGCCTCCAGGCAATCATTTCCATTGCAGACATGCTCCTCCTTAACCTCATTATTTGGTAGTAACTCAATTTCTCCAGGGTAGTTAGAATTATTCAGCACCAATAATACAATGACCTCCTTCTTTGTCCATTGATTCACTAGCATGAGGAACCCAAAGTGGCTAAATGGTGACTTCAACTTCAAATTTAATGGAATCATTGATGTGATCCTGGCAGAGGCATTCTTTCTTTGTGAACTAAGATGCCTAAATCAGAAGATCCCAAATTCATAATTATTGGAAGCAAAAATGTTGTTAGCAGATTTCTGAGGCATAAAAGAGAGAAGCCACTCCCATTTATATCTTTGATTCCCAGACCTGTAAATACTGTCTTGGAAAGAACAGCACCACACTTTGACACAGATTGAGTGCATATACTATATTCCAGGGAAATTGCCCAAACCCTCAAGATACCACCAAATTATTGGTATTATACCTGAATCTTCAAAATGTCATTCCACTATTCTATCAGGTTAACTGATTCAGTAAGGTAAAAACATGGTAAAACCAGTAAATTCCATGAACACCATCCAATTGTTGTACTTTATTTCCTATAAAATGAGTTGTTTGGTCAAAAGTAAGGCTGTATGGAATACCATGATGGCTAAGGCATTATGTAAGTACCTGGATATGGTACTGCCAAAAACACTGTGGACAAGCAATGAAAATTCATATCCAAAGTAAGTGGTATCCAGTGATAATAAACAACTCTCCCTTCTGTTATGGGTATATTTCAATGTAATCACCCTGCCACGAGGTAGTAGATTTATCCTCAATGAATGATACTATTTCAGAGTAGATTGGCTGCTCATCAATGACTATTGTCAAATATTAGGAATGTAAGTTTATTTTGTTGATCCCATGAATAATATTCTTGCCAACATGACCTCTTGGTTTATGAAGACAGGAGCTGCCTAATATCTACAAAAATGGTTATCTTATTCACAAAATTATAGAAATACTCCTAATCTGGGGTTACTTTTTGGTAAGCATTCACATGGAGCACCAATATCTTTATATTCTCTATCTAATTTGTAAATGTCTTCCCACATATCTTTACTCCAGACCCTATTGCACTAGTTTCCCAGAAATGAAAATCTCTGATCATTCAGCATAACCATTATTTTACTATCTAGAAATCAGAATAGATCCATAATTCTGAATATCTCTCATTCCAGACAAAATAAACAGCAATATGCATTGCTCAGTGTTCTGCCCCCTAAAAGAATTATCCTTATCACTATCCTTGAAGGACACCCTGGAGTGGGGCGGTATTTTTGTACTCATCTATTTTCAGGTAGTTCTGGCATTATCATATAGAACCAGCTGTCAACCAGAAACATTTTTTTTTTCCTTAGGTAAATTGTTATAGGGAACTCCTTATGAGGAAAAGGGGGAAGACTGAAAGGGAGGAGGAAATAGACCAGGAATAGGAGACATAGATATCTGAGCCAAATATCCATGCAAGGTTCTTATGTCTTCAGGACATATGTGAACTTTATATTTTATAGACCAGGTCTTTTGATGATAGAACACTGCTGTGCATACTCTTGAATGGTATGGTTTTATAGGTCAGATAACCCCCACAATTTGTTGTGATTTTGGAGTTTAGTTCAATGGCAGCATTTTCATTGATGGCCTTAGAAAGAATATCCATTCCAGAGCTCTTTATAAAACCAGGGCTCCCTCACCAATATATTTCTCACCTCCTCAGTGAGGGGAGTGTCCCCTGGATCATCCTGTGAAGAGCGTTTGGGATTTCATGACCAGGGCCTTACATGATAAATTCACCGTATCAATCTAATCTCTACTGAAAATTTGGACACCTTCTTTTATAATATATCAATCAAGTTGTGAAATTTAAACCTCATTTAGGGTAGTCCACTTTGGGGTCTAGATTTTGCAGTCTTGTTGAAAGAATAGTCACAGGATTAAAAGCAGGAAGCAAAGTCAAAGGGGAAAAGAGACCCTGAATCAAAGCAAGGTACAAAGAAAAAGTTCAAAAGAACAAATTAATCTAATAGCCACATGATGCTGCAAATGTGTATATGTTCGAAAGATTTGGGGTTAGGATTTACAGGTCCACATTTATAATTTTTGAAAGAGTAAATAAACCTGTGGTTCTTTAACACCCACATAAGACCTCAGAAATATCAGAAAACTTTAAATTTGTTTTAATGTACAAATACTTACAAAGTACCTCAACTTTAGCCGTGCACCCCAGTGACCTGCCACATCAATTCGATTGAAGGTACAGAGCTTCAATGTCTTTGAGAAAATACTAGAACTCATTTTTCAACACCTTGTTTAAGTATATAAGATTAAAAAAATAATAATCATGGGAACCAACTTCTCACCTCAGGAAAATGACACAACACATCGGTACTATTCACCAGTGGAGGAAAGGAAGTCTGGCCTGATTTCACCCTGTGGCTAAAATGAGGAGGTTTTCCCTTTCTCTGGTGCTTTAGATATAGATAGCCAGTAGAGGACAAGTCTAATGTTCTGTGTTGGTGTGGGAATGCTCTCCACTGCTCCCAACTCTTGTCTTTCTTTTCTTCTGATCTTGAGCTTTCTTTTCTTCTGATCTTGATCTTGATTTCAGTTTGGCATCCCACGACCTTCTCAGCTGAGTTTTTTGTTTTTCCATCTCAAGTAAGAGAACGTTGACAATTTTTTTTAACATCTTTATTGGAGTTTAATTGCTTTACAATGTTGTGTTATTTTCTAGCCTCTCTGCCATAAGAGGTAGTTTCAGATATGATAAACTCTAATTAATTGACTTTACAAACCTACAATTATAAAAGATAGCAACTAGATTTGTGGTAAGAATGGTACAAGAAATCTATCTGTGTCTTCTATAGAAATCATTCTTACTTCTAATTTGGTAGTCATGAGAAATCCTTGATTCTTCAGTCCACTAAACAAGGTAAGGGAAAATTATTATAGACAAGTATTTATTGCTATATAGCAATAAAATATGGTAATATAGTTCTTTACACTGTGTACGAATCACATGCTTGATCAAGACTACTGCTTCTGGAAAATAGTAACCTGCCTTGTTAGGCTCTTAATGTTTTTAGCTAATTATATAAAGAAGTTCATACATATATATATATGAACTTCTTTGTATATACCATGTTATTTTCTCTAGCTACACCACTGCTACATACTGTGAATGTAGATGTCCCTCCTTCATACTGTTCACATATATCACTATGTATTCACACATTTCCAAAAGCGGCTACTGGAGAAGTGAGAAGGTGGTGGAAGGAGTGGCTGTGTATCCATATTCTACTCAGTCTGTATTTAGAAAAGGGTTTGATTTCCTTGTTCTTGATTTAATCCCTGTATGGCTAGAGGGATCAGTGTCAAAATCTGATAGTATATATATATTTTTTCATAAGACACTGTCAGATTCTGAACTAGGAGTATTTCAAGAAGCTTACCGAACTCTTTTTCCTTTTAGTAAAAGACTGTGAAACTCTGGAGACAAGCATGTGACTAAATATGAGGGTTCTTCTTCCAGCCCAGCACAGTATCCAGCACAGCTCTGGCTCAGGGAGGATCTTTGGCTTTGGGAACAGTAGAAGATGACAAAGCTATTGTCTTGTTCATGTTGGGGATCATTGTTAACAGTGGCAAAGATGAGTTTCCAGTAATCAGTCTGTAGCAATAAGATATTGACAAGGCAGGTCAGAGCAGGAGAGGAAGAAAATGGGGTTTCCATATAGGTATAGCAAATGGCAGACTTTTTATTATAGATTCATGTAAGCTGTTCTCTTGGGAGTGTCTCTGAGATGTTGACTCTTTGTTGGGTTTCACAAAGTCCCTACCTGTATGAGCAGATAGGAATGGAGCCATTGTAATGTCAACACAAAAGCAAAGTTGGCTTCATTTGTCTGCATAGTCATTAAGGCCTGAGGTCATAAAAATAAACAAAAAATTTTTTTTCAAAGTAAAGATAAGTTTATTTAAGGAGGAACAAAAATAAAAAACAGTAACTCTCATTCTCTTCATTTTCACTTTAAAATACAATTTTGTTGCATTTCAGAAACATTTTAATTTTTGATTAAAATATGTATTGGAGAATTTGAGTTCATGGGGAATTTCTTTATTAAAATTTGGTTTCCACAATAAGTAGCTTCAGTAAAAGTAAGAATGTAGATTATTTGAAAAATGTATTTTTTAAAAACCTGGTGCTTTTTTATAAGCAATTCCAATCAACTTTTGTGTTTTGAATCTATTTTTCATTTGATTGATGTGATTGATTTCTATGAACTGCATTACAGCTGAGAGGTTATATATGGCATTTGGCACTGAGATTTCAAAAGTAATCATATGTTGTATACTATTTCTAAGAAATTGATAGTATCATAGTGTTATTTATTTCAGACTTCTCCAAGGATTTTCCTTAGTTTTGCTAAGGAACTATCTTCCAATTAAAAAGCTTAATAGAAAAAAAAAATTCTGTCTTAAAATAGAAATGTTTAATATATATATTATATATATTGGTTTCATATACATTGAAATCATGTTAGAAAGGAAGCTTGTTTGTATCAAATAATTCAACTGTAGCATCAAGCGTTAAAGGCAGTAAACTTTTGCTTTTATGTATTTTTCGACTTTGGTTGACTAGGAGGTCAAATGGACTCAGTAGTGCGTCTGCCCTGGGATCTGCCAGTGCCAACTCTTTTAAAATCCAGAACATGGTCTCAAATTGGAACAAAATCCTTCACTGAAAAGATGTCCTTCAAAATAAGTAGTCTCTTGCTATAACTATGTTTTCATTAAAAAGTAAAATGTTCATTTTTAAAGGGGAATATTTAATTTTTTTAAAAGTGTTTTGCTGATCAGAACATATACCCCTCATAAAAATTTATGGATATACACGGAAAGCTAACTCCAAGATGTTGCCATACTTTTGCATATAAGCAGAATGCTGGTAGCTAATCTCCCTGATTATGCAAAGATGGAATTATAGCAAGAATTACTGACAGGTTGGTAGATTTGGATTCCCCACTTCAAAAGTGGTGAATTGTTTCCTTTATGTTCTGTGACAAATGACCTACCTAGCTGCTGGGCCACGCAGAGAAGCTTGGAACAAGCAGAGAAGCTGACAGGACTGCTGATACTGGTGAAAACTGATTGTAAAAAGTAAAGTTCTACTAAAAACAGATTTTTTTCAGTATAAGCAGACAAATATTCTTTTAGTTATAAATGTTCCATGAGCTGATTCTTGAAATTACTAGCAAATGTAGTGGTCAGTTCAAAGAACAACAAACATTGTATACACTGTTGGTTTAGATATAATATGATCAGCATATACATTTATACGCTTATATGGGTATGTGTGTGTATGTATATAATAACTAGTAACAAAAAAAATTGAAATGAAAATCTCAACTGTGAACTTTTTTTTTTCCTTTTTGATCTTTGATTTAGGAGGAAATATAATAGTAATATATTATCAGGAGACCTCAATTACTTTCCTAAATTTTAAACTGCACTGTTAAATATGTATGTAGTGAGTTTTTTATGTAAGGATTGATATATCTGTTAGACTTCTTGATACCATTGTTCTTTCTTTTAGAAAAGATTTCTAGATCAGTGTTTGCTTTTATTGAGTGTTTTACAAAATAAAAGAAATTGGTAAAGTGTCTTGATAAGGCAAGAGGTTCAGGAGACAGATATTAGGATAGATTTTAGGATGTCGTGAGCACAATTGCCTAATCAATAGATGTAATAAAGCCAAACAAATATGAAGCAGTGTTCACAGCTAGATGTGCAGAGAAAATAAAAACCCAAACAGTTGCCATGTGTTCAAAGAAAGTAGTTTCTATGAGCATGAGAAAGAAACTTATCTCAAGGATTGATTTATTTATTATGACTGAAACCCACCTTAATAAATATAAATCTAGTATCAAGAAGCATCCAACTATACAGAACAGCCACGGAAGAATAGGGTTATTCTTTCTGATCAAGGATTTTGGATTATTCCTACATATAATCAGAACAATCTGAAGAAATCTTACTCAAATCGGTTAGACTGCTGTCCTTGTATAGGTCAGAAGTCCTTTAGATTCTATAGATTTGCAAATGAAACAAGTTGCTTGGTTCATCTGGAAATCCTTGGGAAGTCTGAGAGACCACCCAGAGTGATGAGAAAAGTTGATCAACCATTCATTACTTGTTCATGATCCTAGCACTTGTCCTTTGAGGAAGACAGGACAAATATCATTTTATCTAACATACAAATGATAAAATGCAAGTCCAAAATGGTGAAATGGTTGAGGTCACAGTTAGCTAGAAATAGGATGTGAATATAACCTTTCTATGTCCAAGTCAAACATTCCTTCCATTACGTCAGACTGACTTGTAACTTAAAGACTTCTAGTGCCTTTCTCTCTTTCTCTCTCTTTCATTTCCAAGTTTTTCTAAAACTTTTGTCAATTTTCAATTTTCTGTTTCTTTCTCTATTATGAAAACAAATCTTTGACATTTTACCCTGTATGACAATTATAACTTTAGTTATTTAGGCATTTCAGGATAATTATAGATTATATGATATCCCTCTAAATTCAGTATTTTTAAAATTTTAAATTATATATCTTCACTGGTCTATACAAATGAATTGTGGTTAATTTTCTTGATTCATATATATATATATATATATATATATATATATATATATATATATATATATATATATATATATATATTTCTTGACCTATGATTATTTAACACAACTCAATTTTTAAATACATAGAAGAACTTTGAAAACTGCAGTTATCTTTTAAAAAGTTAAAGATGCTCAGCCTTACTTGGCACTAATTACTATATTATCATCTATCTCTGAAAAAATCTTTGATTTTCATTCAATTAGAAAATAGTTTACCTGGTGAAAAGTTTTTAGAAGCCTCTACTCTTCAAAACTATTATGACTCTAGTGCAGTAGGTAAATATTAGCATTTACTAATTAATTCAATCAACTCAACAACTGTGATGAACATCATATATATACATATCCTTTGTTCAAGCTGAGCCAGGGCTGTCCAACCCACCTCTTTTCACCCAAATCAACTCCTCACTTGATTCTAATTGAAACTGTACTGAATGCACAAATCAGAAAACCTTGTTTATTCAACCCCCTTCAGTTCTCATAATTGTAGTTTTCAAATTAGAAAGAACTCAAACAATTAGAAGAGCTTTATTGAAAATTACTAATTGTGTTTTCCTTGGATGTTGGTATGATTTGTTTCCCTTTGCCCTCACTCACACAGCAACTCTGGTCAATTTAACATGTTGGTAAATGTTTATTCTTTATGTTACTTATCTAAAAAGCAAATTACGTTGAGAAAATGGAAGATCTATGATATCTCTCTGCAGTTTAGCTGATGAGTTTCTGTCAAATTTTCACACAATTATGCAGAATATTAAAATCCAAAGATTTCTGGTGTCCCTATCATACTACATTTTGTTCTATCTCCATAAATGACCCCACATCTTTCCTGAGAGAAAACTATAAATATCAAATTCTCACTCCTCTCTCAATCAACTTATTTATACTTTTAGCATCATTTCCTCCTCAGCAGTGTAAACAAAATTTCTCTTTAAGGCCATTTCCTATAATACTTCTTTAGATCTGTTTAACTCTCTACTCCTTAGAGACTTGCTTTCTGAATTATATCTTTCCCCTCACGCTTTCAAATTTTCTCCCTCTCCCAAGTATCCTCAATTTGTTTATGTATCTTCAATATATAAATGACATAAATTCTTTATCATTTTAAAACAAAGGAAATATTACATGAGAATAAACCCAGCCTTTTTACTGTGTGTGGTGAAAACAGCTAGTTACCACAAAGAGTTTATTTCTCTTTTTTCTTGAACTTGTGTTCTGTTGTTTTATTTTCCAATGTTATATTTTCTCTTAGCACATCACCCATTATCAGAATTTTTATTTCCATATATAGTCTGCTGCTTCCAGAATTTATATACATCTGCCAAAACACCTCCCAGGAGCACACAACTTTATCCATTTGCTTACTGGAATTCTTTATCTGGATATCCTAATGATACTCTACAATCAGTGCATACATAATATAATTTATTATCTTTAAACCAAAATTCAATCCTCTTGATTTGTTGTTGTTGACCATGACAATTGCCTAAATCATCCTAGACTAAGTATTCACTCTTACTTATTTCCCATCTCCATCCTTCACCAAGATTTAAGCTCCTATCTCTTTTATATCTCTCCAATTCATCTTTTAATTTTGATTTTTTTGGCCTGAAGTATTCAGAGAATATACCTTCTGTCCTATTCTCCCCAAATCCTCCTAATTCAAAAAGAAATGCTTGGCAAATTGAAACTAGTAATATATAATGAAGAAAGTATAATAAATAAATAAAATAATGAAGTAATGTATAACGAAGTTGGATTAATACAAGAAAAATGTTGGCTTTACTTTAGAAAAATCAATGATAAGAATGCACTTCATTAAAGATAAAGAAAAAAATATGAATTTCTCAATAGATGCTGAAAAGGAATTAGATAAAATTGGATAAAATTCAAAGAATCAGATAAAATTCAGCATGTATTTATGATATAAAAAATGTGATCTTTCCAACTGACCCTATAATGGAGGCTTCAGAAGGACTCCCAATTTTGTATCGGTTCAGCTGCTTGTGGGTGGCCAGACACATAGTAAGAACCCTGAATCCCATTGTCTCACTGCTTTTGCTGTAAGATAGTTCTGTGGTGAGAGATCTGTTTCAGTCAGGATGAAATTTAGAAAGTTTAGCCATAAAGATTCTGGCAGGACAGGCAAAGAAAACAAGTTTGTAACCACAATAAGTGTCTATTCTAGGGAGGATAAATCACCTCCTCCTCTGTTATAGAGAGGGTATAATGAAATCAATCTTTCACTAAACATTTGGGTAGTCCTCCTAGGATATATGCTGTATTGGGGCTCTTTTGTCTCTGCTGATTTGAGTGTCTCAGCAGTAGCAGTAGCCCGATCAGCCTCAGTGAGGGAAATCCCATGTTACTGAATCCATGTATCACCTCCATCCTGATACCATAGCCACTTTGCTTAAGAGGCTATTGAGCAAGCACTAGGGTGGTTAGGACAAGTTGCCTGGCACATGTATAATGAGTCATTTTGTCCACTTGATCACTGATATTATTTTCTGTAGTGAACGCCCTTTTGTGAGTATTTTGTGGGTCACGACTACTGTCACAATTTGAATGCATTCCAAGATACCTGTGCATGTGTTTCTTACCCCAACCACCTTGTACCAGTTCTCCAATATTTTTCCTTTTATGTTTGAGAAAATTCAACCAAATGTTAACTAATGCTCATTAACTGATTCAGAGTTATATCTCTGATTATCTCTCCTTCTAAGCAAAGTTTATGTACAGCTCTACTACTAGAAGGTCTGCCAACTTAGTAGGGTTTCCTTCCCCACTGTCATTCATAGCCACTCTAAATAGGGCTGTAAATCTGCTCCTGACTGTGCCAACAAATCCTACTTAAATATGTGCAAACAAGGCCTGATTATTTTCTCCTTTTGTCAACTTCATATTGATTTATTAAGCTACTGAAAAGGCTTAGCTGCTGAAAAAATAAGAGCCCCAAATTAGTGCCTGAAATGAGAAAAGAGTGTTTCTCTCAAGTGTTAGAGTAGAGCTGGTAAAGTAGTTCTGACACCCTCCGCATGTGGCTTTCATCTCTAGTTCCAAGGCACTTGTTCTAATTTTAATTACTTCCCACAAATGGAAAAGGGGGTGGTACAAAAAGAGCATATATCAATCTCTTAAGGACAAAAAGAAGGAGGGCATCCATTATTTCCTGTAACATTTCACAGGTAAGAACTCAGTCATATCATACGTTTTACATTGTAGCAAAGAGTCTGAAATGAAAACCCTGTGGTTAGGAGGGAGAATGGATAATAGAAGACTGCTCAGGATTTGCCATAGGATAGTTTAAGGTGTCATATATTATAACCAGAAATTCCACTCCAAAATGTATATCTTCTTGTATATATGATCCAGAAAACATCATCATGATCATCAATACTTATCAGCATTTAAAACTGTTAAATACTTTATTATCTCATTTAATCTTTATAGCAGCCCTACGATATGTACTATTTTTTCCCATTATACAGATGAAGAAACAGGAACAGAGATGCTAGCACACTAAATAAGAGCAGAAATGGAATGGATAGCCCTGTTTAAGTCATTTCATATAGGGGAATGTTCATAATGACATAATGACTTTGGCTCATAATGACAAATTAAAGAAATGGAAAACAATTTGAATGACTATCACAGTAAAATGGATGAATAATTTGTGGTATATTCATATACTGAAACCTATTGCCACAGTCAATATCACTGGCTATTTATTGTCTGCTAGAAGCTGCCTGTGCACCGGGCAATGAAATGAACTACATGCCACAACATGAATAACTCTTAGGAAAATATTATTGAGGAAAGAAAAATCAATTGTAAAAGAATATGTATAATATGACTCCTTGAATGAAAAATTCAAAATCAATCTAAACAAAATGTATTGAAGAAATTAAAGATTCATATTAAAATTATAAAGCAGAGAAAGTTATATATACAAAGTTCAGTATAGGTTTGTGCTAATGAATAGAAGGGAAAGAGATGGGAAGTATTTCCAGGAGACTTCAAGGCTAACAGTTATATTCTACTATTTCTTAATCGGCACCTATTCTGTGTGCCTTGTACATAGTTTATGAACTTTAGAGTGTATGAATTCAATATTTAATAAATATAATTCTAAGAAAGTGATAATGCATCAATCACTAAAATTAAAAATGTCCATAGAATTAAAAATAACCATATAGACTCCCTTTCATTTTTGTACAATATCATATTTTTATCTTTTAAAACAAATAATGTAGAGGATTTTGTAATGGAAGAACTTTAGAAATCAAGTAAATAGTGACATCTGTGATACTGAATTGCATGTGGGAATGAAGAATAAGAATCAATGATGACAAACAGTTTAAACAACAGGTGAGAAATAAGGGGAACAAATTAAAATAATTTAAGTGGATAACTGAATGTCAATGAATTATTTGTTAACTTCGGTAAAGTGAATTGTTTATCCATGAAGAAATCAAAAGAAAGTGTTAAACTAAACACATCATATCACATCTCTGAATGCTAGCAAGTCTAGATATTAAAAATATTCTGAAGAAAGCACTATATCCAAGCTATTGCAAATGAAGTGCAACTTCTTACACCAATAGAGGAGTTTCAAATACCTCACAGGAGGATCATTTAGTTTCTCTATAAATTCTTATAGGATAACATTCAATTGTAGCATTTCAATGTGTCTGGAGGAAAAAAGAAGTTTTTTCCCTTTGGTCTTAGCCTATTCCATTTGTCCATATGTATATTCTGAGATTGGAGTAAACTGTGTACAGGTGCTTTGGGGTGTATAATCACCAGCAGCACGAAATCTGAAACACTGTGATGCATAAATCATTGTCAAGTGGAAAACTGTCTAATATTGTTAGTAAAGAGAGCACAAAAGAGAAAGAATGGATTAACTTAAGGAACCCCAAGGCATTTATCTAAATGATGTAAACATCGTTCTCTTCAGAGAAAAGCTTCAGCACCTCAGAGATAAGTACAATCATACACCAGCAGAGGACTTTGGATTAATGAAGAAAGAGAGCTGAGGTACTCTGTCACTTCCTCCTGCTTTAGACACACACCAGCCTAAAGGTACTGAGAATAAAACATCTCAAGGCCTTTAAAGGATATATTTATATTATTTCATAGTTCTATCTAAGTAAGAATTTATGAACAAAATAGCTCAAATTTATTAAGTAATAACTAAATGCCAAACATTTGACACAGAGTGTCTAAAAGTCCGTTCAAGAGTTTTGCAAAGTAGGTATACTTATCACTACTTTAAGAGTAGTAAAACTGCAGATGAACAAAATTAGACAATTTTTCCAAGATCACACACCTAATAAGTGTAGAATTTGAGCCTAGATATCTCTGACTACAGAGTCTGCATATTTTCCACTACACCAGGCTGCTTCATGAAGTTGTACTAAGCTGTGAAAATTATTTTTCATTTGTTTCACACAGTACAGGATGGACACGGCATGTAAATGCTTTCCAAAGAAAACTCTCCAGCAGAAGATATAAAATTGGGTCTAATAACCAATATGTTGTCAAGCCACATGTAATATTTGTATAATAGAACTTGCCAGAAACATACCAGGGATAATGTCAACCTTAAAATAAAGTGACAACACCAAACATTGGTTTGGAAACTTGGCCTGTTCATAAATTAACTTGGTTGTTAAGGAGGTATGAGAGGATTAATGAATTAAGAGTAGGAAAAATAGTAACTAGATGGTAGCTAAAATCAAAATTTGAAACGATGAAGCCCCAAATTACATGTACTAAAGTCAATGTTTTATTGAACAAGATATAAAATTACACATATTAGTCCTTGTGTAGTAAAGGTATATCTTCCAAAGAATGCCTCCTGTAGGTCAAGGAAATGTACCTAACTAAGAGAAGACATTTTAAAAACAGAAATAAAATTGTGCTCAGACTAAGTCTAAGCCCATCAAAAACTTACAGAATTTTTGAGCTGGAAGGGCCTGGAGAGAACCTCTCTTCTGTATCTACATGCATAATTAAATAGCTGAGTAGATATGATACAGATATTTGGTTAGTGCATTGCAATAAATATTTCCATGAAAAATGTGGAAATAAGCATTAAGAGGAAGTCATTTCCCAATGCACTGAACGGTTTAATAACAAGACAGATTTTCTTTCTACTCTAAAAGAAAACTGCCTCTCTGATCAAAGTAAACCATGCAAACACCTAAGAATTTACTGAGTGCAGTGACATTGCTGTAGATATCCTATCTGACCTGTATCATGGAAGTTGCTTTAAAGGTTAATGACTAAAAATTTGTATTTCTCCTTAAATATACAATAGTAGCATTAATAAATGTAAATGATTTGTAAGTTGTTAGATATACTCCAATGTTTCTAAGTTGAATAAGATTTTTATTCCCCAAAGCCTGGAAACAACCATGATTCCAGGCCACTATGTTTGTTCCATTTAATTGTCCAGTCTTACCTTGCTCATTAAATTATGTTTTTTAATAAGACAAAGTATAGTGAGCTTGTTACAAGCATAGTCTTTCCAATTAGAAATAAACTTGATGCAACTTTTTTTCAACAATTACTTGGTCTCTCAAATGTCAAACCATAATAAGCTAGGATTTTTTAAAAACTATCAAACAAGGCCAAAATTAGAACTTACTTTTGATGGTGTAAGGAGGGCCCAATAAATAGCATACACTCTCCCACCTGAACTCTCAGTCAGTAGAGAAAGAAAATAAATTAGCATATGGAAACCAAAATACCTCCTTTATTTCTGATAAAACATATCTTCACAATTGTGATTTGTGTCTGTGAGCAGGTGGATAGACCTCCTCGCATGAAACCTGAATCTGTCAGGATTAGACAGACTCTCTATCATACATGCCTGACTTTATGAAGCCTACAGCAATGAACACAGCAGATCATATACTGAATGGTAGTAGGACCTCACTCCCAAGAAAGAACAGTCCAACCGAAGCATGCCCGACTTTACCAAATAGAGAAGTCACTCCATCCTTCCTGGTGATGAGAGTAAAAGAGCAAGAGAGACAAAGAGGATCACAGAAATATATATCCCTCCACAGGAAGGAAATGTTAAGTGTGGGAAGAAAAGCCCCTTACCCCATTATTTTAAAGGAGTGGAGTTTTAAATCAGAAAATAAATGAAAAGCACTTAGAACATAGTCAATTTTCAACAAATATTAAGTGCTATTATTTTGTATATGATAATGCCCTTTATTCCATTTTACTTCTTTTTTTCTGAATTTCTTTTCTTTTTAAAAAAATTCTTATTGGAATATAGTTGCTTTACAATGTTTTATTTGTTTCTGCTGTACAGAAAAGTGAATCAGCTATACATATACATATATATTTTCTGGATTTCCTTCCCATTTAGGTCACCACAGAGCACTGAATAGAGTTCCCTGTGCTATACAGTAGGCTCTCATTAGTTATCTATTTTATACATAGTAGTGTATATATGTCAATCCCAATCTCCCAATTCATCCCTCCCATCTTCCCCCTTGGTATTCATATGTTTGTTCTCTATGTCTTTGTCTCCATTTCTGCTTTGCAAATAAGTTCTTCCATATCATTTTTCTAGATTCCACATATAAGAAATATTTTACAGTATTTATTTTTCTATTTCTGACTAACTTCATTCTGTATGACAGTCTCTAGGTCCATCCATGACTTTGCAAGTGACACAATTTTGATCCTTTTTATGGCTGAGTAATATTCAATTGTATACTTCTTAAAATAAAATTTCCCCAGTAATGCCTATAATGGTGAATGCTATAAAATTGTTCTTTAAGTGTGTAGAATATAACATCTTGTGTGTTTTCTCTGATTTAAAATTTTGGGGAATATTTTCCTCATTGTCATTTTTAGAACCTCACTCCCTTAAGTAAAAGAAACCTCTATTACTACACATAATATTAGATTTACATGGATAATTCTAAAATGCTGTTGAGAAAGTGATGAAATGAAACAGATACTATTATATCTGCCACACACACACTGTTCATAGGAGTTGTAATTATTTCTGAAATGCAATTTTATAATAAATATAAAGAGCTTCAAATTGATTTCAAGTATTTTAACTTGATAATTGTACTTATGTGAAAATATCTGATGAACTAACAAAATATTAAAAAAATCATTACAAACCATAATTTTTAGCTCAGAAATATTTTGAATACTAAAAAAAGAAAAATAATGAAATTCTTTGACAATATGAGAATGAATTAAATGATTCTGATATACTTTTTTATGTAGCAATGAAAATTGGCTCTAATAAAGGTTTTTTTTTTTACTAATAGGAGAAATACTTATAAAGTGAAAAAGAAGTTCATGAACTTATCTATTTAAGCATGGAATAAAATAGCTTCTATATTTACTAAGTAGAGGGACTGGGCTATTTTCTGGAAAGACTATAGTTCATGAAATATATAGATTGCTAACTTCATTGCATAGGGCTTGGGAAAAGGCCAGTAACAACTGAAAAACAAGTAGACAAAATAATTGTAGATTGTGATGCTATAAAGATAACTAATGAGGGAATTCCATTTCCAGAAAGATGACATATTAAATGCTCCTAACAGCACCTATAAATGAAATAATCATTTTCTAGATAAGACATTTAATCTTACATGAAAGTAAGGATTCTGTAGGCCACCCTCAAACAAATGGAAAGAAGATACAGGAAGGTAAGTGAGGACAAAGTTGGATTTTGCTTTAAAGTTTCTCTGGACCCTGGAGCCCTTGAGCTTCTTATTGATGAGCACAAGGAACTGGAAGGTTCTGGAGGTAAGGTCTGAGACCACACCAAGGAAGGAATCTCCTGAAGCAAAAAGCTAAAGCAGAGAATTAAAAAGTCTATAGCTTCCAGAAAGTAAAATTTCCCACATAGAAAGATATAGAGGAAAATTTGACTATTTCTACTTTGGTACTTAGGGAAAAATGTTTTTAAATACCTTCTCCAAGAGAATCAAAATCACAAGTTCTGATTCTCACATGAAGTTTACCTCACATTTCTTTATAAAAAAATAAAAGACATAGAGGAAACTTTTTTGATTTCACCAACATAAATTCCACAAGCTAATTTTGTGGTCTGAAAAATCTTCAGCAGAAAATTTAATTTAATGTTGCACCAGGCTGGTAATGAGAATGTCTGAAGCACACACACACACACACACACACACACACACATCACAGGTCCTCTCTAGAAGAACTCAAATTCAACCTAAGAAAATTTCCCAGAAATATAAAGAACATTTAGCCCCACTCCCTGAGGAGAGGACTGGAACTGTGAGTGAGAAGCAAACAAACAAACAAAAAACAATAAATAACAGAAACACATCACCTAAAACTTCAAATACTGGAATTTTTTTAATGTAAAATGTAAAACAAACAAATTTTATATGTTTAAAGAAATACCTCTATACTTGAAATTCAATAAAGGAATAAGAAACTGAAGAAAACCAATATATCCAACAAAAATATATAGAAAATTTCTGTAAATGAAAAAAAATGAATTAAAGAATCTGAAGATAGTTTAAATGACAGATTAAAAATGTTCAGAAGCTTGCAATGGGTGTGTGTCTTTCACAGCAAAAGGCAAATTTCTTACAATTGGCCCTTCATGATCTGCCCTCATCTTCTATATCCCTTTCTCCTACTACATGGGCTTTTTGCTCTTCAGGTAACATTCCTGTTCCTGTCTTGGGGTCTTTTTCCTGGCCATTTCCTCAGCCTGAAGTGCTCTTTCTCCAAAAATCTGCATGGTAAATTCTTACCTCACAAAAGAAGGTGAGAAACTTTTTCAAATCTTCTTTTCAATGAGACCTCTATGACTACTATATTTAAAATTATAATCCCAACTCCTATAACTCAGATTCCTCCATTTCTATTCTCCTTTATTTCACAGCAATTATCAACTTCTACATACTGTATAATTTACCTTTTATGTGAATTACTTGTTTTCAGTCTCTCCCACACAATGTGAGATTCCTAAAGGAATAACATTTTTAGCTTTCATCTCAAGCCTTCAAAGACTAGATGGTCAATAAATATAATTGAAAAGAATGGTTTCAGTAAGCTTGCAGAAAGTTTTTTTTAGAAAAACAGATCAATTTTTCTCTAATATCTTCCATTTTAGCTAATATTTGGGGAAAGTGAGGTTTAAGGAAAGAGGAAATGGCATACTTTTGAAAAAGTAAAATTATTGAGCAAACATAGTTGGACTGCAGGGTATTTGTGGTTTAATTATTTGCGGATTGTGATTTGAATTTAAAGTTAAATTATTTATCCCTATCTGAAATGTTCTTCAAAGATATTTAGCTCCTGGGGAAAATATATAAAAAGCCATGGTGTTGAGTTCAGCCAGAATTTTGATTTTTTGTCAAGTAAGTGAAACAAGGAGAGAGAGGTAGGAAGGGAAGGAAAGTGTTATAAAGGAATAATTATAATGGTGGCCATGGAATTTTTAAGGTAATGGGTCCAGGAATGAAGGTCAGATTACAGGAGTGATGGAGAGTAAAAAAGGATAAAGTCAACAGGCTGGAAGTAACATCACAATTTTATATGTCAAATGCTCCTGGGTGCATGCTCGCATACACACATACACATCAAACACTGTGAGAACTTCCAAAAAACATTAACATTGATTTATCTTTGAAAAATAAAACTCAAAAGGTATGTGTGTTAGTATGGTGGTGCATATATGAGTATGAGGATAAGTGTGGTTTTACATTTTTCTTCTGTTGTGCCTGTATTCAAAATTACCTACAATATTAATGAATTTATGATTAAAGGCAAATTGTCTTTTACTTACTTAAACTATTGCCTAAATATCAACAATGAACAATTGGAATTTGAAATTTTAAACAATACTATTTACATTAACACTCACCAAGATGAAATACTTAGGTATAAATTTTAAAATACATTTACCAAAATTACATGAGGAAAATCACAAATCTCTGATGAAAGAAATTTAAAAAAGCACCAAATTAATGAAGAGATATTTCATGTTCATGGATAGGAAGACCCAATATTGTCAAGATATCAGTTCTTCCAAACTTAATCTATAGATTCATCCCAATCAACCTATAGATAAAATTCTAATAAAAATCTCATCAAGTACTTTTGTGGCTGTCAACAAACTGATTCTAAAGTTTATTGAAGAGATAGAAAAACAAAAATAGTCAATACAATATTGAAAGAAAAGAACAAAGTTGAAAGACTAACACTACCTGACTTCAATACTTACTCTAAGTTACAGTAATCAAGAAAATGAGCTATTGATGAAAGAATAGACAACTAGATTAGTAGAATGTAATAGACAGCTCAGGAATAGACACACATGAATATAGTCAACTTATCTTTGACAAAAGAATAAAAGAAATACAAAGTAGCAAGAATAGTCTTTTCAATACATCATGATGGAACAACAGGACATACACATGCAAAAAGATGAATCTAGACACAGATTTTATACTCTTCACAAAAATTAATGAAAATAGATCATAGACCTAAATGTAACATTATAAAGATATAAAATCCTAGAATATAACAGAGAAAAATTCTAGATAAACCTGGGTTTGACAATTACTTTTTAGATACAAAATCAAAGGCAAAATCCATGAAAGAAATACTTGATAAGTTGGATTTCATTAAAATTAAAAACCTCTGCTTTGTAAAAGACACTGTCAAGAGAATGAGAAACAAGCAATAGACAGGGAGAAAATATTTGCAAAAGACATATCTGATAAATAACTATTATCCAAAATATCAAAAAAAAACCTTAAAGCTCAACACTAAGAAAGTGAAAAACTTGATTAAGAAATGGACAAAAGATCTGAACAGACACCTCATCAAAGGAAATATACAAGTGACAAATAAGTATATGAAAGGATACTCAACACCACGTACCATTAAGAATTATAAATTAAAATTAAAACTATATACCACCACACACCTATTAGAATGACAAAAATCCAAAACACTGACACCAAGTGCTGGAGAGGATGTAGAGTAACAGGAGCTCTTATTTATTACTGGTAGGAATGCAAAATTGTGCAGCCACTTTGAAAGAGAGTTTGGCGATTTCTTACAACACTAAACATAGTCTTATCATATGATGCAGCAATCACACTTCTTTGTATTTACCTAAAAGACTTGAAAACTTATGCACACACAAAAGCATGTACATGGATGTTGCAGTTTTATTCATAACTGCCAAGGCTTGGAAGCAACCAAGATGTCCTTCAGTAAATGAAAAAAATAAACCATTGCACATATAGACAGTGGAATATTATTCAGCACTAAAAAGAAATGAAGTATCAAGACATGAAAAGGCATGGAGGAAATGTATTACTAAGTTATTACTTATTATATTTCTAAGCCAATCTGAGAAGGCTACATACTGTATCACTCCAATTATATGACATTCTATAAAAGGCAAAAAGTATGAAGACAAAAAATACGAAGACAACAAAAAGTTCAGTGGTTGCTGGGGGCTGGGGCAGGACAGGGATTAATAAGTGGAGCACAGAGGGTTTTTAGGGTGGTAAAACTATTCTGTATGATGCAATATTTGTGGATACATGTCACTCACTTTTATCAAAATCTGTAGAGTATAGAACACCAAGAGTGAACCCTAATGTAAACTATGGATTTTGAATGATAATGATTTGCCAATGTAGGTTCATCGACTGAAACAAGGGTACCACAACAGGTACAGAATGACGACAGTGGGGGAGACTGTGCATGTGTAGGGGCAGACAGTATATGCCTTTCCACTCAATTTTGCTGTGAACCTAAACTGGTCTAAAAAGCAAAGACGATTAAAAACATAAAATACTAAATTTAACTTGATATATTTCTACTGCTTTATTTTCTTTAAAACAACAAAAACATGTAAAATGTAATTTCATCATTTGACTTTTTAAATTTATATTTATTTCCACTTATCTTGATCTCCAAGCAGGAAAAATAACCTTAGACTCCATGTCAAATTAATTATTTATTTTCCAGCAATAATTAGTACCAATTAGTCTTTGATGTTTCAAAAAAAATCTGTTTTGATTAAACTTTCACCCTTTCTGCCATTTTCTCTACCCTCTCCTTAAATGGGAAAATAATTCATGAGAATTTTACTGTAATAGTTTCAATTTTAACTTACAGAAAAATCACTAAGATAATATACAAAATATAATTTCTTTTTTCCCTGATATTTTAAATTGATGGTTCTCCCTCCCTTTCTCTGTTTTCTATTAAAACATTACAAAAATCACCCAGAAGTCAGTCTTTTCTACCATCTTTTGTTGTACAGTTTTCCCATGACACTTTAATAGATGGATTATAACCGTAACTCATGCCCGGATCCATTTAATGAGATTGTTGCTATTGCTAGTTCAAGAAGATTTTTTTTTAAATTTCTGTACAATGTGTAGTCCATTAAAAACCTGCTACTAATTTCATAACTGAGGATGGGAGGAGGCGTGCTTAAATACTTGCAGACTAGAAAGGGAGAGTGGATCATTTTGAATTATATGCCATATGCCAAGGCCTTTATTTAGTATGCTCAAAAAAGTATTCATTAAAGATAAGTGCTCCACAGAGCTAGAAAGATTTTCAGCAGATAAAGTCTTGTCTGCACAATACAGAACAGGTAATCAGGATGGTGTGACATTGATGTTCCTCATATTTGTTTTCTGTCATGCTGAAAATGTATTCTACTCTGCTTGTTTCTCAAAAAAAACAGCAATCTGTATCATCAAAAGAATTCACATGATAATTAAATGGCTGTATATATCATTATATCTTCTACTTTCATTTTGAATTATGAAGAAAATGTTGTCTTGAACCAATAATAGGATTTAAGTAATGGCAAGAAAAATTATTTCTACTTCCTGTTGTAGCCAAACGCTTCTTGTTAGGATTAGAGAAATACAATTATTCTTTCATTTATTCATTCATTGAATGCCTAGCAGCTGGGAACTTACATAATATGTTCTAGAGAATATAAAGAATATAAGATATGGCACCTGATCTTGAAAGGTTCACAATCTAGTTGTATAATAAAATATCTAAAAGAGATGAATGTAGATCACAAGGTTTGTATACATAAAATAATTCTTGAAGGATAAAACAATTGTGCATAAAAAGGACATGGACATTTAAGGCAGAGCGGTCATAGCAAAGCACCAGACAAATGCTCTGTTTAAGAAATATAAAATAATTTCACAGAACTGGAACTTGTGTAGCATGAAAGGAAAAGGTGAGAAATAAAATGAGGTACAGATTGTGAATGGACTTATGTGCCAGATTAAGAACTCTTCTCTAGGCAATACGTGGTCTCTGGATGATTTTAGGCAGAGTTTTTGCATTTGAAATTATATATGTATTTCCAGGAGCTAATGCTGCATAAAACTTAAAGGATATTCTTATGGTGCTCTGAGTGTTTTTAGAATAATTATTTGGTTATCCAAATTAGTTGGAGAAAAATAATGGAAAGTCAAAAGCTCACCATCAACCCATCTCTATGATTTCTCTCTAAGAGACTGGTGAACAAGCCTTAAAAGGATTCATAACTAAGATGTTGCCTGTACAAGCATTGCTAGATAAACTACAGGACGCCAGTTAAATTTGAATTTCAGATAAACATTGAATGTTTTTCAGTATATTTATGTTCCAGATAGCTTATGGACATATTATACTAATAAGGCAGTATTTATTGCTCATATGAAATTCAAATTTAACTAAGCAACCCTACCCAGAACAGTCTTACATGGGTGAATGATGCCACCACCATGAAGATCCTAGAAGGTCCCTCATTTCTCTCCTCCCCAACCTAGAGGTAAAGTGTTAATATTAATGGAAATGAGGGATACCCAATCAATATCTAAAACCTGGAATATAGCCCCTGGGGGTAAGAATATAGATCAAGATGATTGAACAAGTTTTTAGTCTTCTATAAGTAGAAGCAATAATAACAACTCCCTTACAGAAAAAAAAATTCAAGGCAAAAGGAAGATATACATATTCCTATATGAGAACTCCAACCTTTATAATGTGTTCCATATATAGCTTACATGTATAGAAATACTTTCCAATAATTTTTATTGATTATTTATTGGTTTGTTTATATTTTTGGTGAGGCAAGGCAGTGATATATTTATGAATATAGACTATGGAACCAGACTGCTTTACTTGAATGTCTAGTTCATCCACTAACAAGAAACCTACTTTAGAGGATAGTCATAAGCATTAGATACTACTAATGTAATAAGATGTAAAGATCTTAGAACAGTGCCAGGAACTTAAAGTACTCAATAATTATTAGGTAACTTATTAATGTATTGATAAATACATGAGCAACTAAACTGTTAGAGAATGTAGATACCAAGAAAACCAAGCCCCAAACCACCTATGCTTGGACTATTTAGTAATGGGAGCCAACAAGATTCTGGATTTAAATAAACAAATGTATCAGATCTTTTAGACACTTGATCTCCAAATTCTTAACTAATACAGAAATATTTTTATAACTTTATAAAATTTATTTAATAAATAAGTTTATTTAATAAATTCCATTAAAGCAATGGTAAATTGCAGAATAGTATAAGATAGGGTAATTTCTATCTTAATATTTAATACTAAATTTTTGTCACTAAACAAAAAATAAATTTTTCCAATAATATTGTAGCCATTTTAAAGCTTATGCTCATTTTAATAATATTCATTATTATTCATATATAATTCTGAATAATATATAGTTATATTTTGTAATTATATTAGTCATAATCTTCATATCCATAATTATATAATTCATTAATAACATTAATGTTTTTAAAATCATAAAGAAAAATATTTATTTTATAAGACTAGTAGTATCTCAAACTTTGGGAATTCTTGACTTGGGGTTACATCACACATCCATGTATATAGTCCACTGGCTCAGATGGTACTTCACATTAATTATATAAAAAGTTGTGATTACACAGAGAGGTTTGAAAGGGCTGAAATTGCTGCTGCTGTACAAGAACATGGAACATGCAACAATTTTAACATCATCTTTTTCTTTTACTCATCAAAAGAAGTTCATTTAATCCCTCAAATTTATTTTCTACCTTAATATACTTTTATTATAATAATGTAAATCAAGGGGTTAAAACCCTGCATGTTCAGAAAGAATCTCTTCATGAAAGTAAAGAATATCTACTATTCTTTCCTTCCCATATACTAACCTCACCTTAATGATACGTTTATATTTGTAGGTGTTATATGTTAAAAATCCAATTTCTTCCATCTTGAAATTTCCTCCATCATGTATTTTTCTTTGCTGCCCAAGTCTTCCAGATAGTTAAAGTCAACCTTAGACATTTTTTATCTCTGTTGTAAAGCCTTTGAACAGCCTTAGCCTCACTTATATATTCATCTACAACATTAAAACCTTGGCATTCAACTTTATCTCTGAATGCTGCTGTTTATCCTAACAGTTGCAGAGAGAATCATCTTAAATAAGGTATCTTTTGTCAGACTCATGTCTTAAGCTTTTCTTTTTCCAAATAAGAATAAAAAAAAAGAGAAAAAGGAATAGAATTATCCAAGAGTCCTCATAAGTGTGATCCAGTGATCCAACACTCAGTTTTCTTCTTAATGAAGAATTGTTAAGCTGAGTAGATGGTATGGTGAATCGTTTTCATTTCTTCCTAATGAAGAAATAGTAACCTGAGTAAGTACAGTACTTCTATTATAACTTTACTCCAATGCAAAATGAGTCTCTTGGCATTGGACTATATATAGTTCTTACTAAAGCTTGTGCTACTCTCAAATTATACGGTATGACTTCATTATTGCCTGAATAACTTCACATAACTTTTTCAGCTTTATTGAGATATAACTGGCAAATAAAATTTTAATATATTTAAAGTGTACAATGTGAAGATTTCATATACATATATATTGTGAAAGGATTTCTATAATGAAATTGATGAACACATCCATCATCTCATGTCTTTACCTTTTTCTTTGTGAGAGCACTAAAGTTCTATCTCAGCAAATTTCAGTTATTCAATATTAGCAAGTCTAGTCACCATGCTATACATTAGATTTGCATATCTTATTCATCTTATAACTGAGCCTGCACCCCTTATCAACCTCTCCCCCAGCTCCCAGCAACCACTTTTGTACTTTCTGTTTCTATGAATTCAATCTTTTATTATTCCACATATAAGTGAGACCCTATAATATTTGGTTTTGTCTGGCTTATTTTGCTTAATATATTGCGCTCATGTCATCCATGCTATCACAAATGGCAAAGATATTTTCTTTTTTTTGCAGTACATGGGCCTCTCACTGTTGTGGCCTCTCCCATTGTGGAGCACAGGCTCCAGATGCACAGGCTCAGCAGCCATGGCTCACGGGCCCAGATGCTCCATGGCATGTGGGATCTTCCCGGACCAGGGCACGAACCCGTGTCCCCTGCATCGACAGGCAGACTTTCAACCACTGTGCCACCAGGGAAGCCCTTTTTACTTTTTTTAAGTCTGCATGATATTTCATTGTAAGCAGTGGCCAAGATGGTGAAGTAAAAAGACCCTGACCTCACCTTGTCCCACAGGTTCATCAAAATTACAAACATTTATAGAACAACTATTGATGAGAATAAACTGAAGAATAGAAGAAAAGATTATTTACAATGAAAGATATAATGAAGGAACCACAACAAGACAGGTAGGAGGCAAACAGATGCAGTATGGTCAAAACCGCACACTCCTGGATAGGCAACCCACAAAAGGGAGGACAATGGCAATTGCAGAGTTTCTCCATAAGAAGCAAGGGGCCCAAGCCCCACATCAAGTTCCCCAAACTGAGAGTCCTAGATCAGGAAGACAAGCCCCAGAATATCTGGCTTTGAAGGCCAGTGGGGTTTGCTTTCAGGAGAGAAAGAGGGCTATAGGCAACAGAGCCTTTGTACTTTAAAGGCACACAGAAAATCTCACATGTGTTGAGATCCAGGGCAGAAGCAGTAATTTGAAAAGAACCTGGGTCAAGCCCACTTGCTGATATTGGAGAGCCTCCTAGAGAAGCAAGAAGCAATCAGGACTTACCCTGACAACATGGACTCTGACAGCAACCCTTTGTGGGAGCTCACTTTACCATGTGGACACTGGTACTGGCAAATGCCTCTTTAGAGTCCTCCCTCTAGTTAATTAACACCAGAACCTGGTCCTACCCAACAGAAGGTCAGCAGTAAGCATAGGCACCCTTGCACTACCAGACATGCCAAGACCCAGGCCCAACCACCAACAGCCTGACACAAACCCTGGGACTATTTGGGCTACAGCCTCACCCACTAACAGGCTAGCACCAGCCCTGGGACACCCAGGTACTGCAACCAACCACATCAAGAATTAACCTCACAAACCAACTTACACCAGTGTCAGGACCCCCCAGACCCCACCCAGGCATGCTGAGACCCAGCCACACCCATCATCTGGCCAGTACCAAGACTGGACCTCCCTGGGTTGTGCAGCCAGCTGCACTAGGATGAAGCTCTGTCCACCAGCAGCTAAGAACATCTGCACTAGGAAAATCCTAACTAACAAATGGGCAGGGGCCATTCATGTCTACCAGCACACCCATGGTAGTCAACCCTACCACAACAAAAAGGCTCGCACAGATCACATAGGCAGTACCTCTAGACCATAGAGCTTTAGTGAACAGATGGAAGTATGCTACTGGGTTTCACAGGATATCTCCTGCATAAGGACATTTTTCCAATGTCAGGAAATGTATTCAACCTTTGTAATACATAGAAATAAAGACAGAATATTAGGCAAAATGAGGGGACAGACAAATATTTTTGAAACAAAGTAGCAAGATGAAACCCATAAGAAGAAATAAACAAAGTGGAGATAAGCAAGCTATCCAATAAAGAATTCAAGGTTATGACAATAAAGATGCTCAACACATATATCGATGAATGGATGAACATGGTAAGAAGATTAACAAAGAGTTAGAAAAAAATAAGGAAGAAATCAACGGAGCTGAAGAATACAATAAATGAAATAAAAAATACTCTGGAAGGAATCAACAGTAGATTACATGATACAGAGGAAGAGATCAGCAAAATGGAAGACAGAATAATGATAATGTCTCAGGCTGAACAGAAAAAGAAAAAAGAAAAAGAAAGAAGATTTAAAACTATGAGACAGTTTTAAAAGGACATTATAGAGATCTCAGAGGAGAAGAGGGAAAGAAAGGAACAGAGAACATATTTCAAGACATAATAGCTGAAAACTTCCCTAACCTGGGAAAGGGAACAGACATCCATCTTCAGGAAGCACAGAGAGTCCCAAACAAGGCCAACCAAAAGAAGTCCACACCAAGACTCACTGTAATTAAAATGGCAAAAATTAAAGATAAAGAGAGACTGTTTAAAGTAACAAGAGTAAAGCAACAAGTCACATAAAAGGAAACTCATAAGGCTACCAGATGACTTTCTAACAGAAACTCTGTAGGCCAAAGGGAGTGGAAGAGGAGTGAAAAAAGAAGTGACAGGACATACTTAAAATGGTGAAAAAGAAAACAAAAAACACCCACAACCAAGAATGTTCTCTACAGCAAGGTATCATTCATATTTGAAGGAGAGATAAAGACTTTTACAGACAAGAAAAGCTAAAAGAGTTTGGCTTTACAAAAAAATGTTAAAGAAACTTATCTAAACAGAAAAGAAACAGACAAAAATTGAAATATAAAATTCACAAAAGGGAAAAATCTCATTGGTAAAGGCAAATATACAGTAAAGGTAGTACATCAACCACTTATAAAGCTAGTAGGAAGGCTACAAAAGAAAATTAATAAAATCATTTATATCCACAATAAATGCTTAAGGGATATACAACAAAAAGATGTAAAACCTCATGCAAAAAATTTTAACTGTGAGGGAGGAGTAAAATATACAGGGTTGTTAGAATGTGTTCAAACTTAAGTGACCATCAACTTAAAATAATCATATATTTATGATTATATATATATGTGTATATATATATATATGTATGTATATACAAACAAAAAACATACAATAGATGCACACACACATACACACACACAAAAAAATATATAGAAGGGAAACCAAACATAACACTAAAGAAAAAAGAAGAGCTAAAAATACCTAGGAAACAACTAACAAAATGGCAATAAGTATGTAGCTGTCCATAATTATTTTAAATTTAAATGGTTTAAATACTCCAATTGAAAGATATAGACTAGCTGAATGATACAAAAACAAGTCCTATATACATGCTGCCTACATGTGACTCATTTCAGATCTAAAGACCCACACAGGTTGAGAAGGTGGAAAAGGTAAAAAAAGAAAAGAAAAAAAAAAAAAAAAAGCCAGGGTAGCAATACTTATATCAGACAAAACAAATTAAAAACAAATACTATAACAAGAGACAAAGAAGGACATTTCATAATAGTAAAATAATCAATCCAACAAGTAGATATAACAATTATAAATATATTTGCACTCAATCTAGGAGCACCAAATAAAGCAAATATTAACAGACTTAAAGGGAGAAATTGACAGTAACACAATAATAGTAGAAGATTTAAACAACCTCCTTACATCAATGGACAGATCATTTACACAGAAAATCAATATGGAAACACTAGCCTTAAATGACACATTAAACTTGATACTCGATAGATTTAATAGATACCTATTGAACATTTCAACCAAGAGCAGTAGAATATATATTACATTATTTTCAAAGGCACATGGAACATTCTCCAGGGTAGATCACATGCTAGGCAAAAAACAAGCCTCAGTAAGTCTAGAATATTGAAATCGTATTAAGCATCTTTCTAACTACAAGAGTTTAAGACCAGAAATTGCAAATGAAGAAAACTGCCAAAAAACAAATACATGGAAGCTAAGGAATATGGTGCTAAACAACCAATGTTTCACTGAATAAATCAAAAAGAAATTTGAAAAAATCAGGAAATGAATGAAAAGGAAAACACAGTGATCCAAAATCTATGAGACACAACAAAAGCAGTTCAAAGAGGTAAGTTGATAACAATGCAAACTTACCTCAGGAAACAAGAAAAATCTCAAATAAATATAATTTTACACCTAAAGGAAGTACAAGAAGAAGAACAGCTCAAAGTTAGTAAAAGGAAGAAATCATAAAGATCAGAGCAGAAATAAATCAAGTATAGACAAAAAAAAAGAATAGAAAGATCAATCAAACTAAAAGACAGTTCTTCAGAAAGGTAAACAAAATTGATGAACCTTCAGCTAGATTCATTAACAAAAAGAGAGAGAAGGCAAAAACAAATAAAATCAGAGAAAAAAAAGAGAAGTTACAACTGACACCCAGAAATACAAAGAATTATAAGGGATTACTATGAAAAATTATATGCCAAAAAATGAACAATATAGAAAAAATGGATAAGTTCCTAGAAAGGTACAATTTCCCAAAACTGAATCAGGAAGAAATAGACAATATGAAAACACCAATTGTTAAAAAACTCCCACCAAAAAAAGTCTAAGATAGGATGGCTTCACAAGTGCATTCTACCAGATATTTAAATAGGAGTTAACACCTATCATTCTCAAACTATTCCAAAAAATTTCAGAAGAAGAAACACTTCCAAACCCATTCTGGAGGATTGCCCTGATGCTAAAATAAGGCAAAGAGACCATAAAAAGAGAAAATTAGAGACCAATAATGCTGATAAAATTGCATGTAAAAATCCTCAACAGAATAATAGCAAACAAACTCAACAGTACATTATAAGGATCATACACCACTCATGATCAAGTAAGATTTGATCCATGGATGAAAGGATAGTTCAATATCCACAAATTAAGCAGTGTGATACACCACAGTAGCAAACTGGAAAATAATCTATGATCAACCCAATAGATAAAGAATTTTTGACACAATTCTAAGCCCATTTATGATAAAAAAAAACTGCCCAGAAACTGGGTACAGAGAGAACATATCTCAACATAATACAGGCCATATATGACAAACTCACAGTTAACATCATACTCAATGGTGAAAAGCTGAAAAACATTTCCATTAAGATCAGGAATAAGACAAAGATGCCCATTCTCGCCACTTTTATTCAACAGAGTATTGGAAGAAAAAGAAATGAGGCACCAAAATTGAAAAGGAAAAAGCAAAACTGTCACTGTTTGCACATGACATGGTACTATTCATGGAAAAATCCTTAAGACACCACCAAAAACTAATAGAACTCATCAATGAATTCAGTAAAGGTTCAGAATAGGAAATTACTATATGCAAATCTGTTGCATTCCTAACAATGATTTATGAGAAAGAGAAATTACGGAAAAAATACCATTTACAGCTGCATGGAAAATAATAAAATACCTAGAAATAAATTTAACCAAATCTAACATATACCATTTTCATGAATTGGAAGAATTAATATTGTTAAAATGACCGTGCTCTCCAAGGCAAACTACAGATTCAGTGAAATCCCTATCAAAATACCAAAGGCATTTTTCACAGAACTGGCACAAATAATTCTAAAATTAGTATGAATACACAACAAACCCCAAATAGTCAAAACAATCTTGAGAAAGTAAAAAGCTGCAGGTTTTCTCTTGTCTGGTTTCAAACTATACTACAAAGCCAGGATAATAACAGTATGATACAGCAACAAAATCAGACATAAAGATCAATAGAACACAACAGACAGCCAATAAATAAACACACACACTTATAAGGTCACTTAATCTACCACAAATAATGAAAGAATATAGATTGGGGGATAAACATCCTCTTCAATAAATTGTGTTGGGAAAACTGTATGGCTACATGCAAAAGAATCAAACTGGATTCCTTACACATACCATGTAAAAAGTAAACTCAAAATAAATCAAACACTTAAATGTAAGATCTGAAATCATTAAACTGCTAACAGAAAACATAGACAATCTATTTTTTTTTAATTTTTTAATTTTATTATTTTTCCTTATACAGCAGGTTCTTATTAGTCATCAGTTTTATACACATCAGTGTATACATGTCAATCCCAATTGCCCAATTCATCACACCCCACCCACTGCTGCTTTCCCACTTGGTGCCCATATGTTCGTTCTCTATATCTGTGTCTCAATTTCTCACCTGCAAACAGGTTCATCTGTATCATTTTTCTAGATTCCATATATATGTGTTAATATATGATATTTGTTTTTCTCTTTCTGTCTTACTTCACTCTCTATGACAGTCTCTAGATCCAACCACGTCTCAATAAATGACCCAATTTCATACCTTTTTATGGCTGAGTAATATTCCATTGTATATATGCACCACATCTTCTTTATCCATTTGTCTGTCGATGGGCATTTAGCTTGATTCCATGACTTGGCTATTGTAAATAGTGCTACAATGAATATTGGGGGGCATATGTCTCTTTGAATTATGGTTTCTCTGGGTATATGCTCAGTAGTGGGAGTGCTGGATCATATGGTAATTTTATTTTTATTTTTTTAAGGAACCTCCGTAGTGTTCTCCATAGTGGCTGTATCAAATTTACACTCCCACCAACAGTGCAAGAGGGTTCCCTTTTCTCCACACCCTCTCCAGCATTTGTTGTTTGTAGATTTTCTGATGACACCCATTCTAACTGGTGTGAGGTAATATCTCATTGTAGTTTTGATTTGTACTTCTCTAATAATAAGTGATGTTGAGCAGTTTTTCATGTGCTTCTTGGCCATCTGTATGTCTTCTTTGGAGCAAAGTCTATTTAGGTCTTCTGGCCATTTTTGGATTGAGTTGTTTGTTTTTTTTAATATTGAGCTGCATGAGCTGTTTATATATTTTGGATATGAATCCTTTGTCCATTGATTCCTTTGAAAATATTTTCTCCCATTCTGAGTGTTGTCTTTTTGTCTTGTTTATGGTTTCCATTGCTGTGCAAAAGCTTTCAAGTGTCATTAGGTCCCATTTGTTTCTTTTTGGATTTATTTCCATTACTCTATTAGGTGGATCAAAAAAGACCTTGCTGTGATTTATGTCAAAGAGTGATCTTCTTATGTTTTTATCTAGGAGTTTTACAGTGGCCAGTCTTACATTTAGGTCTCAAATCCATTTTGAGTTTATTTTTGTGTATGGTGTTAGGGAGTGTTCTAATTTCATTCTTTTACATGTAGCTGTCCAGTTTTCCCAGCATCACTTATTGAAGAGACTGTCTTTTCTCCATTGTGTATCCTTGCCTCCTTTGTCACAGATTAGTCAACCATAGGTGCGTGGGTTTACCTCAGGGCTTTTTATCTTGTTCCATTGATCTAAGTTTATGTTTTTGTGTCAGTACCATATTGTCTTGATTACTGCAGCTTTATAGTATAGTCTGAAGTCAGGGAGTCTTCTTTCTCCAGCTCTGATATTTTCCCTCAAGACTGCTTTGGATATTCGGGGTCTTTTGTGCCTCCATACAAATTTTAAGGTGTTTTGTTCTAGTTCTGTAAAAAATGCCATTGGTAATTTGATAGGGATTGAATTGAATCTGTAGATTGCTTTGGGTGGTAAAGTCATTTTCACAATATTGATTCTTCCAATCCAAGAACATGGTATATCTCTCCATCTGTTGGTATCATCTTTAATTTCTTTCATCAGTGTCTTATAGTTTTCTGCATACAGGTCTTTTGTCTCCCTAGGTAGTTTTATTTCCAGGTATTTTATTCTTTTTGTTGCAATAGTAAGTGGGAGTGTTTCCTTAATTTCTATTGCAAATTTTTCATCATTAGTGTATAAGAATGCAAGAGATTCCTGTGCATTAATTTTGTATCCTGCAACTTTACCAAATTCATTAATTAGTTCTGTTAGTTTTCTGGTGGCATCTTTAGGATTCTCTATGTATAGTAAGTATCATGTCATCTGCAAACAGTGATAGTTTTACTTCTTCTTTTCCAATTTGTATTTCTTTTATTTCTTTTTCTTCCCTGATTGCCATGTCTAGGACATCCAAAACTATGTTGAATAATAGTGGTGAGAGATGATATCTCTGTCTTTTTGCTGATCCTAGAGGAAATGCTTTCAGTTTTTCACCATTGAGAATGATGTTTACTGTGAGTTTGTCGTATATGGCATTGGATATGTTGAGGTAGTTTTCCTCTATGCCCATTTTCTGGAGATTTTTATCATAAATCAGTGTTCAATTTTGTCAAAAGCTTCCCCTGCATCTATTGAGATGATAATATGGTTTTTCTTCTTCAATTTGTTAATATAGTATATCACATTGATTGATTTGTGTACATTGAAGAATCCTTTCATCCCTGGGATAAATCCCACTTGATCATGGTATATGATCCTTTGAATGTGTTGTTGGATTCTGTTTGCTAGTATTTTGTTGAGGATTTTTGCATCTATATTCATCAGTGATATTGGTTTCTAATTTTATTTTATTTTTTGTAGTATCTTTGTCTGGTTTTGGTATCAGGGTGATAGTGGCCTCATAGAATGAGTTTGGGTGTGTTCCTTCCTCTGCAATTTTTTGGGAGAGTTTGAGAAGGATGGGTGTTAGCTCTTCTCTAAATGTTTGATAGAATTCACCTGTGAAGCCATCTGGTCCTGGACTTTTGTTTGTTGGAAGATTTTTAATCACAGTTTCAATTTCATTACTTGTGATTTGTCTGTTCATATTTTCTGTTTCTTCCTGGTTCAGTCTTGGAAGGTTATACTATTCTAAGAATGTGTCCATTTCTTCCAGGTTGTCCATTTTATTGGCATAGAGGTGCCTGTAGTAGTCTCTTAGATTTTTTGTATTTCTGTGGTGTCTATTGTAACTTCTCCTTTTTCATTTCTAACTTGATTGATTTGAGTCCTCTTCCCCTTTTTCTTGATGAGTCTGGCTAATAGTTTATCAACTTTGTTTATCTTCTCAAAGGACCAGCGTTTAGTTTTAATGATCTTTGCTATTGTTTTCTTTGTTTCTATTTCATTTATTTCTGCTCTGGTCTTTGTTATTTCTTTCATTCTGCTAACATTAGTTTTGTTTGTTCTTCTTTCTCTAGTTCCTTCAGGTGCAAGGTTCAATTGTTTATTGATATTTTTCTTGTTTCTTGAGGTAGGCTTGTATAGCTATAAACTTCTCTCTTAGAACTGCTGTTGCTGCATACCATAGGTTTTGGATCATCATGTTTTCATTGTCATTTGTCTCTGGGTATTTTTTGATATCCTCTTTGATTTCCTCAATGATCTCTTGGTTATTTAGTAATGTATGGTTTAGCCTCCATGTGTTTGTATTTTTTTATGCTTTTTCCCCCTGTAATTCATTTCTAATCTCATAGATTTGTGGTCAGAAAAGATGCTTGAAAGGATTTCAATTTTTTCAATTTACTTAGGCTTCATTTGTGAACCAAGATGTTATCTATTCTGGAGAATATTCTGTGCACACTTGAGAAGTGTAATTTGCTGTTTTTGGGTGGAATGTCTGATAAATATTAATTAAATCTATCTGATCTATTGTGTCTTTTAAAGCTTCTGTTTCCTTATTAATTTTTTTGTCTGGATTATCTTTCCATTGGTGTAAGTGAGGTGTTAAAGTCCCCCACTATTATTGTGTTACTGTTGATTTCCTCTTTTATAGCTGTTAGCAGTTGCCTTATGTATTGAGGTGCTCCTATGTTGGGTGCATATATATTTATAATTGTTATATCTTTCTCTTCGATTGATCACTTGATCATTATGTAGTGTCCTTCCTTGTCTCTTGTAACATTCTTTAGTATTAAGTCTATTTTATCTGACATGAGTGTTGCTACTCCAGCTTTGTTTTGATTTCCATTTGCATGATATATCTTTTTCCATCCCCTCCCTTTTAGTCTGTATGTGTCCTTAGGTCTGAAGTGGGTCTCTTGTAGACAAAATATATATGTGTCTTTTTTTTTTGTATCTATTCAGCAAGCCTGTGTCTTTTCATTGGAGTATTTAATCCATTAACGTTTAACATAATTATCGATATGTATGTTCCTATGAGCCTTTTCTTAATTTTTTGGCATTTGTTTTTGTAGGTCCTTTCCTTCTCTTGTGCTTCCCAGTTAGAGAAGCTCGTTTAGCATTTGTTGTAGAGCTGGTTTGGTGGTGCTGAATTCTCTTAGCTTTTGCTTGTCTATAAAGCTTTTGTTTTCTCTGTCAAATCTGAATGAGATCTTTGCTGGGTAAAGTAATCTTGGTTGTAGGTTCTTTCATCACTTTAAGTATATCATGCCACCCCCTTCTGGCTTGTAGAGTTTCTGCGGAGAAATCAGCTGTTCACCTTATGGGAGTTCCCTTGTATTTTGTTTGTCATTTTTACCTTGTTGTTTTCAATAATTTTTCTTTGTCTTTATTTTTTGCCAATTTGATTACTATGTGTCTTGGGTGTTTTTCCTTGGGTTTATCCTGTATGGGACTCTCTGTGCTTCCTGGACTTGGGTGGCTATTTCCTTTCCCATGTTAGGGAAATTTTCAACTATAATCTCTTCAAATATTTTCTTGGGTCCTTTCCTCTCTCTTCTCCTTCTGGGATCCCTATAATGCGAATGTTTTTGCATTTAACGTGGTCACAGAGGTCTATTCGGCTGTCTTCATTTCCTTTCATTCTTTTTTCTTTATTCTGTTCTGCAGCAGTGAATTCACCATTCTGTCTTCCAGGTCACTTATCTGTTCTTCTGCCTCAGTTATTCTGCTTTTGATTCCTTCTAGTATAGTTTTCATTTCAATTATTTTATTGTTCTTCTCTGTTTGTTTGTTCTTTAATTCTTCTAGGTCTTTTTAAAACATTTCTTTCATCTTTTTGACCTTTGCCTCCTTTCTTTTTCTGAGGTTCTGGATCATCTTCACTATCATTATTCTGAATTCTTTTTCTGAAATGTTGCCTATGTTCACTTCATTTAGTTGTTTTTCTGAGTTTTATTCTTTTTCCTTTAGAGGCCTTTTCATCTCGTCTATCTTTCTGTGAATGTGTTTTTGTTTGTTTGTTTTTTCCACAGGCTGTAGGATTGTAGTTCTTCTTGCTTTTGCTCTCTGCCCTCTGGTGGATGTGGTTATCTAAGAGGCTTGTGAAAGTTTTCAGTCTTAGCAATTTTTTTTTTAATCTGTCTCCTCAGGCAAGGGAAATAAAAACAAAAATAAATAAGTGGTTTACATCAAACTAAAATGTTTTTGCACATCCAAGGAAACTATCAACAAAACAAAAAGGCTGCTTACTGAATGGGAGAAGATAGATCTGATAAGAGGTAAATATAAAATATATATATAATGAACTCACACAATTGAACATCAAAAAACCAACAATCCAATTAAAAAAATGGGTAAAGATCTGAATAGACATTTTCCCAAAGAAAAGATAAAGTTACATGAAAAGATGCTCAACATCACTAACCATCAGGGAAATGCAAATCAAAACCCTGGTGAGATATCACCTCACACCTCTCAGAATGGCAAGTATCAAAAGGACAATGAAAGTGTTGATGAGGATGTGGGATAAATGAACCCTTGTGCACTGCTGATGAGAATGTAAACTGGTGCAGCCACACTGGAAAACAATAAAAATAGAACTGCCATATGAGCCAGGATTTCCACTCCTTGTTGTTTAATCAAAGAATATGAAAACACTAATTCAACAGAGATGCTCAACATCACTATTAGAGAAATGCAAATCAAAACTACAATGAAGTATCATCTCACACTGGTCAGAATGGCCATCATTAAAAAAAATCACAGGGACTTCCCTGGTGGCTCAGTGGTTGGGAGTCTGCCTGCCAATGCAGTGTACTTTGGTTCAAGCCCTGGTCTGGGAAGATCCCACATGCCACAGAGCGTCTGTTCCCATGTGCAACAGCTGCTGAGCCTGCACTCTGGAGCCCGTGAGTCACTACTACTGAGCCCTTTGGCCACAACTACTGAAGCCCATGCTCATAGAGCCCATGCTCTACAACAAGAGAGACCACTGCAATAAGAAGCCCTCACACTGAAATTAGAGTAGCCCTCCCTCTCTACAACTAGAGAAAGCCCACGTGCAGCAATGAAGACCCAATGCAGCCAAAAATAATACATAAATAAAGAAATTAAATGAAAAATGCAATAATTTTAAAAATAGTCTACAAACAATAAATGTTGGAGAGAGTGTGGAGAAAAGTGAAACCTCTTGCAGTGTTGGAAGGAATGTAAATTGATACAGCCACTATAGAGAAAAACAAGGAGGTTCTTTAAAAAACTAAAAATAAACTACCATATGACCCAGCAATCCCACTCCTGGGCATATACCCAGAGAAAACCATAATTTGAAAAGACACATGCACCCCAGTGTTCATTGCAGCACTACTTACAATAGCCAGGACATGGAAGCAACCTAAATGTCCATCAACAGAGGAATGGATAAAGAAAATGTGGTACATATATACAATGGAATATTACTCAGCCATAAAAAAGAATGAAATCTTGTCAACATGGATAGACTGAGAGGGTATTGTGTTAAGTGAAATTAGACAGAGAAAGAGAAATACTCTATGATTTCACCTATATGTGGAATTAAAATTTAAAAAAACAAATGAAATGAACATACATAACAAAACAGAAAAGAGTCACAGATGCAGAGTACAAATACATGGTTGTTAGAGGGGTGGAAGTGGAGGAATGAGAAAAATAGGAGAGGGGGGTTAAGAATTACAAACTTCCAGTTACAAAATAAGTGAGTCATGGGTATGAACTGAATGGTGTAGGAAATATACTCAGTAATATTGTAATATTTTTGTATGGTGATGGAAAATAATGGGATGTGTTGAAGGAATCTTTTGGTAATGTATAAAAATATTGAATCACTATGTTGTGTGCATCAGTAACTAATGTAGTGCTGTAGGTCAATTATACCTCCAAAACAAAAAAAACAAACATAGAAAAACAGATCAGATTTATGGTTACCGGAAGTATAGGGTGGGGGAACGGGAATTAGATGAAGGTGGTCAATAGGTACAAGTTATAAGATAAGTAAGGACTAGGGATATAATGTAATACATGATTATATAATTAACACTACTGTATGTTATATATGAAAACAGTTAAGAGAAAAAGACCTAAGAGTTATCATCACAAGGAAAAATATATTTTTATAAATTTTGTATCTATATGAGATGATGGATGTTTACTAAACTTATTGTGGTAATCATTTCATGCTGTATGTAAGCCAAATCATTATGCTCTACACATTAAATGTATACAATAGTTCAATTATATCTCAATAAAACTTGAAGAAAGAAGAATATTTCATTGTGTACACCATATTTTCTTTATTCATTCACCCATTGTCTTCCTGTCAATGATTGTTCAGCACTTAGTTGTGATTGTGGTTTTCTCACAAGAGGGAATGAGAGCACATCCTTGTACTCTGCCATCTTGGTTCAGGCTCCTAAACATTTGTTTTTAAATATTTTAAAATCTCAGTTTCAGGTTCAAATAAGTGACAATTTGAACATTGTCCTGAACATTTACTAATATTTTTATTATCTATCTTTCTTTCCTGAATTCAGCAATATCCATATTTCTGTAAAGAACACATTTAACCTGTATTTTGTATTACATTAAATTAAAATGCAGAGTATATATTAGAGCTGAGTTTTGTAATCATTTTATTTAAAAGGTCCTCTTGATTTTATTTTGTATTTTAATTGAGTATAATGACAATTTATATAATTAAGATGGAGCATCTGTGAAAATATCTTAAGTACTGGATTTTCTCAACAGATTTCCAAGCTACGTATTGCTTTATTATTGTGTGCTGCCAACATACTACTGGATTTTAACAACGAAAAAATGATATATATGTCTTCACTCTTGTGGTGTATTTTTGCTCTGTGATAACAAAATATCCTCAATTTTAAAATATATAACACATATACTGTGTTTTCAGCTGAAATTTTCAAAATATTGACACAATATAACAAAGGTTAATTCCAAACACAAGTCTACAAAGTGTCCACAACCAGGATTATTTTACTTTTATATTTATTATTTAACAATTCTTGCTACAAACACAGATAGGAGACCCTAAAACCTTGGGGAGAATTAGTCTTAAATGAAAAGAATAACTTCCTATTTTAACAGAAGAAAAGCATATAATGTATTCACATAAAGAAATCTTTCTTTTTTGATATTTAGCAGATGAGGTTTTTCCTTTACAATTTTTTTAAAATTTTATTACTATTATTAACAGAAATGTCATCTGTTGAGGGTAGGAGGATTGAGATGGGTGAAGGTTAATGGAATAGAGAGAAGCTTTGAAATAGATCTTATGGGTGTGTAAGATTAGGTTGCAACAGAAATATAATGAAAGAGTTGTGATTTTCAAGGACTTTTGGGGTTGGTAAATTTTAAAGTAGTCAAGATTTGACCAGCTCCAATGGTAATTTTTCCAGATGAAGACATAAGAAATTAAATAGGGGTTGTCTAGGACAAGGATTTTGTCAAACAGGTGCAATGAAATATTGAATGGTCAGGGGTATTTAGGATATGTGAAAGTATTATTGAAATTATATATTGTGGAATATAAACTGGATGAGGAAGGAAAGAAGGTTTATATTTGTGCAGTGCAGAAATATAAACATGTCTATCACTCAAATTTAAAATTTATGCTTGTTCTTTGGTGATGGGATTTAAATTGATTGTTTTTCTTTTTGGATATATTTTTTCTTTGTCTAATGTTTGCAGTGTTATGTTTGTTTATTTATTTACTTATTCATTTATTTATTGGTTTTAAATATTTTCCAGGACCACTTTCTTACTCCCTTTTAATTGTGACATATAATTTCAGAATAGTGCATAAGATAGTTATGAAAAATTTTAGGAATAATTACAATGTTGTCAAGTGATATCAAGGTGCCTGATTTTATAACATTGCCTGATTTTTGTGTGTATTACTTCCTAATAATTTACTCCTTCTCCCCTTTCTAAATATAACCAATATCCTGATTTCATGTGTATAATGTCCTAAGAATTATGTTTTATTTTACCATTTTTATATGACTTCTATACTCCATAGTTTAAATGTCTGATAGGTAATAGAAACACATGTTTTGTATTTGTAGGAAACTTGCTTCTTTTACAATAATTGTGGTTGTAAGACATAAGCATGCTGTATGTAGTTATAGCTCATTTATTCAATTTATTATTATTAATTTATAATTTATTTTTATTTATTCTCTACAACAGAATTAATCACACATTTTTAATTGCATGTACTATTTACACTCTTAAAATTTATTGAGGGCATCCCTGGTGGCACAGTGGTTGAGAGTCTGCCTGCCGATGCAGGGCACACGGGTTCACGCCCCGGTCTGGGAAGATCCCACATGCCCCAGAGTGGCTAGGCCCGTGAGCCATGGTCACTGAGCCTGCATGTCCGGAGCCTGTGCTCCACAATGGGAGGGGCCACAGTAGTGGGAGGCCCGCATACCACAAAAAAAAATAATTAAAAAAATAATTATTGAGAACCACAGAGAATTTTGGTTGATATGTGTAATACCTAACAAATCCATCATATTAGAAATGAAAACTGAGATATTTTGTAAAATTTTATGTACATCACAAAAAATTTATATAAATTTATTACAAAAATCTTATTACATGGCAATATAAATGATACAATTTCATAAAAATAATAACATTTGAAAAGTTAAGTAAGAAGAGTAACATTTTTTAATATATATATTTTTCAAATCTTCTTAATGTCTGGCTTAAGAATTAATCCTATATTCTAATATCTGATTCTCCATTTCAGCTGATGCAATAAGCATGTGGAAGTGTATAATGAATAGAAATATATAAATAAAATCCAGCCTCACACAGATATGTACTTGGAAAACAGAAAATTTAATAGCCATTTAATATAATTGAGAATATTCTTTTGATTCTGCACAAAATGTAAAATATGGTAGCTTTTCAAAGTTAGTTGCAACGTGAATCTGAAATCATATGAGTGAACTTTTTACTCTCTTACTCTAAAGTCCATTGTCTTATCTTCAACTTTGGATGTATTGTTACCCATGCATCACTCTGAAATATCATGCATTGGTCATTTGGAGAATTCAGTACTGAGTTTTGGAAATCTTCCAAATGTCAACATGTATTATTAAAAAATATAAAGAACTCTATTTATCAGTACTACCACCAACTTAATCAGAAAGGTCTTAAATAATAGAAAGCTAGCAAACTTCCAATGTTTCCTAAAGTTCTACTCTTTCAGGTTCAAATTTTATCATTGGCAGCAAACACCTTAAGTTGTTTTCCTAGAAGTAGTAGGCTCACTTTATTTTTTGAAAAAATGAGTATCAAATACTTAAGTCTGACTACCCATATTTAGCTTATCAGTTGTTCTCTCAAGTAAAAATGGGAAAATTAGCTAACTCAGCTGTAACTGAAAAAAAAATAATTTAAGAGCTTTTCCCTGATACATACATCCTATTGTAGCATTTAAAAGAAGTGTTTTATGCATTCACTTTTTCTCTCACAGAATATTAAAAGCACATTTACTCAAGGGGTGAGGTTTAATAACATTAAATTTTGTTACTGCTCCTTTGAAGATATTGTTAATTAAAACTTTTTTTTCCTGGAAAGACATGGCAGTGAAGAATACAATAAGGAGGGGCAAAGATGGCAGAATAGGAAGACCTGAGTTTACCTCCTCTCACATGCACACCAAAATTACAACTCTTTACAGAGAAATTATTGATGAGAGAGCCTGAAAGATCAGCATAAAACATATTGTATAACTAAAGATATAAAGAAACAACCACAATGACATTGATAGGAGGGGCAGAGACACATCATACTCAAGATGATCCCAGGTATGCAACCTGCAAACACGAGGATAATTACAATTGCAAAGGTTCCCCCCAAGGACCAAAGGGTCTGACCCCAACACCAGTCTCCCCAGTCTGGTGTCCTGCACCAGGAAGATGAGCCTCCAAAACACTTTGACTTTGAAGGTCACAGGAGAGAGAGAAGGCTGTGGGAAATAGACACTTCACTCTTAAAGGGCCCACACTAAATCACAAATGCTCCAGGACACAGGGAAGAAAGAAGCCTGGGTCCTGGGGCAGACCCAGCTGCTGATCTTGGAGAGCCTCCTGGAGAGGCAGGAGGAAACTGGGGTTCACCCTGGGGACATAGACACTGCTGGCAGCCATTTTGAAGAGCTCATTTTATGACCAGGACACTGGTGTTTGCAAGTACCATTTTGGAAACCTCACCCTAACTTATTAGTGCCAGCACCTTTCTCCACACCCCATCTTTTTGGCACCAGTACTGGGACATCTCAGGCCAAACAACTAGCTAGGTGGAGACAGAGCCTCATCCAACAGCAAATCAACTGCCTTAAGACCCCCTGAGACCACAGCCACCCAGGACCCAGCCCTACACATGAGTGGGCCAGCACTAGCCTGAGACTATGCTCACCCACCAGTGGGCAGGCACTAGCCACAGGAAACCCTGAGCCATGACCCCACCCACCAGTAGGCCAACACACTAACCCTGGAACACCCAGGGCTCTGCAGTCAGAGACCTTGGGATCCAGCCCCACCCATCACTAGACTGGCATTAGCCCCAGAACCTGGTCTCACCCACCAGTGGGCAGACACCAGTCATGGGATCTACTGGGCCCCAATCCCACCCACCAGCAGGGAGACATCAGCCCTATGACCACCACAGCCTTGCAGCCTGCCATAACAAGATCCAGACCACCTACTAACAGGCCAACACCAACTCTTGTACAAATTGAGGCCCTTGGCCAGCCTAAATGTAAGACTGGAAACTAGAAAACTCCTAGAGGAAACCAGGCAGAACATTCTTTGACATAAATTGCAGTAATATTTTTTTTGGATTCATCTACTAAAGCAAAGGAAACAAAAGCAAACATAAACAATTGGGACCTAGTTAAGCTTAAAAGTTTTTGTACAGTAAAGGAAACCATCGACAAAATGAAAAGACAACGTGAAAACACAACCTACTGAATGGTAGAACATATTTACAAATAATACGACAGATAAGAGTTAATATCCAACATATATAAACAGCTCATACAACTCAAAATCAAAAAAATAAACAACCCACTTAAAAAATGAGCAGAAGAACTGAATGTACAATTTTACAAAGAGGAATTGCAGATGACCAACAAGCACATGAAAAGATGCTCAACATCACTAATCATCAGGGAAATGCAAATCAATACCACAAGGAGATATCACCTCACACCTGTCATAATGACTATCATTAAAAAGAACACAAATAACAAGTGTTGGTAAGGATATGGGGAAGAGGGAATCCTCCTACACTGTTGGTGGGAATGTAAATTGGTGCAGCCAACTGTGGAAAATAGCATGGAGATTTTTCAAAAAACTAAAAATAGAAACATCATATGACCCAGCAATTCCACTCCTGGGTATACATCCGAAAAAACCAAGAACACTAATTTGAAAAGATACTTGCCACAATGTTCATAGCAGCAATATTTATAAGTGCCAAAGTATGGAAGCAACCTAAGTGTCCATCAACAGATGAATAGATAAAGAAGATGTGGTATATGGGCTTCCCTGGGGGCACAGTGGTTGAGAGTCCGCCTGCCGATGCAGGGGACATGGGTTCGTGCCCCGGTCTGGGAAGATCCCACATGCCACAGAGTGGCTAAGCCTGTGAGCCATGGCTGCTGAGCCTGTGCGTCCGGAGCCTGTGCTCCACAACGGGAGAGGCCACAACAGTGAGAGGCCCACGTACCGCAAAAAAAAAAAAAAAAAGATGTGGTATATATATATATATATACACAATGGAATACTACTCGGCCATAAGACATTTTGCCATATGCAGCAACATGGATAAACTTGGAAGACATTATGTTAGGTGAAAAGTCAGATAGAGAAATATAAACATAAAAAATACAGCAAACTAGTGACTAAAACAAAAAAGAAGCTGACTCACAGATAGAAAAAACAAATTAGTGGTTAACAGTGGGGAGAGGGAATGGGCAGGGGCAATATAGGGTTAGGGGATAAAAATAAGAGGCTTTTGTGGGACTATATGAAATCATGTGTGTGAAACTTCTGAAAATTATAGAGCGCTATAGAACTGGAAGAATCATTCAATAAATAAAAGTTTAAAAAACATTTATTTTATGCTAAAATTTATACTCTTTCCACTTAACAATAATTCCTCACATTGTACATTATTCAAAGATGTTGTTGTCTGTTTCTGGTACTAGATACAAAATTTCCTAGAGGTAGAAACTCTATATTATTTGGTACTATAAATAAAATATTAAGTACATTATCCAAGCTATATCAGGCTTCAAATATCTATATGTTTAATCAATAAATGAGTGCATTAATACATAAATCCATCAAAAAGTAGTAAGAAAGTAATGTACTCTAGCACAAATTCAATTGTCAATGTAGGTTACTAGAAAACCAAAAGAATTTTATTTGCTTTAAGATATCCAGAAAAATTAAACTCGTGATAATTATCTCCCCATTAATCCTCAAAAATACATTAATTTGCTTTCATTAAAATAATTAGACATTAAAACAATTACTGATAGGTAGGATATTTATAATATTTGTAATAATATATAGTATTTATATTTTATAAAATGTTAATTTATAAACGTATATATTTCTATCCAATAAAATTTTAAATCCAAATCCTAAACATTTTATTTTTGTTCAGAAATTTATATTTGTGAGCTATAGTAAGAATGAGGTTTATGACAAAGATAATGGCTATTTTGACCTGTAGTTTGTCATAGAGTAAGGAAAAAAAAAATGGTACTAAATTTTTTTTTTAGTATCTAGCAAATGTCAACTCCCCAACTTTTATTAACACTATTTGGGGACTAACTTGACAGATTAACAAATTTTCTCAAGGCCTTACAATTTAGAGAGAGAAAGTGACTGGATTTAGATTCAAGTCGACTTGGCCTAAAGATCTACAAGATAATGTGTCCAAAGGATGAGAAAAAGAAGAATGGAAGTAAAAGAAGATAAAATGTAAAGGAGGGAAATATAATAAAGAGATAGAAAGTTCAAAGGTCGAAATATTGTTTTCTACATTTAACCTGTCTGCTCCTTTAAAATTGTTTTCCAGGCTAAATTACCAACTTATTTGCATTACATTCTCCCTAATGATAAATTAAATAATAATACCATTCTTAATAAAATAAGAAAAAAAGGAAAAAGAAGGAAAAAAAGATGAAGGGTGACAAATGGAAAGGCAAATCTATTTTAATGGTTAATATCTCAATACAAACATAATTAAAGATAAAAGTTCTTTACATTCAGATGGCCCCCTGTATGTTACAGCTATAGTTTTTGTTTCACAATTTACAATATGAAGCTAGATAGGAGTCCTATCCATGGAGATACTTCATTAGTGATGATGCAGTATGTTATGACACATACAAAATATAGCCCAGGGTCTTGGTAGTACAGAAATACAGGAAAAATAGTCAAATCAGAATTATTTTATCCACTTTTCTTTATTAGTATTACTAATTTACTTCAACCACCATAAATAACATTATATCCTCATCAGTATATTAATAAATACTGACATGATACCTGACTAGGGTAGAAAGTAAGAAGTATTTTGTCAGCATTCTGGAGTTGGTGAAATTACTAAAATTATGTTTAAATTCATCAAAATTCATTCTTCCAGTGAATATACTTAAATAAGGTCTGACCTGAGATTATCTGTTTTCAGAATAACAATGTTAACTGATAGTAGCCATGTCCCCTCTCCAAAGAAATCAACAGGTCCTTTTTTTAAAAAAATAATAATTGCTGTGAAATAATACTTAAAATGCATTTGAAAAGAAATTTTAACCTCAAGCACTTTGGGTAAACTCTTAAGCTGTGAATTTAATTAGTCTTATAATACTCTTAAAGGATGAACATTGTGGAGGTTTATATCGTCTGAGCTTAAGTAGTATGAGAAAAACACTTGGATTATTATTTAATTTCAATTTGCTGAGATAGCAGTTGGGTTCAGATTTTTATAACATATTCCACTTCACTTTTCTTTGCAAATGAAGGCTTTAATAATGCTGATTTCCTTGTTTTATTTAAAAATATATTTTATTTCCAGTAATATATAAGACAAAAATGAGCTAATTAACTTTAATGGAGCCCATTATTAGGAAACAGAAAAGTCAAGTATCTAGATGAACTTGTTGAAAGTTGTATGCTTATTTTGTAATTAAAATAACAAGTCAAAATACCATAGTTCCACTAAGCTGGAAATATATGCACTACATTAGTGAGAGAAAGACAACATTTTCATGCTCAGTCAGTTCAAGCATGTGTGAATACATTGATTGATTAATGTAATCAAAACCAATGCAGTTAAAAAGAAAATCATTCCAATCATTCTTAACAGGACAAAAACTACAAAATTATATTAAGGTACAATTTTAAACAAAATGCAATACTTGTAGAGAGTTGATACACATAGATTTGGATGTATTTTGTCTGCAACAAGAACAATGATCAGTGATGTTGTAAACAAAAAAAAAGATACAAACATAATAGTTGAATCACCGACAGTAGCAGAAAAATAATGTTCAATATAACCATGCCTTTTGGGTATCTGCAAGGGCCCCAAATAGTTGGTTTCAGTATTAAACAGCTGTGATTGGGTTTTATTATATGGTATGCACAAAATGATCTCACATCATCGTTTATCTAAAGCTCATGCTGTCATCCTTTTTCCAAAGTTTCCTGTATCTAATAACCATGTTTGCATTTTTCAGTTATACCATTTCACTTATAATAACAGTTTTCTTCTATGCTCAACAATGAGAATTTTATTTGGTCTTTGGATATGTGCTTCACTGTCTTAATATAAAGAAGAATAAACTGGAATTTAATGTCTATAGTAATTGTATATTTCTTTTTTAAAAGTTATATTTCATGGTTTAGTCTGCAGAATTTTTTCTATAGAATCATTATTTTTCTTTTAATTTCCTTTACTCCAGGGAATATATTTTACCTAAACAGATGAAGTACTATTTAAACCCTTCTCCAAATATACTATGTAACTGTAAAATTAACATTTCTTTTAAAGTTGTATGCAGTATGTTCTATATTCTATAATAAAAATAATCAAATGTTATGCACTGACAAACTTCACGTTCCCTGAGGTTTAATACATTTATTTTGTATAAATTTGAAACAGTTTAATATATTTAGGGGTTAATATAGTTTTTAAAGGAATAGGCTCATTTCCATTGCTTTTAAAACTTAAAATTAAGGTAAATGAGAATTTTATTCTTATTAATTAAATTGTGGGAATTTATTAGTCAGCTTGAGCTGTCATAACAAAATTCCATAGACTGGGTAGTTTAAACAACAAAGATTACTTTCCTCACAGTTTTGGAGGCTGGAAGTCTGAGACCCAGAATGATCAAGTTCTCTTGGAAGCTCTCTTCCTGGCTTATAGACAGTACCTTCTCACTGTGTCCTCACATGGAAGAGACAGAGCTCTTATAAACTGACTAATACCATCCTGAGGACCCCATCCTCATCACCTCATCTAAACCTGAATATTTCCTAAAGGCCCCACCTCCAAACACCATCACATTGTGAGTTAGAGCTTCAACATATGAAATTTGATGGGCAGGGGGGAACACAATTCAGTCCATAGCATTAAGTTTTATATTCAGAACTCTCAAATCTGAAACAGGTATAAGAAATATATTTAAATGACTAAAGGGTTAAAAATTTGTCTTCAGATGACTATCATGTAATCCATAAGCACTATACAAAGAAAGTAGCTGGGGAAAAAGAGTTGTTTACATCAAAATCTATAGAAATTCCAAAAAATTTAAATCATTATAATGCCTACATTTACATACCATTTTATTGATATCAAAGTGCTTTCAAAGATATTGTCATTTTTACATATCTAAAATGACAAACCTGCTTTAGACTTTTTCATTTTTTATTGATATTCACATTTCAAAAATTCTGTTTCTGAAGATTACAGTGTTGTTTGTGGTTACCTAAATTCCAAAGAAATAAGTAGACAAGTCTCCTGCTCTGAATCTTTGCTGTTTCAAAGCTGACGTTAATATAACCTGTCATATTAAAGGACATTTTGAGTTGAGATGAAAACAGCCAAGCAATCGTCTTACTAAATATCTCCCAGCATAATCCTCTCTCTTGTGAATGTGACAAACTGAACTGAAGTTCCAGTTCTGAGCAGAGGCCTTTTCTTCATAACATATAGGTCAAAATGATAATTTTTACCTAAAAATTCACACTTTACACAAAATATTAGCCTCTGTTTCTTTCATGGTTATTTTATTTGATGTATTTCTGTGGAGGCTTAATATCCCTTGAAAGAGTACATGTCCATTTCCATTTCCTTATATCTGAATAATTTAAATATTTATAGGTAGAATGAAAATTGACAAATACAAATAATCAGCCCTAAACAATATTACATTTCAACAAGTCGCACATGTGGATTTTCTTCAGCTGCTCTTCACAGATTCTGTACTTATCATTATCAGCAAACACTTTATTAGTATAAATTATTTTATATCAGTGACTCTCTTTACCATAGGATTGTAAGTTGCTCTATGACTTGAAACTTTAATGCTCTCTCTGAAAAGAAAGGTCATTTTGGATAGTTTTTACCATATTGTGATTCTGATGGAACTAGGAAATAACGTAATCCAATTAAAGAAACAAAATGATTGGAGCATGTATTTTAAAGGCTCTTGTGTGGAAGTATTAATGTAAAGAGAAGAATCATCATATTTCTTCCATTTATTTTCTAAGAAGGATTAAAGACATAAAGTATCTGGCTCATTTGAAAGTCATTCTGATTCTTAGAAAATGCATGAATCACACCATTTAATTTACAAAGTTTGAAATGCTGTCATGCTAATACGTTATAGTGGATAACCCTATTTCTAGATAAATAAAACTGCTTAGAGTACATTTTGATTTAATAATAGTTGAGAAGGAGTAAAAAATCTAGAAACGTTAGGTTTACTAATTTATGTTTCTAATCAAATTGTCTTTAATCTTTGTTGTTTTTACAAGGTCATTACATTAATAAATGGGGCAGGAATAGGAGGTAATAATTATTAAGTTAAGTGCAAAAATGAATGAAATCGTGTGTCAAAAGCATCAGATTTATGCTTCTTGCACCCCTAGCGCATTCATGAAAACAATGGTTTAAAGATTATCAAAGTGGTCTTTTTTTAGAAGATAGTATTAAAAGTGAGAGATTATTTCATTATATTTCATTATATTTTTGTATAAATAATAAAACTCGAATTTTGTCAAAATTTGAGTTTCTTGATTAAAGTAATTCTGTAGCTATTGAAGTGACTTAAATTGTCTTATTTCCCTTTTGTTTTGTCTGCCTCTGTCCTCCAAGCTCATTAGTTTTTATTATGAACACTCTCTTAGAGTCCCTTCCAGTCTTGAAAGTCATGTAGGAAAGTGCATTTATTAAAGAAAGTAAGCAAGGCTGTGAGATTTTCTTGGCAATTCCTGATCTGAGATACCCTGAGTGTAACACAGGCTTGGATGACAATTCGAGGAGCCAAAGCACTGCCAAACGTAATGTAAATGTCCTTATGTAGTTTTCAATTTATATTTAACAGATGTTAAATTATTTTATGTGAAAACAAGTAGGACAGTGTCAAGATAGCTGTAAAGGAATCAGAACAGAATTTGCCATATTTTGATTCTCAGAATTCTGACTATGGGATGTGCCCACCGTGTTATGCTGACCAGTTCATCTTGCCTCTCAAGCTGTTTCCTGGCCTGTTACATTGGGATGGAAGCACCTAACTCATTAGATTGTTATGAAGATTGAACGGTACTATCATGAGGTTGCAAGGAAGAAGACACACACACACGCACACGGCTGGAAATAAGCAAAAACAAACAAAAAACCTCTCGCTGTACTTGAAAGCTAAATATTCTCATTTGAAAAATTTTTAAATATTGCTCTTCTGAATGCCAAATTTTAAGATGGAATCCCCCTATTATGTGCCTGATACTGAGAAAGTCTTTTGCATGCGTTGTGTCATTGAATTTACAAATATGCAGAAACTGAGACTTTAGATATGCTATGACACCTGGGACAAAACTGAGAAGAGACAGAGCCAAGGTTCCTACAGCAATGCCCAACAAAGAACAAGTGCCCTCTATCACTGTGGTGTATGGACTTTAATTAGGCAGTATGCAGTCTTGTTTTCAGCTATTAGCAGTCATAAAAATTGCATCTCATTATTCTTGCACTGAAGTAATACAGTACCACACAAAGTATACATGCACTACTGAGCATTAAATCTTACTACCTCAAATGTATATCAAATATTCAACTTTTATCCCCTTTAGTAACTGGTAAGCTGTAAAGTAAAACAGTTTGGAAGTGTCTACATGGTAAAAAAAAAAAAGGTGGAAAAGAAAATCAGTCAGAAAATGTATTATTTTAACACTACCGAATATCTGGTCTGAATCTTAGAATAGATGGAATGCAAGGAAGGCAAATTATTTTATCTTCTACAGAGTGTCCACATTTTGTGACATCATTTATTACTAATATGTACTTGAGTTAATAGTATAAAACTGGCAAGATTAACACATGAATTATTGATCCCCTATGTATCCCTTCTAACAGTCATCAATTAAGGTATTGGTTTACAAATGCATTTTCCTTATGAATTATTGAAATTTTACAGGAAATTTTACATGTCAACTCTTGATCCTATGAGGGCTGAATAGAATTTATATTATCAACTCTGGATATCTAAAATACCTTGAAATTATTTTTTTAAGAGAAAAGGTAATGACAGGCAAAGTCTAGATTTCACAGAAAGGAAAGGGAGGGGAGATGAAAATTGTCATGGCCCAACTCAGGTACTAGGAGAGTCAAAGGTCCTGAAACTCAGAATAAAGCAGGAGTTGTGTCAGGCAGCTTAATTTTCAATCACCAATTTTTGGTGTGTTTTACAGAAAATCCTGTTTGGCTCATGAAATGGCCAGATCCTACTGGCTTACAACTTCACAGATTTCTTGGACTCATCAGTGTTCCATGGAGGAAGCAAAGCGTCCTTAGATTTTGAGTTCCAGAATTTCTGGCACTCTAAAATCACAAGCTCTATTCATCTGGCATATGACTGGCTGGATTGGGGCTTCATCCTTCGGGACATTCCCTTTTCTCTAGAATTCCTAAATGAGATCCATGAGATCAAGTTATATTTTTCATTCCATTCTGGTCTTGCTCGTTTCCACTACTGAATCCATATAATTTTATTTCATACCATTGTTATTACATCCAGTCTTCTCTTATTTAGAGAAGGGGAAATGAGTTATTGCATTTCTCCTTTGTGAGCTGCAGGCAAAATTTTGCTTGAACAAAGTTGCTTCCCATTTCTTCAGGTGGTTGACATACTTTTCCTTCAAATGCCAGAAAAAATACAGCCTTATTATCCCTTTTGTATTGTATGTAGTTCTCCACTATTATTTCTTCTGCAGATATTAATTATTGTATCATTATATTTAAATATTGTTTCCTTCTTTCTTTTTATTTAATATTTCGCTTTACCAGCTTTTTTTAACATCTTTATTGGAGTATAATTGCTTTACAATGTTGTGTTAGCTTCTGCTCTATAACAAAGTGATTCAGCTATATGTATACATATATCCACATAACTCCTCCCTCTTGTGTCTCCCTCCCAACTTCCCTATCCCACCCTTCTAGGTGGTCACAAAGCACCGAGCTGATCTCCCTGTGCTATGCGGCTGCTTCCCACTAGCTATCGATTTTACATTTGCATCTTTACTTCCGTCCTGCTCCTAGGTTGTGTATGTATGTCCATGCTTACACTTCCTCTTCCCTGTGTCCTCAAGTCCATTCTCTAAGTCTGCATCTTTATTCCTGTCCTTCCCCTAGGTTCTTCAGAACCTTTTTTTTTTTTTTTTTTTTTTTACATTCCATATATATGTGTTAGCATACGGTACTTGTTTTTCTCTTTCTGACTTACTGCACTCTGTATGACAGTCTCTATGTCCATCTAAATCACTACAAATAACTCAATTTCCTTTCCTTTTATGGCTGAGTAATATTCCATTGTATATATGTGCCACATTTTCTTTAACCATTCATCTGTCGATGGACACTTAGGTTTATTCCATGTCCTGGCTATTGTAAATAGGACTGCAATGAATATTGCAGTACATGACTATTTTTGAATTATGGTTTTCTCAGTGTATATGTCCAATAGTAGGATTGCTGGGTTGTCTGGTAGTTCTATTTTTACTTTTTTAAGGAGCCTTCATACTGTTCTCCATAGTGGCTGTATCAAATTATGTTCCCACCAACAGTGCAAGAGGGTTCCCTTTTCCCCACACCCTCTCCAGCATTTATTGTTTGTAGATTTTTTGATGATGGCCATTCTGACTGCTGTGAGGTGATACATCAGTGTACTTTTGATTTGCATTTCCCTACTGATTAGTGATGTTGATCATCCTTTCATGTGTTTGTTGGCCTTCTGTATATCTTCTTTGGAGAAATGTCTATTTAGGTTTTCTGCCCATTTTTGGATTGGGTTGTTTGTTTTTTTGATATTGAGCTGCATGAGCTGCTTGTATATTTTGGAGATTAATCCTTTATCAGTTGCTTCATTTGCAAATATTTTCTCCCATTCTGAGGGTCGTCTTTTTGTCTCATTTATAGTTTCCTTTGCTGTGCAAAAGCTTTTAAGTTTCATTAGGTCTCATTTGCTTATATTTGTTTTTATTTCCATTTCTCTAGGAGATGGGTCAAAAAGGATCTTGCTGTGATTTATGTCATAGAGTATTCTGCCTATGTTTTCCTCTTCGAGATTTATAGTGGCTGACCTTACATTTAGGTCTTTAATCCATTTTGAGCTTATTTTTGTGTATGGTGTTAGGGAGTGTTCTAATTTCTTTCTTTTGCATGCAGCTGTCCAGTTTTCCCAGTACCACTTAATGAAGAGGCTCTCTTTTCTCCATTGTATATTGTTGTCTCCTTTTTTGTCCATGGGTTTATCTCTGGGCTTTCTACCCAGCTCCATTGATCTATATTTCTGTTTTTGTGCCAGTACCATATTGTCTTGATGACTGTAGCTTTGTGGTAGAATGTGAAGTCCAGTAGCCTGATTCCTCCAGCTCCGTTTTTCTTTCTCAAGTTTGCTTTGGCTATTAAGGATCTTTTGTGTTTCCATACAAACTGTGAAATTTTTTGTTCTACTTCTATGAAAAATGCCATTGGCATTTGATAGGGATTGCATTGAATCTGTAGATTGCTTTGGGTTGTATAGTCATTTTCACAATGTTGATCTTCCAATCCAGAAACATGGTATATCTCTCCATCTGTTTGTACTGTCTTTAATTTCTTTCATCAGTGTCTTATAGTTTTCTGCATACAGGCTTTTGTCTCCTTAAGTAGGTTTATTCCTAGGTATTTTATTCTTTTTTTACAATAGTGAATGGGAGTGTTTCTTTAATTTCTTTTTTCAGATATTTGATCATTGGAGTATAGGAATGCAAGAGATTTATGTGCATTAATTTTGTATCCTGCTACTTTACCAAATTCATTGATTAGCTCTAGTAGTTTTCTGGTAACATCTTTAGGATTCTCTATGTATAGTATCATGCCATCTGCAAACAGTGACAGCTTTACTTTTTCCTTTCTCATTTGGATTCCTTTTATTTCTTTTACTTCTCTGATTGCTGTGGCTTAAATTTCCAAAAGTATGTTGAATAATAATGGTGCAAGTGCACAATCTTTCCTTGTTCCTGATCTTAGAGAGAATGGTTTCAGCTTTTCACCATCGAGAATGATGTTGGTTCTTTGTTTGTCATATATGGCCTTTATTATGTTGAGGTAAGTTCCCTCTGTGCTTACTTTCTGGAGAGTTTTTATCATAAATGGGCGTTGAATCTTGTCAAAAGCTTTTTCTGCATCTATTGAGATGATCATATGATTTTTCTCCTTCAATTTATTAATATGATTTATCACATTGATTGATTTGCATATATTGAAGAATCCTTGCATTCCTTGGGTAAACCCCACTTGATCTTGGTGTATGATCCTTTTAATGGGCTGTTGCATTCTGTTTGCTAGCAGTTTTTTGAGGATTTTTGCATCTATGTTCATCAATTATATTGACCTGTAGTTTTCTTTCTTTGTGACATCGTTGTCTGGTTTTGGTATTAGGGTGATGGTGGCCTCGTAGAATGAGTTTGGGAGTGTTCCTCCCTCTGCTATATTTTGAAAGAGTTTTAGAAGGATAGGTGTTAACTCTTCTCTAAATGTTTGATAGAATTCCCCTGTGAAGCCATCTGGTTCTGGGCTTTTGTTTGTGGGATGATATTTAATCACAGTCTCAATTTCAGTGCTTGTTATTGGTATGCTTATATTTTTTATGTCTTCCTGGTTCAGTCTCAGAAGGTTGTGCTTTTCTAAGAATTTGTCCATTTCTTCCAGGTTGTCCATTTTATTGGCATAGAGTTGCTTGTAGTAATCTCTCATGATCCTTTGTATTTCTGAAGTGTCAGTTGTTACTTCTCCTTTTTCAATTATAATTCTATTGATTTATGTCTTCTCCCTTTTATTCTTGTTGAGTTTGGCTAATGGTTTATAAATTTTGTTTATCTTCTCAAAGAAACAGCTTTTAGTTTTATTGATGTTTGCTATTATTTCCTTCATTTCTTTTTCATTTATTTCTGATCTCATATTTATGATTTCTTTCCTTCTGCTAACTTTGGGATATTTTTGTTCTTTTTTCTCTAATTGCTTTAGGTGTAAGGTTAGGTTGTTTATTTGAGATGTTTCTTGTTTCTTGAGGTAGGATTTTATTGCTATAAACTTCCCTCTTATATTCGCTTTTGCTGCATCCCATAGCTTTTGGGTCATTAGGTTTTCATTTTTGTTTGTTTCTAGGTATTTTTTGCTTTCCTCTTTGATTTCTTCAGTGATCTCTTGGTTATTTAGTAGTACATTATTTATTCTCCATGTGTTTTTATTTTTTCAGATTTTTTCCTGTATTTGATATCTAGTCTCATAGTGCTATGCTCAGAAAAGATACTTGATACAATTTCTATTTCCTTTTTTCTATACCTGCTCATCCCTAACTCATCTTCCAAGAAGAAGATAAACTTCAGGGTTTCTTCTCTTAAGGGGAGAGGGTCATGACAGAGCATAAAATGAAAGCATCTGTTGGTCTCTGCATGGATATTTCCCAAAGTTTATACCTGTTAGGGGATTATGCTAGTTATATTTAAGGCAAGAAACCACTGGGGCAGAAAAATTGTCTCTGAGGAAAACTCATGATGAATAAGAAGAGTAGTAATGAGAGCAGAGAATTTGATGGGGTTCTTAGGGTGCAATACCATGCATTCCTGGTTGGATTCTTAGGGACACATTAGATATGTGGAGTGTGAGAACAGAGGAGTCTTTACACTACTTGCTGGGTTAGAGACACAAGATGACAATAATACTGTAGAAGAAGGAACAATTGAGTGAAAACTTGGCTCCAAACTGTGGGGTCATTGACAGCTTACATGTATCATTGAACACATAAGGGGGCCAGATCTTCCCTGTCCAAGCAGACTCATAGTCTTGGGTCTACTTGTGCTCCTAGGATTTTGTCACAACTCCAAGGAAAAGAGGGAATACTGCACAAAAATAATCAAGATTACACTTTTCCTTCCTGCTGGAATAGAGATTCAAAACATAAATTGAGTTCTGCTGTAATAATATTTGTTCTTCTAATGTTTCTCTCTCTCTCTCTCTCACACACACACACACACACAATATTAACCTCTTGAAGGTGCAAGCTCCATCTTAATATTTTTTCTTTGCTTGTCTGATTTCATCAATAAATGAAGCAGATGTGATAAACTGACTCTTAATTATTAGTTGAGAAACAGATTTCCGTTATATGATGTTTCATGGACTATATTATTTGGAAACACCTTAATAGGTTTCACTTGTCCCTTACCTCTATTCTATGAGTCATTATTGGAAAGCACTTCTTTTAAATGTATAGTTCACAACTTCAGCACTTGGTTTCCAATAGTGCAACGAAATAAAGTACTGGAGATATTCGAAGTCACCTTCCTGACAGTGCTTTAGATAAATTGCTGATAAAATGTAGAAAAGACTAAAAATATTTGCATCTATAAAGGAGATTGAGAAATGCACATATCTATTATAAATTAAATATATTTTTAGAATTATGATTTTACTACTAGGCATTGATAAAAAGAATGTTTTAATTTTTTATAAACTTAACTATGATTCTGTAAAACCTAAGCAAGAACAAAAGTTTTAGTAATAGCTGATGGCTCCTAGAAGTTCAGAGGGTAATTATTAAAATGTATTTTAAACTTAAAATAGCTATTGAACTTTATACTTTAAGTAGTGTTATAAATTATTATCTGATACGACTTTTTTTTTTTTTTGCTTTAAACTAAATTCTTAACCTATGAGTGATGGAGGCTTTGACCAGAACAATCTCAAATAGCCTTGAGGCTGTTTTATAGGATGTCTAATTCCCACAAGGGCTCATTGTAATTTCAACATTACAGTATGAAGAGCTGCTGTCACTGTTGTGACCCTCTGAGGTACTTTATTTTAACTTGACCTCTTGTCAGAAGAAGTATTCCACTCTCTTTTTTTCTCTTTAATAATGTGAGGTTATGTCTAGGGTATGTTGGCCTAATTAAGCCAAAAGAATATGAGCAACAGCAGCTCTATTTTGCTGAAGCCCTCACCTTTTACACACCTTAAGTAATAACTGTTATTCTCTTGTTCTACTTGACCACACTTAGTTATGTTAATAATCATTATTTATAAATTTCAAAAGATGTTTATAATGAAATTTTAAAGTTCTTAATATTTTCTTCTATGGTTATTTACCATACAAAAAGATAAACTGGTACCATGTGCAATTCGAATTAAATTAAGTGAAATAAATTTTATTTAAAACCGTGATTTATAGCAGAGAGACTTTACTTGTGATAACCATAATCAGAGTGATAGCCATAATCAGAGGCTAGGAAAATTATAGTGGATTATTTTTCATTACAATGAAAAATATTAAATATCTGCTACTTATGATTCTACAGAGCTCTATGAAAATGATGAAAGAAATCACATATGCAACCCATAGCTTCAAACAGTTTACTTTGTGGTGACAACATGAATATGAAATGTCAATGAAGGATATAAGATAGAACACAATTAACCACTAAATTATCTGATACAGACAATATAAATATTGATTGAAAAGGTTTAAATCAATTCAATATAACTAGTCCAGACGAGATTTGAGGCAAGCTTTGGAAGATGGATAGGATTAGAGTAGACAAATGGAAAGAAAAGGACATTGTACATGAGAATAATGAAAGATCAAAAGTGGTGGGTCAGGTAGGAACAGGGCTGACTTAAGATATGGTGAGATGAGGAGTTCAGGTTAATTTGGGGGAAAGTGAAGTGAAATTATGGAGGACTTTCAAAACCATGAAAAGAAACATTGACTTAAAAAACTAATAATGAAAGATGACAGAATTGTTTAATGGTCTGATAGTAATAATGATGATGTTGATGAAGTTGCTAGTAATAATATAGAACATTTGTACTACCTGCCAAGCACAGAGGTATGGTTTTACATAACCTCATTTAATCCTCATGACATTTTCTGAGATCAGTAAAATTGTTTTGCCAATTTCACAAATGGTGAAATATAAATCGTTTCAGGTTATATAGACTCTAAGAGTCGGGATAGAGATTTCACACCAGATGTATACTAGCACATGTAAATAGCAACTAAAATTCTTATTAAAACTACAGAAAAACTTAAATAGAAGGTAATTTATCAGATTTCATAAGAGAAATAAGACTAAACCTAAAATAATTTTATTTGGGTAAAATAAGACATTTTAAGAATCACACATGAAAAAATCATGGCTCATAATTTGTCTGAATTTCATTGTAGATCAGTGTTTCTTGAAATGGAGTCCATTAGTTATTTTAACCTTCATGAACTTGGTTGCTTATTAGATAACCATAATAAAAATAACACAGCATAGATTATTGGGTTTACTTAAGCCAAATAAATCAGATTATTTTGACAGTCACAAGAAGAACTATAACATATACTAATAGTACCCACAGTAGCAAGCAGAATAAATACTTTCCCTTGTACAATGAGACTGAAAAAAAAAAAAAGATTTGAGTGAACATTATGTAGAACCAGATAATGGGTTTCCACATGCAGTTGATATGACTCTGCTACAACCCTGACCATGAAAACCTAAAGCCTTAGAAAAGCTTGGAAAGTCCTTGGAAAATATACCTGGACAACTGAAACCATTCTCCCTGTTCCTGGGGAAATTCTCATGCTTTGCAGAGGAAAAATTTACCTTTGTACATTTACTCATCTATGATGTCTTAGATCAGAACCTTCTGTTTGAGCGCAGGTGACTGGATGAATTTCCAAATCTGAAGGCTTTCATGTGATTTTGTGAAACTTTGGAGAATATAGTTGTCTATATGAAGTCTGACTGCTTTTTCAAGATGACCATCATCAAGAAGATGGCTCAATGGGGCAACAAGAGTATATGCTGAGCAGAGGGCAGATGTGATTGTTTGTTTTTTTCCGTCCTGTCTTCTGGGGGAATGAGCTCTAACTTCTCTTTTCTTTTGAATAAATAGCACTTAGGCTAAAAAAACAAACAAATAACAACTATTATATACTATATATAATTTTATAACTATATATATAATTTTATAAGTTAATTTAGATACAAACATAATATACATATATAACTGATCCAATTGTAAGCCTACAACATCCTATTTCTCTGACTGCCTCCCAGAAGTATCCATGATCCTCAGGTAGGTATAAATATTTCCTGCTATATTTTCACATTTTAAGAAGATAACAATAAAATTTAAAAAATATGTAATTGCTTTGGATATTCAAGCTATTACACTAAATATATAATTTTGTAATAACTTTTAGACTTAGCATTATACTTTTGAGATTTTTCATTTGGACTTATGTAAATATAGTTCATTTTTTTACTGCTTTTCAGTATTCAGTTTATGAAAAACTCAAAGCTTATCTATATATTTCTCTACTAAGATAGAATTGGGTTTTTTACCCCTATATTTTTCACTTCATCTTGGTATAGTCTTATTTTTCACATTTAATAGAGATACTCTAGGTTTATGCCTATTAATGGAATTAATTGAACTGAAGGAAATATGCATTAACCTCTATTAGGCAATAAAAAATATCACCCAAAGTAAACCTAAAGTGTATGAAAGTTTCTGTTTATACTGTCGTGATAAAAATAACTATCCAAATTGAACATGTTTGCCACTGTAGATATGAAATGGTAAATCAGAGTTATTTGTTGGCCATTCAAATGAGAAAACTGTGAAAATCATTCCATTATTCCATTTCAGCTTCTTATTTCTTAAATTAACTGTTTTCAGCAGGGTTGTTTCTCTTTCATTTATCTTGCTTTGGGAAAATTTATTATGTATTATGATTTGTCAAAAATCTTACGGAAAATATAATGTAAGATTTATATTTTACTTTTGGCAGGTGTGTCAGGACTAATTACATCAAATATATTTGTAATGTAAAGTACACTGGAAAGAAAAATGTTAATTTATTGTATACAATTTTAAAGGCCAGACATCCACATTGTACCTACATTTTAAAAAAATTGAAGTATAGTTGACATGCAATATTATATTAGTTTCAGGTGTACAACTGGTGACTTAACATTTATATACATTACAAATTGATTACAACAATAAATCGAGTAACCATACAAAGTTATTACAGTATCATTGACCATATTCCCTAAGCTCTGCATTACATCCTTTGACATTTATACTGTAACTGGAAATTTGGACTCTTAGTCCCCTTCACCCTCTCCTCTGGTGACCACCAGTTTGTTCTCTGTATTTATAAGTCTGTTTCTGTCTTTTTGTTTCATTGTTTGCTTTGCTTTCTAGATTCGACATATAAGTGACACCACACAGTATTTGTCTTTCTATGGCTTATTTCACTTAGTGTAATACTCTCTAGATCCATCCATGTTGTAACAAATGGCAAGACATCATTCTTTTTAAGGCATATTAATATTCCATGGTGTTTATAAACTACATCTTCTTCATTCATTCTTCTATTGATGGACACTTAGGTCCATGGACACTTAGCCATATCTTGGCTATTGTAAATAATGCTGCAATGAACAAAAGAATGCATATATCTTTTCAAATTAGTATTTTCATTTTCTTTGGATTAATACCCAGGAGTGGAATTGCTGAATGACATGGTAATTTTATTTTTAAATTTTTAAGAAAACTCCATACAATTTTCCACAGTGGCTGCACCAGTTTACATTCCCACTAACAGAGCATAAGGGTTCCCTTTCTTCCACATTTTCTCCAACACTTGTTATTTCTTGGCTTTTTGATGATAGTCATTCTGGCAAATGTGAGGTGATATCACATATTTTAAAAATTCAATATGATCCTTTATTCATAATTCTCATATGTAAATTTGGAATGAATGCCTAAGTTGTTACTGTTAGTTTGTTTTTTCAAAACAAATTGTTTCTAATTTTTGAACAAACAATACTAGGTATTTTATTCCTTTTGATGCAATTAAAAATGGAATTGTTTTCTTAATTTATCCTTCTGATAGTTCTTCATCAGTGTGTATGAATGCAACAGACTTCTGTATATTAATCTTGTATCTGGCAGCTTTATTAAATGTGTTTATTAATCTTTGTAAATTATTTTTGGTGAAGTATTTGGAATTTTCTATATACAGGCTTACTTCATTTTATTGCACTTCACCTTATTATACTTTGCTGATATGACATTTTTAACCAGTTGAAAGTTTGTGTAAGCATAACTTTTGTATGCCCAGGGAAAACAAAAAATTTGTGTGACTCACATTATTGGGTTAGTTGCTTCACTGCAGTGGTCTGGAACCAAACCTGCAATATCTCCAAGGTATATCTGGAATACTTTTTCTATTCCCTCAATCTCTGTGTGTCTTTAGATCTGAAGTGAGTCTCTTATACGTAGCAATTACATGGGTCTTGTTTTTGTATCCATTTAGTCACCCTATGTCTTTTGATTGGAGTATTTAATCCATTTACATTTAAACTAATTATTGATAGGTCTTTTTTTATTGTCATTTTTAAATTGTTTTCTGGTTGTTTATGTAGCCCCTCTATGTGCTTTTCTTATTCTCATTCTCCTCCCTTGTGATTTGACGACTTTCTGTAATATTATGTTTATATTCCTTTCTCTTTATTTTTTGTGTATCCATTGTAGATTTTTGGTTTATAGTTACCATGAGATTCATATATGTCAAGTGCATATGTAGCAGTCTATGTTAAGCTGATTGGCACTTAAATTGGAACACATTCTAAAAACACTACATTTTTACCTCCATATTTTATGTTTTTGATGTCATATTTACATCCTTTTATTTTGTGTTTCACTTAACTAATTATTTTAAATATAGACAATTTTATTATTTTTATCTTAGCTTTCATACTAGCTTTATAAGTGCAACCACTTACCTCTACCATATGTTTGTCTTTACTAGTGAAATTTTTCTTTCATAATTTTTTTGTTTGTTTGTTTCTAGTTATAGCCTTTATTTTTCCATTTAAAGTAGTCCCTTTAACATTTCTTGTTAGACCAGTTTGGTGGTGATGAACTCCTTTAGCTTTTCCTTGTCTGGGAAACTCTTTATCTCTCCTACAATTCTGAATGATCACTACCAGGTAGAGAATTCTTGGTTGGAAGGTTTTTTCTTTTAACACTTTCTTCTGGCCTACAATGTTTCTGCTGGAAATCAACTGATAGCCTTATGGGTGTCCCCTTTATGTGATTGTCTTTCTTGTTGTTTTTAAGTTTTTCTACCTTTAACTTTTGTCATTTTAATTATGATATGTTTTAGTGTGGATCTCTCTAGTTTCATCTCGTTTGGTACTCTATGTTTTTTTTGACCTGAGTATCTCTTTTCTTCTCCAGGTTAGGAAACTTCAGCCATTATTTCTTCAAATAAGTTTTCTGCCACTTTCTCTCCTTTTTTTCTAGGACATGTATAATGTGAATGTTAGTACACTTGATGTTGTCTCAGAGGCTCCTTAAACTATCCTCAGTTTTTAAATTCTTTTTTTTCTTTTTGCTGTTCTGATTGGATGATTTTCACTACCCTGTTTTTTAGACTACTGATCTGTATTGCTCTGTATCCTTTAATCTGATGTTAATTCCCTCTAGTGTATTTTGCATTTCAGTTATAATGTTCTTTAGTTCTGATTGGTTCTTTTTATATTTTATATTTTTTTATTGTTGAAGTTCTCAGAGTTCTTCCATTTTTTCTCCCAAGTTCAGTGAGCATCTTTACGACTATTATTTTGAAATTTTTATCTGGTAAATTGCTTATTTCAGCTTTGCTTATTTCTTTTTCTGAAGTTTTGTTTTGCTCTTTTGTTTGAATGGTATCCCTTTGTCTCCACATTTTGCCTAACTCTCTGTGTTCATTTCTATGTAATACGTATATCAGCTCCATATCCCAGTTGTAAAATAGTAGGTTTATGTAGAAGGTGTCCTTTTGGGCCCAGTGGTGCAATCCCCTCTGGTCAACAGAGCCAGATGCTCCAGTGATGTCCCCTGTGTGGGCTGCATATTCCCTCTTGTTGTGGTTGGGCTACAATTGCTGTGGGTACACTGGTGGGTGTGGTAGGGACCCCAGGACAGCTAGCCCATTTGTGAGTTCTATAAGCAGGCTAGTCAGAGAATTGGTTCCTGACCCGGCTGGCTGAGTGGTCTGGCCAAGACTTCTATGGACACCCTGTTGGGTGGTGTTGGCCCCCCAGAGTAGGAGATGCTGTGGAGGTGCACAAGCAATGGTGGGGACTGCCCACCAGGTGGGGTGGGTTGGAAAATTCTTTGGGGAGCCAGGTGTCACATGCAAGTTGGACAGGGCAGGTCCTCAAAAGAAACAGGAAGAGCACGTGTTGTTAGCTAGGTTGATGGAGAATGACAAAGAGACAACTGCCAGTGACAGGCCAGCTAGGTGGAAGAAGAGTAAAAAGAGATGGTGCCCACTAGCACTTCTGTCTCTGGAGAAAGTTCCACCAGATACCTGCCCTTTCAAAACCTGCCCTAAAATTAATTAATGACTGTATTTTTCTTATGATCCAGGCACTTTTCAAACTGCTGCCTCTGAGCTTGGACTTGGAGCAAATGAGTTTGTGTGTGAGACCTTCAAGAGCAGAGTCTGTTTCCTACATCCTTCCAACTCTCCTGGACATAAACTGTTGATTTTCAAAGCCAGATGATATGGCTCTCATTTTCCTGGTGTAGGTTTCCCAAACTAGAGACCCCAACATGGGACTCAGACCCCTTGCTCCTCAGGGGATACCTCCTCAGTTGTGATATCCCTTCCACTTGTGGTTTGCTACTCTGGGGATGTGAGTTCTTACTAGACTGCTTCTCTGCTCCTCCTACCTATCTTGATGTAGCCTTCTCTTTATACCCTTAGTTGCAGAAAATCTGTCTGGTAATCTTCAGGTTGTTCTCAGAGATACTTGTTTTATATGTTTTGTTGTGTCCATGGGAGGAGGTGAGCTTAGAATCTTCCTACTCCACCATCTTTATGCAGACTCCCATGGTAGTTACTTTTGATGTTATTTCAATTTAATTTTGTATTAAAACTCTAGGTTATGCATTACTACTGACGTTTTGCTGATGATGACACTGAGGTTCAGAGATGCTAAGTAACTTGTCAAGGTCTTTGTATCTATGAAGTAGAGGAGAAATATCTCATACACATTTTATTTGACTCTATAGTCCATATCTTTTATAACAAAACAATAATCACATTTTTAACTCTTTAAAAATTATTTAAATAGATTAGTCAACTTGAACCCCATTTAACTATAGGAATAACTAGGGTATGTTTATTAACTCTAATGCATGGTATTACATATAAGTGGAATCTTTTCTTAAAAGTTGAACTCATAAAAACAGAGAATAAAAAAAATGGTTGCCAAGGTCTCAAGGAGGGAAAATAGGGAGAGGTTAGTAAAATGATATAGACTTTCATTTATAAGATGAATAAGGTATGAGGATCTAATGTATAACATGGTGAGTATAGATGATAACATTGTATTATATAATTGAAATTACTAAGAAAGTAGAACTTAAGTATTCTCATTATATAAAAAGAGAGAGATGTAAATATATGAGGTGATAGATGTATCAACTCAATGGGAGGAATCATTTCACAATGTATATGTATATCAAATCATCATGTTGCATATTTTACATCTTATGACATTATTTGTCAATTATACCTCAATAAAACTTGAGAAAATTGGAAAATAGGAGATAGAAATAATTTTTCAAAGTCACTGGCAAAAGTGAAATTAGAATTTATATATTCTAACCTTTGTCCAATATTTCTTCCATTGAACTTACCTGAAGCTTAAAATAGACTAATAGATTGACATAAATTGGCATCACTGATATATATACTAAAATATTGCTGACAACATACTTTTCACTAAACCTTGAATGTATAATATATTCTATGTGGGTGAATTATATTATTTAGCCTTGATACTAATATATTTGAACCTACATTATTAATGGTTTTCCTTAATGGACATTATATGAATTATATGTGTGTGTGTGTGTATATATATATATATATATATATATATTAACATTTACTTTAATTTCAAAGAGGTATAGAAATTTTTGCAAATACTAATTTTTAAATTAAAAGTACTCTTTTAACAAGAGAGCTTTACATTAAAAGGGAAAGATTTACAAATCCGGAGATTAATGGTAAAAAATAAAAAGAATCAAATAAAGTAAATGAAAATTATATATGCCAGAAAAAAGAGTGTAAATTACTCAACTAAATCATTCTCATAGTTCAGATAAAATTCTGAGGCTCAAATAAGTTATGTGCTTTCCTTTTTATATAATGAGTTGATGGAGGATTAAGAACTTAGTCTTCTGCATTTTAAGTAAAAGGATCTTTTAACACATATTGGTTTTGCTTTGTTTCCCATTTAGCTTTCCAATACTGACACTTGTATGTCTCTTAAATACTGTGGTATTATAACTAATACAACTAGTTAGTACATTTTCCCCTGGTTAAGTAAGTTGGTTAAAATAATTTTCAGTGGCATGTTACCCACTCACCAGATCAGCCACTTCATTTTCCAAGATGTCCTAGGAACATTGGAAATTCAGGACATGTTAAGCCTTTAAGTAACCCTCATACAAATAACAGAGTCATGGGAAATGCTGAAATGCTGCATATGGAAATGAGAGCAACACATTTTCATTCTTGATAAAGAAAAATATTCCAATTATTGGGTGTGAGGTGGGGTTTGCCAACTGAGTCAAACCCAACAGACTTGGATTTGAATCCTGACTCATCTTAATTGTTCTACATCAGGCCATTGCTTGATTTTTATGTTGTTCCCTATATTTATCTGTAAAACTGGTTTATTAATGCCTCCTTGAAAGGTGGCTGTAAAGAGATTAAAGGATATAACATATCCCATTAGTATAGAAATATAGTAGGTGCAGAACAAAGTAAGAGTGGCTTGTTTTTGTGAGAGTCTTGGAGCAGTTCAGATATTTCTTTCAACCTGAGATAACATATCTCATTAGTATAGAAATATAGTAGGTGCAGAACAAGGTAAGAGTGGATTGTTTTCGTGAGAGTCTTGGAGCAGTTCAGATATTTCTTTCAATCTCTCTCACAGTTGAAACATCATCTCTCTCTCTCTCTCCATTCTCTCTTGGCTCCAATTCCTTGATCAAGCAAAGTTGTGATTACATTGTTTCTTATATTTGAGAAAATCCCCCTGGCTATGATAGCTATTTAGCCTGTTTCACATGCAGAGCAAAAGAGACCTACCATGGTATTGATATATGTGCTGCCAGGGGAAGAGGAGTTGGGTATAGTTGCTTCTCATAACCTCTGGGTTATTCAAACACATCTGGTCCCTCAATATTCTAATAGTCTTTGATTTGCTAAAATCAGCATATTTCAGTGCAATACTTTCAAATATTCAAAGCTATTTTTCCGTTTTTTTCATGATACTTTTTTTTCAAAATACCTTTCAAAAGGTGAGGACATATTCAAAGAGCATTCACAGATGACTGTTAGTTACATTTTCAATTTTCTTGTTTCAGTTTACTAATACAAAACAAAAACAAAACAAAACAAAACAAACCTCTGGAATCTACTTTAAAGTTGAGAAATGTATTGTTTGGGAGAGGAGTTTCATGTGCATTTTCTAATTTTTCACTTCATGTGTTTCTGCCATTCAGCATGTCTTGAGATTACATTTATTTTATTTTGATGCTCTTGAAATATGCATGTAATTTAATAAATATAACAGGTGTCTCTAATTGTAAATCTTTCAGTTACTTTTTTTAGTTACATTTTAAAAATAATGCTTAGTTTAAAATGTATTTAATTTCACTAATGTCTTTTACTATTTAAAAGATGCATATGTAGGAGGTGACACAAAATATAAGTTATAATTTTGGTGAAAATATATCCTTGTCCTTCAATTATTTTCCACATGATATTATGTTTATAAACTAGGACATTGCTGATCAAGAATTTTAATTAGCAAGGCAATTCTCTATCTGATAATATTATTTCCCCCCAACTTTTGGTTTGAAAATCACTAAACATTTTTAGTTCACATTCACCACATCCTGAAACTCCATGATTATTTTGAAGGTGTGGGAGAAGCAATTTTTGAAGCGTTATTCTAACCAAACTTCATCCTCATTTAATTTTGATACGTTTCAAGGCCTGCTTCATCTCTACTCATTTAAACCTATTGGATTTGATTTGTATTTTCAAGCACGGCTCTGGAGAGTTTTGTTTTCAAACTCTGAAGAAAAATCGAACCCACCAGGCTTTGAAAATCAACAGTAGACATAATAAAATCCTTCAGTGTCTCTCCACAGTCTTCAAGATAAAATCCCAGCTCCTTAGTATGGCAAGAAAGCTCTCCCTTTATGACTCAGAAACTTTCTCCCACCCCTAAACAAGCCATTGTCTCAGCAACACACAATGACTTATGGTTCCCAAACACACAAATCTGTCTTCGCTCCTATTCACATTGCATTATTTTTCCAACCAGTTTTATCTTATCAACTCCTCCTCATCAGTGGGGAAATTAATTAAAATTAATAAAGTCCTTTATGCTTGAATGCTGTAGCAAAACGGAATTCAAAGATGGTCACATAAAAATCAAGCTATGGAAACAAAGAGATCCCCTTCTCAATATTAAAATGGAACTTCATTCCAGAAATCTATGGGATTTCTGGGCACTTTCTCATCTAGAGTTCACACTAACCAGAGCTGTTTTTACTTTGAATCTTAAATGGATATCATGTGGCATAGTTGGTACTCAATACGTTTGAGACTGATTACTTCAGAAAGTTCTATATTAAGAGTACTGGTGAAAATGCTCTAAATAAAAAGTTTAAAAAAAAAGTCTCAAATGGGAATGTACAAAACTGTGTTAACCAGTTGAGAACTATTATGTTATTTGGATTAACCCACCTGCTCCAATGCAGATATGTAGAGAAAAGATTATTTTGTGAGGTTTTTGTTATTGTTGTTGTTCTTTTGTTTTGTTTTGTTTAAAGGGTGCATGGAGGAAGAAGAAAAAACAATTAGACTGTAACAGTTAACATTTCCAGCTCAGAGAGGGCAAAATTTAGGAAAGGATGGTAGTATTGAAAATGGACAAAAATTGACATATTTACAATATAAAATGTGAACTCTTTATTGATGGATTGATTTGAAGGAGATGAAGTAGGTAGAGGAAATAAAGATAACTTCCACATTTCTTGCTTGAGCAATGGGGTGAAGGCAGTGCTATTTTCTGAGATGTAAAAGACTGAGGTGGAAATTAGGTTTTGGAGAAGAAAAGAGATTACAAAAATTGGAAGTGAGTTTAACCACTGTGAACAATGAGTATATCAATAAGCATAAGGAAAAAATAGTTCATAAAATGAATCACTTTTCTATAGTGCTTTATGAGAGCAATGCAAATATCAAAAATATTACTATAGGGCCTCCCTGGTGGCGCAGTGGTTGAGAGTCCGCCTGCCGATGCAGGGGATACGGGTTCGTGCCCCGGTCCGGGAGGATCCCATATGCCGCGGAGCGGCTGGGCCCGTGAGCCATGGCCGCTGAGCCTGCGCGTCCGGAGCCTGTGCTCCGCAACGGGAGAGGCCACAGCAGTGAGAGGCCCGCATACCGCAAAAAAAAAAAAAAAAAAAAAAAAAAAAAAAAAAAAAAAAAAAAAATATTACTATTGTGGAAATTTATCTCAATGGAAATCAAGGATTCATTTTCTTCAAAATAGTTGCAACACCTCACCCCTTATTATGCCAGAAAATCATTTCAATAATTTTGGTAACTGAATTTTAACATAATCCCAGAACTTCCTATATGAATATCCATGTGATGTGGAGAAAAATAGAATCAATTTGGATATAGTAATTATAAAATATAGCTCCAGAAAATATCTATTAGTAAAACCCATTATACCCCTAAGGGTTTTGGAAAATTTCTCCCGTAGTGCTTTTAATAATGCTTATATGTCTTTACAAAGCATCATGTTAGATACAGGTTGTAGTCACTAGTAAAAGTCATTGAGAAATTGTCAAAAATACAGAGCAGCTCATAAAAGGGAATCTTCAAATCAAAGTGACATGTGACATTTGGAATTAAAATTAACTGAAGTGGAAATTATGTACAAAGATTTTGCATATGACTTTTATCAACAAAATCTTATTTTAATAATGCAAACAAGGACATTGTAAAGACAGAATAATCGAAACAGCATAATCTTAATGTCTTTAAGCAGTAGTCCCCAACATTTTTGGCACCAGAGACAGGTTTCATGGAAGACGATTTTTCAATGGAAGGGGTTGGTGGGGGGATGGCTCAGATGGTAATGAGAGCGATGGAAAGCGATGTGGAGTGGCAGATAAAGCTTCACTTGCTAGCCCATAGCTTACCTCCTTTTGTGTGGCCAGGGTCCTAACAGGCCGTGGACAACTATGGGTCCATGGCCTGCGGTTGGAGACACCTGCTTTAATTGATAGATGAAACACTGTACTGAACAGAAATGAGTCTATAAAATGGAGAATAGCTATATTCTCTTCTACCTCATAAAGTAAATAAATAACAAATTTTTCATTAATGATAAACTTTGAAAGTCATCTGAATATCCTTGAAGTAATTTCTGATAACCTTCCTAGGGAACCCATTTGTTGTTCCCTGAAGAGACTCATTGCCTTTTCTTCTGCATTGGGTTTTGTAGCACTATGAGCTATATTTCCAAAATACTAAGAAATTTTATATAAATAACATGTCAGTGTTATTGTAAGTATATTTATAAAAATGCAATATGTGATGAGGAATTCTAGTGTTTCTTCTTGTCAAAAAGAATCTCTTCTAATAAAACCACCAATGAAGCACAAGTTGTTTGGGCTTTTTTGTTAGTTTTGTTTTCTTCAGATCAGTCAATCTGACTTAACAGAACCGAATGTGTTAACTTAACATGGACAAGGGAGAAGAACCAAGATGGTGGAGTAGAAGAATGTGCTTTCACTCCCTCTTGCAAGGACAACAGAATCACAACTAGCTGCTGGACAATCATCGACAGGAAGACACTGGAACTCACTAAAAAATTACCCTACATCCAAAGACAAAGGAGAATCCACAATGAGACAGTAGGAGGGGCACGATCACAGTAATATCAAATCACATAACTGCTGGGTGGGTGACTCACAGACTGGAGAACACTTATACCACAAAAGTCCACCCACTGGAGTGAAGGTTCTGAGCCCCACGTCAGGCTTCCAACCTGGGGGTCTGTTAACGGGAGGAGGAATTCCTAGAGAATCACACTTTGAAGCCTACTGGGAATTGTTTGCAAGACTTCAACAGAACTGGGGGAATCAGAGACTCCACACTTGGAAGGCACACACAAAGTAGTGTGTGCATCGGGACCCAGGGGAAGGAGCAGTGACCTCATGGGAGATTGAACCAGACCTACCTGCTAGTGTTGGAGGGTCTCCTGCAGAGGTGAGGGGTGGCTGTGGCTCACCGTGGGGAAAAGGACACGGGCAGCAGAAGTTCTGGGAAGTACCCCTTGACCTGAGCCCACCCAGAGTCTGTCATTAGACCCAACAAAGAGCCCAGGTGGGCTACAGTGTTGGGTTGCCTCAGGCCAAACAACCAACAGGGAGGGAACCCAGCCCCACCGATCAACAGTCAAGTGGATTAAAGTTTTACTGAGCTTTGCCCACCAGAGCAACAGTCAGCTCTACCCACCACCAGTCACTCCCATCAAGCCTCTTATATAGCCGCATCCACCAGAGGGCAGAGAGTAGAAGCAAGAAGAACTACCATCCTGCAGCCTGTGGAACAAAAACCACATTCAAAGAAAGATAGACAAGATGAAAAGGCAGAGGGCTCTGTAACAGCTGAATGAACAAGATAAACACCCAGAAAAACAAATAAATGAAGTGGAGATAGGCAACCTTCCAGAAAAAGAATTCAGAATAATGATAGTGAAGATGATGCAGGACCTCAGAAAAACAATGGAGACAAAGATCGAGAAGATGCAAGACATGTTTAACAAAGACCTAGAAGAATTAAAGAACAAACAAACAGAGATGAACAATACAATAAATGAAATGAAAATTACACTAGAAGGAATCAATAGCAGAATAACTGAGGCAGAAGAATGGATAAGTGACATGGAAGACAGAATGGTGGAATTCACTACTGAAGAACAGAATAAACAAAAAAGAATGAAAAGAAATGAAGATAGCCTAAGAGACCTCTGGGACAACATTAAACACAACAATATTCGCATTATAGAGGTCCCAGAAGGAGAAGAGAGAGAGAAAGGATCAGAGAAAATATTTGAAGAGATTATAGTCGAAAACTTCCCTAACATTGGAAAGGAAATAGGCACCCAAGTCCAGGAAGTGCAGGAAGTTGGATACAAGATAAACCCAAGGAGAAACAGGCCGAGACGCATAGTACTCAAATTGGAAAAAACTAAAGACAAAGAAAAATTATTGAAAGCAGCAAGGGAACAATGACAAATAACATACAAGGGAACTCCCATAAGGTTAACAGCTGATTTCTCAGCAGGACCTCTACCAGCCAGAAGGGAGTGGCATGATATACTTAAAGTGATGAATGGGAAGAACCTACAACCAAGATTACTTTACCTGGCAAAGATCCCATTCAGATTCAATGGAGAAATCAAAAGCTTTATAGACAAGCAAAAGCTAAGAGAATTCAGCACCACCAAACCACCTCTACAACATAATGTTAAAGGAACTTCTCTAAGTGGTAAACAAAAGAGGAGAAAAGGATCTACAAAAACAAACCCCAAACAATTAAGAAAACAGTCATAGGAACATACATATCAATAAATACATTAAACGTGAATGGATTAAATGCTCCAACCAAAAGACACAGGCTAGCTGAATGGATACAAAAACAATACCCATATATATGCTGTCAACAAGAGACCCACTTCAGACCTAGGGACACATACAGACTGAAAGAGAGGGGATGGAAAAAGATATTCCATGCAAATGGAAATCAAAAGAAAGCTGGAGTAGCTATACTCATATCAGATAAAATAGACTTTAAAATAAAGAATGTTACAGGAGACAAGGAAGGACACTACATAATAATCAAGGGATCAATCCAAGAAGAAGATATATCAATTATAAATATATATGAATCCAATATAGGAGCACCTCAATACATAAGGCAACTGCTAACAGCTTAAAAGAGGAAATCGACAGTAACACAATAATAGTGGGGTACTTAACACATCACTTACACCAATGGACATATCATCCAAAATGAAAATAAATACAGAAACAGAAGCTTTAAATGACACAATAGACCAGATGGATTTAATTGATATTTATAGGACATTCCATCCAAAAAGAGCAGATTACACTTTCTTCCCAAGTGCACATGGAACATTCTTCAGGATAAATCATATCTTGGGTCACAAATCAAGACTCAGTAAATTTAAGAAAATTGAAATCATATAAAGCATCTTTTCTGACCAAAGTGCTATGTGATTAGAAATGAATTACTGGGAAAAAATATGTAAAAACCCAAAACACATGTAGGCTAATCAATACATCACTAAATAACTAAGAGATCACTGAAGAAATCAAAGAGGAAATCATAAAATACCTAGAGAGAAATGACAATGAAAACACGATGATCCAAAACCTATGTGTTGCAGCAAAAGCAGTTCTAAGAGGAAGTTTATAGCTATACAAGCCTACTTAAAAAAACAAGAAAAATCTCAAGTAAACAATTTAACCTTGCACTTAAAGGAACTAGAGAAAGAAGAACAAACAAAACCCAAAGTTAACAGATGAAAGAAATCATAAAGATCATAGCAGAAATAAATGAAATAGGAACAAAGAAAATACAGCAAAGATCAATAAAACTAAAGTCTGGTTCTTTGAGAAGATAAACAAAATTTATAAACCATTAGCCAGACCCATCAAGAAAAAGAGGGAGTGGACTCAATGCAATAAAATTAGAAATGAAAAAGGAGAAGTTACAACAGACACCACAGTACTACAAAGCATCCTAAGAGACTACTACAGGCAACTCTATGCCAATACAATGGACAATCCGGAAGAAATGGAAAAATTCTTAGAAGGGTATAACCTTCTAAGACTGACCCAGGAAACAACAGAAAATATGAACAGGCAAATCACAAGGAATGAAATTGAAACTGTGATTTAAAATCTTCCAACAAAGAAAATTCCAGGACCAGATAGCTCCACAGGTGAATCCTATCAAATATTTAGAGAAGAGCTAACACCCATTCTTCTCAAACTCTTCCAAAAAATTACAGAGGAAGGAACACTCCCATACTCATTCTATGAGGCCACCATCACCCTGATACCAAAACCAGATAAAGATATTACAAAAAAAGAAAATTACAGGCCAATATCACTGATAAATATAGATGCAAAAATCCTCAACAAAATATTAGCAAACAGAATCCAACAACACATTAAAAGGATCATACACCATGATCAAGTGGCATTTATCCAAAGGATGCAAGGAGTTTTCAATATATGCAAATTAATCAATGTGATACACCATGTTAACAAATTGAAGAATAAAAACCATATGACCATCTCAATAGATGCAGACAAAGCTTTTGACAGAATTCAGCACTCATTTATGGTAAAAATTCTCCAGAAAGTGGGCATAGAGGGAACCTACCTCAACATAATATAGGACATATATGACAAACCCAAAGCAAACATCACTGTCAATGGTGAAAAACTGAAAGCATTTCCTGTAAGATCAGTAATGAGACAAGGATGTCCACTCTCACCACTATTATTCAACAGTTTTGGAAGTCCTATTCATGGCAATCAGAGAAGAAAAAGAAATAAAAGGAATACAAATTGGAAAAGAAGTAAAACTATCACTGTTTGCAGATGACATGATACTATACATAGAGTATCCTAAAAATGCCACCAGAAAACTACTAGAGCTAATCAATGAATTGGGTAGATTTGCAGGATACAAAATTAATGCACAGAAATCTATTTCATTCCTATATACTAGTGATGAAAATTCTAACAGAGAAATTAAGGAAACACTCCCATTTACCACTGCAACAAAAAGAATAAAATACCTTGGAATAAACCTACCTAGGGAGAAAAAAGACCTTTATGCAGAAAAAGATAAGACACTGATGAAAGAAATAAACAATGATACAAACAGATTGAGAGATATACAATGTTCTTGGATTGGAAGAATCAATATTGTGAAAATGACTATACTGCCCAAAGTAATCTACAAATTCAATGCAATCCCTATCAAATAACCAATGGCATTTTTTATGGAATTAGAACAAATCATTTTAAAATTTGTATGGAGACACAAAGGAACCCGAATAGCCAAACCAGACTTGAAGGAAAAAAACGGAGATGGAGGAATCAGAATCCCTGACTTCAGACTATACTACAAAGCTACAGTAATCAAGACAATATGGTACTGGCACAAAAATAGAAATATAGATCAATGGAACAAGATAGAAAGCCCAGAGATGAACCTCCACACCTATGGTCAACTAATCTATGAAAAGGAGGCAAAATTATACAATGCAGAAAAGATGGTCTCTTCAATAAATGGTGCTGGGAAAACTGGACAGCTACATGTAACAGAAGGAATTTAGAACACTCCGTAACACCATACACAAAAGTAAACTCAAAATGGATTTGAGACCTAAATGTAAGACCAGACACTATAAAACTCTTAGAGGAAAACATAGGAAGAACACTCTTTGATATAAATCACAGCAAGTTTTTTTTTTTTTTTTTTTTTTTTGTGGTATGTGGGCCTCGCGCTGTTGTGGCCTCTCCCGTTGCGGAGCACAGGCTCCGGACACACAGGCTCAATGGCCATGGCTCATGGGCCCTGCCGTTCCACGGCATGTGGGATCCTCCCGGACCGTGGTACGAACCCGTGTCCCCTGCATCGGCAGGCAGGCTCTCAACCACTGTGCCACCAGGGAAGCCCAGCAAGATATTTTTTGATCCACCTCCTAGAGCAATGGAAATAAAAACAAACATAACAAATGGGACTTAATGAAACTTAAAAGCTTTTGCACTGAAAAGGAAACCATAAACAAGATGAAAAGGCAACCATCAGAATGGGAGAAAATATTTGCAAACAAATCAACGGACAAAGGATTAATCTCCAAAATATATAAACATCTCATGCAGCTCAGTATTAAAGAAACAACCCAATCCAAAAATAGGCAGAAGATGTAAATAGACATTTCTCCAAAGCAGACATACAGATGGCCAAGCAGCACATGAAAATCTGCTCAACATCACTAATTATTTGAGAAATGCAAATCAAAACTACAATGAGGTATCACTTCATACCAGTTAGAATGGGCATCAACAGAAAATCTACAAACGACAAATGCTGGAGAGGGTGTGAAGAAAAGGAAACCCTCTTGCACTGTTGGTGGGAATGTAAATTGATACAGCCACTATGGAGAACAGTATGGAGGTTCCTGTAAAAACTAAAGATAGAATTACCATATGACCCAGCAATCCCATTCCTTGGCATATACCCAGAGAAAACCATAATTCAAAAAGACACATGCACCCCCAATGCTCATTGCAGCACTGTTTACAATAGCCAGTTCATGGAAGCAACCTAAGTGCCCATCGACAGATGAATGGATAAAGAAGATATGGTACATATATACAATGGAATATTACTCAGCCATAAAAAGGAACGACATTGAGTCATTTGTTGAGACATGGATGGATCTGGAGACTGTCATACAGAGTGATGTAAGTCAGAAAGAGAAAAACAAATATCATATATTAACGCATGTATGTGGAACCTAGAAAAATGGTACTGATGAACTGGTTTGCAGGGCAGAATTTGAGATACAGATGTAGAGAACAAACCTATTGACACCACGAGGGAAAACCGCAGTGGGGTGGGGATGGTGGTGTACTGAATTGGGCGATTGGGGTTGACATGTATATACTGATGTGTATAAAATTGATGACTAATAAGAACCTGCAGTATAAACAAACAAACAAACAAACAAAAGAAAACAACTAATACTAAACTTTATTTTGGTTATTTTAATGGAAATATGTTAATATAAATAATTCAGACATTACATGAAATTTCTATAAATCTTATATGTTCTGGTATAATGTTATAAGTCATAATTCTAGTTATTATTTTAAAATTTCTATCTCAGAACTAACTAAATTTCCTTGTCAATTGCATTATTATGAATTTTCATCAAATCTTTAACCGTGGTCATTTTTAAGTCTTTTGTCATTTACAGAAAGTTCTGGGTGTACTCTGATGCTGTTGCAAAAATGTTCCTTTAAAAGGGCTTCATCTTTAAGGAATTCATTGAAAAGACTCTGACAAGTACAGGTTTCTGGTAACTGACTATACTGCTGAACTGAATGAATAAGCACTTTCAGAACTCTACTGGAAAACTGATGAATTCATAAAAGTGCTAACAAAAGACCAGGATGAAAAAAATTAATTACATAGGACTGAGTGAACTGATTATGATGACTATAATGTTTGTGACTTTCTGTTTGAATAATAAAAAAATAATCCCACAAAGACTGAGAGGAAAAAAATATGCAAATAAATTTTCACTTCAAAGCAAAGGAGCTCTTACAGTGGAGGACTACTGGACTGAATGTCAATATTATGACATAGTATGAGTGTTTTCGTGTTTGGTAATTGCAATCATTGTTGCAGTCATCCATTTACAATGCTTGGTGTCAGTTTATTTATCTCTTTTAAAAATAAAATAGAGAGTGTGTTTGTGAGTTGTGGGGAAAAAAAAGGAAACTTAAATTCCTGAAAAAAAATAATAAAGTTAATTCGTAAGTAAAAAAAGAAAAGAAGAGAAAATGACAGGGAATTATGCATTTATTAGAAAGAAAGACATCTTTTCTGGGACTCAGTTCACTCATAGAATTCAAATTATTTTTGTAAAGCTATAGAAAATTCCTCTTTTTTCTTGATCAAACCATTGTAGATATCGAATATATTTTTGCTGTATGAATAAGCAAGTACAAAAATGGATGGAAGGCAGGCCTTCCTGTTTCTGCTCCTCCCCCGACTACATCTATGTCCAACAGATCAACTGCTATCCTGTTAACATTAGTCATGTTATGTCACGCATCTTGCTCATACCCCCCAATGTAGCCTCCAATCTTACCCTGAGTAAATTCCAGTCATTATGTTTATCTACAAGGTTTAATAAGATTGAATCTTCATTTCTCCTTCAATTTCACCTCCTTCTATATTATCTTTGCTCACTTTGCTCTACCCCTCCATCCTTCTTACTCATATCCAGCCTACCATACATATCCCAGATGAGAGCCTTTGCACTCTCATTGATGCACTCTTTACCCAAATGTCACTTAGTCGCCAACTGCAAGGTATTTACTTAAATGTAAACTTCTCAATGAAACATCCCCTGACCACTTTATTAAAACAGCATATCCTCTGTCAATCTCTGTCTCCATTCTCTGCTTGATTTTTCTCCATAGTACTTAACCCTATCTAGTACTTCACAAATTTACTTATTTCTTTTCACTGATTTTCTGTATTTACAGATTACACTGTATACATACTCCCAGAGGGTAGGTGTTTTTGGTCTTCTATAGCCCTCAGAAAAGGAACACATAATAGGTATGTAATAAATATTTTTATATGAGTGAATGAATCAAGCCAACTGTCCTGATAGTTTAGAATGCTCATGCAATTATTTTTTGTAAATGAACACAGGATATATACAGTTACTTTAATTAAAGCAATGAGTATTTTACAAAAATGTCATTACCCAGAGAGATTCTTTCAGGGCACACCTCATTTTCAGCCAAATAAATAAGCAAAGTGAATCATGACTAGAAGTCAGTGGTCAAATATATCTCACATCTGCTAATGAAGTTTGTTAAAGTTTTGTGCATAAACTCTAAAATTATTGAGTCTTTGTTTAAGCAAAACTTTCATTATCTTCAAACTAGTAAATATCCATCATAAAGCTGTCCACAACTTCTGCACTTGGCTTTTCCCTGTATAATAAACTCTGTCTCATTTCTAGTCTCATCACAGTATTTATCTACATTCCATTCCTTTGAAATGATAAAAAGGGAAATACACATGAAACTGAGGGTGTTGTTTACTTCAATTGCTATTGATTAAAATAAATGTTTTGATTGCCATTGACTTCTACATGGAATGGCAAAATGTTCGTACTGAAGGACACATAGTAATCTGTCAGCAAGGCACGACTAAGAAGAGATAAATAAGAATATCTTGAAATGAGAGGCTCTCCTCTATGTTTGAATATCGCATTTGTGGTGAGCCATCTTTACAATTAGTGCTAAATATGACCCACAGGTGACCCGATGATGAAATGTCACTACATTCTTTTCAAAGTCTATCAGTGGAATGGATTAACAAAATGATGAGTGACACACAAATTAGTTTGGTTAACTTCCAAGCATACCAAATTAAATAAGCTTTTGCTTAGCTTAATTTATAGAGAATTTCTTGGTCTTCAATAATAAACAAAAGGAGAATCTTTTACTGCAAAATATATTTTACAAAATTTCTATAGAAAATGAGGTTTCTCTTATTTCCCAAGCCTTCTAGTTTTCTTGAAATTGTTAGCTAATCCAACCTTAAATGCTCATTATATGTCTATTGGACTCAGATTCAGCAAAAATCAACCAATGTGCCAAAGGGATTTGGAGCTTCAGTTGAGAGAAAATTAGTGGGTCTTTAATTCTTTGCCATTATCCTATCCTAATAAAAAGTGTTGCTTATTTAATAGCTTGATTGATTTAAGGAATAATTATTAAGTACCATTAGCTACATATTGTTCCATGTTTCCTGCCATTCAGGAACTTTTTCTCTGGATGCCAAAACGGCCAAAACAATACAGACAATTGAAAAGTCCATATGGCATTAAACGATTGCAGTGAAAGCTCAGAAGATGCTGTGATTCTCATGGGCCAGGAAGAGCTTTTCTGAGAAGATGATTGTGACAATCAGTTCTGCTAAGGAATAACCAGTCTTACTCAAACTCATGAAGAAAAAACAGTCCTGATAGCCACCTCACCCCTAAAAGCAGAATATATATATATATATATATATATATATATATATCCATTTGAATGATATGGAATGGAAAATAAAACAATATTTCAAGAACATCCAGGGTAAGGAGATACCAGGGAAAAAACAAACAGCACATGTGGGAGGACATAAGTAGTTATATATGTGTGTGTGTGTGAATCTGCGAGCTGTTTTTGTGTCAGTATGTCCCTGTATGTGAATGTACAGGTGCAAGGGACCACTGGACTGTGAGAAGGTGACTATTCCACTACTGATAGCATACTCTGGTGGTCATAGTCAGGTCTTAGAGGCATGGTGCCCACTTGGTCTTGTAGACAACCAAGAATGCATGTCTACAGATTGGTCATTGCTGTAGAGTTATAATGTGACAGAGTATCATACTAATATTAATTGGATATTAATATCCAATATCCATGTTTTAGAAAATCCATTTTCAGTAAACTAAGGCTGCATGTTTAAGAAGTCTCTACTAAATATTTAAACTGCACCATGAGTAGATTTTAAATAGGAGCTTAGTGCATGTCCTCTGGCATTTGGCTTAAGGTTAGTTATGTAAACTCTATGATACTGCAAGATTTGGGAAAATTAAATTCTAATAAATAAATCCAAGTTTTTCTCAAGTGTTTTGGTGGAAAAATTATGTATGATGTAATAGTCACATGATATTTCTGATTTCTGGACAATAACAAAAGTATTAGTTCAGAAAGAGTGCAAAGTTAAGGACACTCTTGTAGCAGCAGGAGAAAAAGAAATAAAACCTTTGGACACAATGACTAGCCACAATGATTGAAAAAGTTATCTCCAAGGTCATCAAGAATGTATGTACCTTTAAATTAAATATCATTAAAAGCACAAAGAAATGTTTTCATTTTTACCAGCTTGTAGGCATACTAATGATGCTCAGAAATAAAAATTCATAAGCAACTACACAATTAATAATATTTTTGAACAAATTAGCTACATTTAGAAAATATTAGAGTTAAATTTTTACTATTTAATGTCTTTTCTAAAGCGATTTGAAGTATATGTAATTCCATGTTTTCAGTTAAACAAATTAATATAATATTGAATTTTAACTGTTATTGATTTACATTTAGAGATGTGCAACATCAGTAGTTTTAAAGAGATATTCAGTTATCAATATACAGTCTGCCATTCAACCAGCATTTCCTGAGGGTCTTTTTATGCCAGCAACTGCTCCTTTGCAGGAGTGCACACAGAGACCTGGTTCCTCAGTCATGGATCTTGTGTTCTAGTGGAGGGAGAAAGCAAATAAACAAATTAACAAACAATGAGTAATAAAACATGAGGCAGTGATAGCAATAAAGATGGAAAAATAGAAAGGACCTGAGTGTTAATTAGACCATGAGGTTGGGGAGGGCTCCCACAAGAAGTGATTCTAAACCAAGCCATGAATGACAAAAATTTGTTTGAGATTCCAGGGAAAAGAAATAACTACTATGCTTTGTAAAATCAAGCACTTCTTAGGTGTACGGTGGAGTGTTAAGACTCAGTGTTGGAGTTCAAAGCATAATGTTTCTCCTTAGAATAATGGAAGAGAGAAAAGTAAAACTGAACCAGAATAGGCCACAGGATCTTCTTATTCGTGTGTCAGCAACTGCCATTATTTTTGCATATATCCTAGAAAAATGATACTTTCATGATCTTCTTGCTGATTCTTCAGGAAGAAATGAATCCTGTGATTTACAAATAAAAAGGTCAGAGTTCCCAACCAAATACAGGAAGCACTTTAGAAAAGTTCCAGTTTCTGTGGAAGGAAAATCAAAATTTCAAAGTACAAAAACCAGTAATCAAATACCCAATAAAAGTTCATAAGGGCTCTAAGATCAAAGAGAATGATGTGGTTGAAACCAAAGAAATAATTGTAACATTTGTAGGTCCTGGAATCATGGAGAGAGGGGTAAAAGAGAGTTCCAAATCCAGGGGGTTGTAATTGTCCTGTAATTTTGAAGAACATACCCATTTCACATATGCTGTCCTATTTTCTCCAGAGACAAACTGGTGTCTCTCAAAACATTTGTCATGAGTTTGAGCTGGTAAAACTTTTTCTATATAAAAAGAGTCTAATATTCATGAGTGGGAACTCACTTTAAATTTGGAGGAGGGAAGTTATAATCAGCTCCTTCTCCTGAAGACCACATGACTCTCTAAATATGCCCGATCTTTCTATACTGATTTGGGAATATGAGCCACAAAGTGAAGTGCCAGGGAAAGTTGAGGCTGGAAATTAGGTAGAAATAAAAGTCAGGAATCAAGTAAGGAAAATGAATTTCTGTTGACATCTTCAAAGGCAAGTAAAGCATCTCTGAATTAAAACCTCTTCTCTCTGCTCTATTATAATTCATTTGCAGTATATACCACTCACCTCCTCCAAACCTCATTCCTAGACACCTATAACCTCTGGTAATTTCTTTATGAAATTAACTATAGACATTAACTTTTTACAGTGGTCAATCATTAAATTTGAATATTTAAAAATCATTGATATGATCAGATTATTTTCCAAGGTTCTTATCTAAATGAATAACTTTCCATTTGAATTCTTGAGAATTTCTCTGCACTCTAAAGGACCTGAATAAGTAAGATTAAAAGAAAAATTAGGAAGATAAGAAAACACACTTTGGGTTTTAAAATAAAGCTTCAAAAGTAGAATGAACAGAAAAGTATGGATCTCGGAGGAGTCAAGATGGCAGAATATGAGGATGTGAAATTCATCTCTCTTTACAAGTATATCAAGAATACATCAACAAATGGAACAATTCTGACAGAGCCCATGCTGAACATTAGCAAAAAACTTTGGACACCTAAAAGGACAAGAAAATCCTCTCGCAACAGGGTAGGATGAAAGAAAAAAAGAAAAGAGGAATCAAAAAAGGGACCAGGAACACTAGTGGGAAGCTGAAGGGGAGGGGAGGTCCCCACACTCAGAAAAACTCCCTAACAGTGGGGAAATCAGCTGGGACAGAAAGGGACCTTCAGGGGATCAAAGGAGAATGCAACAAATGGTCTGTGGAAGGCAGGACAAAGTAAGAACCCCACGCACGTTCTGTGCTGCTGCTCTGTGCACCCTGGGCTGAGTCATGAGTCTCCTGTTGCAGAGGGTGCTGGGTTCTGGCAAGTGGAGTTTGGAGTGTGGACCCAGGGAGGGAACAGCTACTGGCTGTGTAAAAACAGCCTGAAGGGACAGGAGTAAGGAGCTCCACAACCAGGAAAAAGAAGTGAGGCATCATTGTTGAGTGGCTTGCAAGGGGCAGGACTGCCATTGCAACCCCTTTCCCCACCCACCAGCTTCTTCAGCCTCTACGAGCACTGGGAGGGGTACCCATCTTAGCAGTCTCACATGCCCTTCAAACCAAGGCCTCCTCTGCCCACATAGCCTCCAGTGTGGGATGCCGCCCATCCCAAAGCCTCCTCGGGAATCAACCCTGGATGCCCCTGTCTGAGATGGAATCTGCCAGTGCTGGTGGGTGCTGAGTGCTAAAGCGTGTGGTTAAGAGGACAGGCTCAGGTAAAGGACCTCTGTTGGCTGCACGGATGTAGCAGAGGGGATGGGAGTGAGGGGATGTGAGACCAGGAATGTCCCTAGAGGAAGTGTGTTCTGCCTAGAAAATGAGGCACTTTGGTGAGTGGTGCACAAGGGTCTGGGCCACTGTCACCCCCACATACCAGGCCCTGCCTCCACAGGCACTGGGAGGGACTCCCACCAGAGTGAACAAGCCCCAGTCTGTTGTAACTGCCTGCCAGTCCCCGCTACCACAGGCAATTCAAGCACACTCCAATTGTGGCCAAATTACCACTCCCCAGCCTGAGGAATTAAGTGTGCCCCAATCAGCCACTGTTTTCAATCCCCGTCACCTGGGTGGGGAACAGACTCCTAAGGGAAAAGGAACGGAAATGTCTCCATACAGCTGCACAAACCACAAATTAAATCCTCTCAATAGGCTTGGTAAATCCTGCATCTGTGGAATATCGGAATAAACAACAAGTGTTCCCACAATAAGACTGGTGTAGCTGTAGCAGCAGTAGACATTTGTGGTAAGTACACGTGGGAGTTACAGCTCAGAGACAGAGCTGGCCTCAGAGTGCCCACAACTGGTCCAGAGACCTACATAGAGGTATCCAGCTTGACACCAAGACCCATCTCCACCCAGCTGTCTGCAGGCTCCGGTGCTGGACACCTCACACCAAGCAAACAGCAAGATAGAAACACTACTCCTACTAAGTTAAAACTAACTCCTACTAAGCTCACAGAGACCCCAAAACTCTCCACATGATGCAGCACTGCCCATCAGATGGAAAAGACTCAGCTCCACCCACCAAAGCACAGACACCAATCCCTCCCACCAGGAATCTTACACAACCCCTTGGACCAACCTCACCCACTAGGGGGCAAACAATAGAAGCAAGAGGAGCTACGACCCTGCAGCCTGTGGAAAACAGGCCATAAAGATGGTAAATCAGACAAAATGAGATGACAGGGAAATATGTTGCAGAGGAAGGAGCAAGGTAAAAACCCAAAAGACCAAATAAATAAAGAGGAAATAGGCAATCTATCTGAAAAAAAATTCAGAGTAATCATAGTAAAGATGATCCAAGATCTCAGAAATGGAATGCAGACATGTATCAAAAAGGTACAAGAAATGTTTAACAAGGACCTAGAAGAGCTAAAGAATAAACAATCAGTGATGAACAACACAATAACTGAAATTAAAAGTACAGCAGAACGAATCAATAGAAGAATAAATGAGACAGAAAAATTGATAAGTGAGGTGGAATATAGAATAGTGGAAATAACTGCCATAAAGCACAATAAGGAAAAAAGAATGAAAAGAAATGAGGACAGTCTCAGAGACATCTGTGACAACATTAAATGCACCAATATTCGAATTATAGGGGTCCCAGAAGAACAGGAGAAAAAGAAATGGTCTGAGAAAAATGTTCGAATAGATTATAGTCGAAAAGTTCCCTAACATGGGAAAGAAAATAGTCACCCAAGACCAGGAAGCACAGCAGGTCCCAGACAGGATACACTGAAGGCTAAACATGTCAAGACAATAATTAATCAAATAAAATAAATTAAATACAAAGAAAAAGTATTAAAAGAAGCAAGGGAAAAACAACAAATAATATACAAGGGAATCTCCATAAGGTTATCAGCTGATCTTTCAGCAGAAATTCTGCAGGCCAAAAGGGAGTGGCAGGATTTATTTAAAGTAATGAAAGGGAAATACCTATGACCAAGATTACTCTACCCAGCAAGGATATCATTCAGATTAGAAGGAGAAGTCCAAAGCTTTACAGACAAGCAAAAGCTAAGAAAATTCAGCACTACCAAAACAGATTTACAACAAATGCTAAAGGCCTTCTCTAGGCAGAAAACAGAAAAGAAGAAAAACAGCTACAAAAGCAAATCCAAAACAATTAAGAAAATGGAAATAGGAACATACCCATTGATAATCACATTAAATGTAAATGGATTAAATGCTCCAACCAAAAGATGCTGAGTGGATACAAAAATAAGTCATGTATATATGCTGTCTATAAGAGACCCACTTCAGACCTAGGGACACATACAGACTGAAAGTGAGGGGATGGAAATAGATATTCCATGCAAATGGAAATCAGAAGAAAGCTGGAGTAGCAATACTCATATTAGACAAAATACACTTTAAAATAAAGACTATTACAAGAGACATGGAGGGACACTACATATTGATCAAGGGATCAATCCAAGAAGAAGATATAACAATTGTAAATATTTATTAACCCAACATAGGAGCACCTCAATACATAAGGCAAATGTTAACAGCCATAAAAGGGGAAATTAACAGTAACACATAATAGTGGGGAATTTTAACACTCCACTTACACCAAAGGATAGAACATCCAGACAGAAAAAGCAGTAAGGAAACACAAGCCTTAAATGACACACTAGACCAGAGAGAATTAATTGTTATTTGTAGGACATTCCATCCAAAAGAACAGAATACACTTTCTTCTCAAGGGCACATGAACCATAATGCAGGATAGATTACATCTTGGGTCAGAAATCAAGCCTCAGTAAATTTAAGAAAATTGAAGTCATATCAAGCATATTTTCTGACAGCAACATTATGAGATTAGGAATCAGTTATAGGAAAAAAAAACTGTAAAAACACAAACACATGGAGATGAAACAATACACTACTAAATAACCAAGAAATCAAACAGGAAATTAAAGAATACATAGAAACAAAAGAAAATGAAAACATGACAACCCAAAACCTATGGGATGCAAAAAAAGCATTTCTAAGATGGAAGTTTATAGCAGTATGATCCTACCTCAAGAAAAAAGAAAAATTTCAAATAAACAACCTAACCTTGCACCTGAAGCAACTAGAGAAAGAACAACAAACAAACCCAAAGTTAGTAGAAGGAGAGAAATCATAAAGATCAGAGAAGAAATAAGTGAAATAGAAATGAACAATAGCAAAGATCAAGGAAACTCAAACCTGGTTCTTTGAGAAGATAAACAAAATTGACAAACCTTTAGCCAGATTCAACAAAAGAAAAAGGGAGAAGACTCAAATCAATAAAATTAGAAATGAAAAAGGAGAAGTTTCAACTGACACTGCAGATATACAAAGGATCATAAGAGACTACTACAAGCAACAAAGTCCAGGACAGGATGGCTTCACAGGTGAATTCTATCAAACGCTTAGAGAAGTGCTAACACCCATCCTTTTCAAACTCTTCCAAAAAATTGCAGAGGGAAAACCACTCCTGACCCCATTGTACAAGGCCACCATCACACCAAAACCAAAGATATCACATACAAAAAAATTAGAGGCCAATATCACTGATGAACATAGATGCAAAAATACTCAACAAAATACTAACAAACTGAATCCAACAACACACCAAAAGGATCATACATGCTTAAGTGGGATTTATCCCAGGGATGCAAGGATTCTTCAATATATGCAAATCAATCAATGTGATACACCATATTAACAAATGAAGGAGAAAAACCATATGATCATCTCAATAGATGCAGAAAAAGCTTTTGACAAAATTCAACACCCATTTATCATAAAAACTCTTCAGAAAGTGGGCACAGAGGGAACCTACATCAAAATAATAAAGGCTAATATGAAAAATCCACAGCAAACATCATTCTCAATGGTGAAGAACTGAAAGCATTTCCTCTAAGATCAGGAACAAGACAAGGATGTCCCCTCTCATCACTATTATTCAACATAGTATTGGAAGTCCTAACCATGGCAGTCAGAGAAGAAAAAGAAATAAAAGGAATACAAATTGGAAAAGAAGAAGTAAAACGTTCACTGTTTGCAGCTGACATGATACTGTACCTAGAAAATATTAAAGGTGCCACCAGAAAACTAATAGAGCTAATCAATGGATTTAATAAAGTGGCAGGATATAAAATTAATTCACAGAAATATCTTGTATTCCTATACACTCACAAGAAAATATCAGAAAGATAATTTAAGGAAACAATTCCATTCACCATTGCAACAAAAAGAGTAAAATACATAGGAATAAACCTACCTAGGGAGGCAAAAGACCTGTATGCAGAAAACTATAAGATACTGATGAAAGAAATCAAAGATGACACAAAGAGATGGAGAAACATACCATGTTCTTGGATTGGAAGAATCAATATTGTCAAAATGACTCTACTACCCAAGGCAATCTAAAGATTCTCTATCAAATCTGCAATTTCTATCAAATTACATTTTTGTAACGTAAATGTAATTTGGCAAATGGCATTTTTCATAGAATTAGAACAAAAAAAGTTCCAATTAGTATGGAGACACAGAAGACCCTGAATAGCCAAAACAATCTTGAGAAAGAAAAATGGAGCTGGAGGGAACAGGCTCCCTGACCTCAGACTATCCTACAAATCTACAGTAATTAAGACAGTGTGGTACTGACACAAAAACAGAAATATAGATCATTGGAAGAGTATAGAAAGCCCAGAGATAAACCCTAACCCCTATGGTCACCTAATCTATGACAAAGGATGCAAGAATATACAATGGAGAAAAGACAGCCTCTCCAATAAGTGGTGCTGGGAAAACTAGACAGCTACAGGTAAAAGAATAAAATTAGAACACTTCTAAACACCATACACAAAAATAAGATCAAAATGGATTAAAGAACTAAAAGTAAGGTCAGACACTGCAAAACATAAAGGAAAACATAGGCAGAACACTCTTTGACATAAATCACAGCATGATATCTTTTGTCCCACCTCCTAGAGTAATGAAAATAAAAACAAAAATAAAAAAAAATGGGACCTAATGAAACTTAAGAGCTTTTGCACAGCAAAGAAAACTATAAACAAGATGAAAAGACAACCTTCAGAATGGGAGAAAATATTTGAAAATGAAGCAGCTGACAAAGGATTAATCTCCAAACTATACAAACAGCTTATCCAGCTAAATATCAAAAAAGCAAACAATCCAATCAAAAACATGGATGGAAGACCTAAATACACATTTCTCTGAAGAAGATATACAGATGGCCAAGAGACACATGAAAAGATGCTCAACATCACTAATTATTACAGAAATGCAAATTAAAAGTACAATGAGGTATCACTTCACACCAGTGAGAATGGCCATCATCAAAACATCTACAAACAATAAATGTTTGTAGAGAGGGTGTAGAGAAAAGGGAACACTCTTGAACTGTTGATGGGAATGTAAATTGAAAGGATCACTATGGAGAACAGCATGGAAGTTCCTTAAAAACCTAAAAATAGAGACATCATATGACCCAGCAACCCCACTACTGGGTATATACCCAGAGAAATCATAATTTGAAAAGACACATGCATCCCAATGTTCAATGTAACACTATTTACAATAGCCAGGACATGGAATCATCCTAAATCTCCATCAACAGAGGAATGGATAGAGAAGATGTGGTACATATATACAATGGACTATTACTCAGCCATTAAAAGAAATGAAATTGGATCATTTGCAGCAATGTTGATGGACCTAGAGGCTGTCATACAGAGTGAAGTAAGTCAGAAAACAATTATTGTATATTAACACATATATGTGGAATCTAGAAAAATGGTATAGATGATCTCATTTGCAAAGCAGAAATAGAGACACAGACGTAGAGAAAAAGCATATGGGTACCAAGGGGGGAAAAGGGTGGGATTGACATATATATACTTTTGATACTATGTATAAAATAGATAACTAATGATAACCTACTGTATAGTACAGGGAACTCTACTCAGTGCTCTGTGGTTACCTAAATGGGAAGAAAATCCAAAAAAGAGGGGATATATGTATACATTTAGCTGATTCACTTTGCTGTATAGCAGAAACTGACACAACATTGTAAAGCAACTATACTCCAATAAAAATTAAGTAAATAAATAAATAAATAGTTGACTGAACAAAATGATGGCATTTATTTTCCCCAGGTACATTACCAAATTATTTTTAAATTCCTGTGGATGCCTGTGAGTAATAGAAATTACTCTTTAAAGTTATTTATTCAGAAGTTCTTTCTACCTGTTTTCAATGATAGAGCCATGTGCTTAATTCATTTGTTTAAAAGTGAACAAGACTAGGTCATAGGGCTTTGCAATTATTTTTATAAGTATATGTATTTTAAAATGGTGATTCTGACCTCTATGATGATATATGAATAACTTCCACTTGGTTGATTGGTTAACCAATGTTGGAAGCTCATTTAAAAATAGGAAATAGTAATTTATTATGTGGGTAAATTGTTAACTGACATAGTGATTCTTAAAATGGAACATTTTTTCTTCTCACTATTGAGATGCAAATCCTAGCATCACTAAATATTTGCAGTCAAAGGCCAAACTTGTATTTTGAAAAAAGTTAGTGTTAAACATTGACATCTTTAAGTATAAAATGACATGGTAATTTGTTTTGTTACCAGGGATTTGATTAATTGCATTTTAACAAGGAATAATTCCTATAAGCATATATAAGTGAGGTGTGGACAAAAATATTGTTTAGGGAATTTTGTATTTGTGTATATTAATTGCCTGGGTTTTCAAGGATGACTGATGCATTTTAATTCAAACCTCAAATGAACAACCTGTACCTGAATTTAAATCCTTACAAAGAAATAGCATTAGAAGCTCTACTTTCATTTTGAAGGTAACTAAGAATATAAAACTGTCTCTTTTTTATTCTCATTTTTTTTCAGATTAACCTTAGCCTACTGACTATCAAATTTTTAAATACATCAAGAACATTTTTTGTCTGAAAAACATAGCTTGTGTTAACAGGCAAAATTTCAGGGTTAAGGAAGAAAACATAAGTAAAATGCTATCCCAAAGCTTCAAAAATTAACTTCCTCAAAATCAAGCATTGGTAATAAAATAAATGAAATAAATTTCCCCTGGTCTCCTCTTTGCACCAATACACTTAATTTAGGATACGTGACAAGATTTTTTTCAGGGAGTCAGCCCAATCTTAGTTATTTAAATGAAGCTGAATAATCAATCCAAATAACCCACTTAAGTTTTATCTTAAAACAATCATTTTCCCAAGTTTTTCCTATTATTTCCTGGCTAACTGAATCAGAAATATTGGTTCTTAAAATATTTTTGATAGTTTTTCTTTACCTGTTTTTGTAACTTCATTTCCAATTCTGACAAAATCGGGGAGTGCTAAAAATAACAAACGTTACTAATTCTCAGTTACCTGCAATAAAGAGAAGCAAAAGGGGAGCTGGCATGATGGAATAAATTATATCCACTGCTAGTTTAAAAATCCAATTTTAACCATTACTTTCAACCTACTTCTTATTAACAAATAAAATTGGACTTCTCTAGGTTCCATTACCTCTTCCTTCATCTGAAAAATCCCCTGATGGAGTTGCTGGCATAAAGATAAATATTCCAAAGACAGGAAAGAGGGGATAGAAATGGAGCAAGAAATATGGATCCTTTGCATATTTGATGTTTCACTCCAAATCTATAAATAAAAATTAAATAAATAAATAAATAGTCGAATGAACAAAATGATGACATTTAGTTCCCCCAAGTACATTACCAAATTATTTTAAAATTCCTGTGGATGTCTGTGAGTAATAGGAATTACTCTTTAAAGTTAATCTAACAAAAAATATCAGATGTAAGCAAAAAATCTTAGAATAAAATGTAATTTTTATGAGGTGACAATCTTGCCTAAGATCTGTGTTATTCACCAACATACATATATATATTCCTTTGTCCTTTAAATTTAGGTGGTGTTGGGATAGAAAGAAGGATAGGTGTATAGATTTATGTGATAAAACAAATATAGCAAAATTAAATTAAAATAAATCTGGGTGGAGTGTACAATTTTTTCAACTTTTCTGCTTGAAATTTTTCATAATAAAATTTGGGAAATAAAAATCAGAATTCTAAAAGAAATCCCCTCCAAATAAATTTAATATAACATTAGAAGATAATTAAATATTGCATGAGTTGGTTTTCTCTGACCATATCAAGTGCTTTCAGATATATGGAACTACCAGAACCTTTATACATTGCTGGAGGGAATGTAAAATGATACAACCACTTTAGGAAACAATTTGGCACTTTCTTAAAAATTTAAACATATACCATGTAAACCAATCATTCCTCTTCTAGGTATTTACTCAAGAAAATTAAAAAAATAAAAAGAGCTTTGCACATAAGAGCCAAACACCAGAAATAACTCAAAATTCTACCAACATGTGAAAAACAGTTTATCCAAAGGAATAGTTATCAGCAATGAAAAGGAATGGGATGTTGATACATGCAGCAATATGAATGAACTTCAAAATCATTAGGCTGAGTGAAAAAGGCTAAGAAAATGTACATAATCTGTGCTTGCAGATAATTCAAACTACTCTATCTATAGGCTGAGTGAAAAAAAGGCTAGACAAATATACGTAATCTATCCTTACAGATAATTCAAACTACTCTATAGTGACAAAAAGTCCATCAGTGATTCCCAGGGTACAGGGTGGACAGAAGGAATGATGAATTACAAAAGGGCACAAAGAAACTTTTGAGGATGATAGAAATATTTATTGTGGCCATGTTTTTTGGGTAGATGCATATGTTGAAAATGGCCAAGTTTTACACTTTAAATATGTGCAATTTAGTTTACTTCAACTACGCCTCAGTAGAATTATCAAAATAAAAACATGGCATGAATTGGGCTTTTCAAGCGCACTTCAACACACAAACAGAAATATTTCAGAAGCACTATAAAGTAATATGAAGAACATTATAATTTTTTAAATGATATATATATAGGGATTTCCTTGTGCAAAATGGCTTTTAATGGGTATCATTTCCAACCATGGGCATGCATTATGTTAGATACACCAGCTTTGTGGACATGCTTTGTAATCGTTCAACCTGTACAGTCACAGAGGATTCTTAGCTTGGTTTAATGCTCTGCTGTTGCCATCTTAAAATTCTTAATAATTTTTTTCACAAATGGGTCTTTTTAATATATGAATTTATTTATTTTTGGCTGTGTTGGGTCTTCGTTGCTGCGTGTGAGCTTTCTCTAATTGCAGCAAACGAGGGTTACTCTTCGTTGCAGTGCATGGACTTCTCATTGTGGTGGCTCCTCTTGTTGCAGAGCATAGACTCTAGGCTCGTGGACTTCAGTAGTTGTGGCACGCAGACCCAGTAGTTGTGGCTTGCGGGCTCTAGAGCACAGGCTGAGTAGTTGTTGCACATGAGCTTCGTTGCTCTGCGGCATGTGGTATCTTCCTGGACCAGGACTCAAACCGGTTTCCCCTGAATTGGCAGGCGGATTCTTAACCACTGCGCTACCAGGGAAGTCCCATAAAATTCTTAATAATTTTTGAACAAGGGGCCTCTCATTGTCATTTGCTACTGAATCTGAGAACTTATGTAACTAGTCCTGTGCCAGAGGCAATTTAATAGAACTAAGCCTCTTGGTAATAAAGAGTAGATCTGCCCTCAAAACACGTCTATTCATGGTTTGGAAATTCTACAAGGGAAAAGGTATGGAAAATTAGATTGCACAGAGTGGATTTTTGGTATTATTAGCAGGATAGAATGTTTATCGACTCAAAGCACATGCTAAATGAACACTTTCCTGACCCAACCAGGCAATAACAACATTTAGAGCTCTAGATAGTTAATGAGTAACTATCAGCAGGTCAAATTACCTTAATTTTTTTTTCTTTCTATGTCAAGGTATAAATTATACACCATTCCCCAGATGTGTGATGGTAGTTGGAGGCCACCTCTAACAGTTATTAGAGAGCTGATGATATACATGTTGTTTGCTCTTGGGCTTTGCAGAGACAAACACGTTAAACCATCCTCCACAGATGTTTCTTCTACCACAATTACTGAAACAGCCATGTACTGTAGTAAAACTTCCAAGCATGAAACAGAAACAAAATGATTATGAGTGCTGCAGTTATTCAACCTCCCCCCGTTTTTGTTTTGTTTTGTTTTGTTTTGGGGTTTTGGGCCAATAGACATGATGAATATCAACAAACTGATCCTGTACTATCAACAAGAGAAGCTGATTAATAATGTATCACCAGGAAACTTGCTGGTATTTCTTTGTGAAACAAAATTTTACCTTCTCTGTTTCCTCTCCCACTTTAAAAGCTTTAGGTTTTTGTATATCCAGAGTAGAGGCCAAGAAAGAGCACTTGCCTAGGCTATACAGAAACTGACCACAACAATAAGTCCTGGGTCACTTGCTTGATGTCTTGCTTGTAGCTAGATAGAGCTGCCTTTTAGAGACTGGTTATAAAAACTTTCTAAGGGTTTGCTGAGCTGTGAAACTTGTTCCTCACTACAAGAAAATACAGACAATAAAAATCCAGGAGCTGAAACAGAAAGAAAAATGTAAGTTGTTCACATTAATAATCAGGAATTGGGCTGGCAATAAGGGTCAATTTATTATCATAATGGGTATTATACTTCACACTTCATCATATAGGCATATTGTTCATATTGTTGAGGAAACTAATGTAAACACATTATTACAGATTAGAGTCAGAACACAGAGAACATTGTGTGTACAAGCACAGTAGATTATTATCTAAGAGCAATATCACATGATCTGGAGTATTTCACAAAAATGGATTTTATGTATTAAATATTGACAACTTCTTCTACCCAGTGTACAGGACTGACCTTGAGCTGATTATTGGTTGGTTGACTGGTTGAGGAAGAGGCTTAATATTTGCACCTGCAAACACTTCAAGAAGTTTGACTGTCCAAGGTCACACTATAAGGGAAACCAAAGCATTTTTTAAAAATATTTATTTATTTATTTGGTTGCACCAGGTCTTAGTTGCAGCTCGTGGACAACTTAGCTGTGGCAGCCGGGGTCCTTAGTTGTGGCAGGCGGGCTCCTTACTTGCAGCATGCATGTGGGATCTAGTTCAATGACCAGGAATCGAACCTAGGCCCCCTGAATTGGGAGTGTGGAGCCTTAGCCACTGCACCACCAGGGAAGTCTCCCAAAACATTATTAAACTAATTTAGTGTCCTCAGGCTCCAGACAGGCTTCCTCAACCAAACTGTGTCATGACCTCCAGGGTCACATGATTGCCAAATTTCTGTCATAAGTAATTTCAATTGCCCTAATCATTTTTTAAACTAATTTAATTGATGAATCTATAAATTCAAAATAATATATCAGAAAGAATAACTGAAATCCCTAACTCAATTGAACTTGGCCACATTGCTAAAGTGAATATTATTCTTGATTTCTACCTTTGTAATTTTGGTTTGGTTGCCACTTTCTCTTTAAATTTCACTTCTGGTATGTCAACTTTTATCCTGCAATCCTGGAGTAGATACACCCATTTAACAACAACAAAAATAAATCAATAAAAAGTAAAGCAAAGAAGAAAAATTGTTGTAGAAGTTAATTTAAATTTGCCTTCCCCATTAAAGAAGATGTGGTACAGGCCTTCCCTGGTGGCGCAGTGGTTGAGAGTCCGCCTGCTGATGCAGGGGATGCAGGTTCGTGCCCCAGTACGGGAGGATCCCACATGCCGCGGAGCTGCTGGGCCCGTGGGCCATGGCCACTGAGCCTGCACTTCCGGAGCCTGTGCTCCGCAACGGGAGAGGCCACAACAGTGAGAGGCCCGCATACTGAAAAAAAAAAAAAAAAAAAAAAAAGAAGATATGGTACACATATACAATGGAATAACAGTCAGCCATTAAAAAGAATGAAATAATGCCATTTGCAGAAATATGGATGGAGCTAGAGATTATCATACTAAGTGAAGTAAGTCAGACAGAGAAAGACAAATATCATATGATGTAGCTTATATGTGGAATCTAAAACAAATGGTACAAATGACCTTATTTACAAAACAGCAACAGACTCACAGACTTAGAGAATGAATTTATGGTTACCAGAGGGGAAGCATCGGAGGAGGGATAGATTGGGAGTTTTGGATTGACATGTACACACTGCTATATTTAAAATAGATAACCAACAAGGACCTACTGTATAGCACAGGGAACTCTGCTCAGTACTCTATAGTAAACTAAAAGAATTTGTAAAAGAATAGATAAACATATATGTATAACTGAATCACTCTGCTGCACACCTGAAACTAACACAACATTGCTAATCAACCATACTCCAGTATAAAATAAAAATTAAGCAAAAAATAAAAAACATATACTTACAGTTACCATGCAATTCTCAGTTTGTAAGTTTGCAAAGTATTGTTCTTATTAATACAGGGTCAGGATATATTCCCAGTATATTACTAAAGGTAAGATAATTATTAGGTTCATTCAAAATATAATAAATACAGTAAATAAACAAATAAAATTTCCTTTCTGAGAAGGCAGAAACTGTTAATCCTTCTTAGGTGTGAAGCTATATAAGGAGTCTGTACAGCAGTCTCTCTGGTAAGATCATAGAGAAAGGGAATAATTCATGTTTCCAGAATAAGAAAGTCCTTGAAAGAAGGATACTCCAGGTCCTGCTTCTACTCTAAAAGCAAAAATTTTCATTTCTATTACAATACTATTGTATGAAATAGGAGAATAAGTAAAAAATAAATAAATAAATACTTTAAAAAGTAGGTACATAATAAAAATTATTTTACATTTATCTGGAGGAGGGAAGAGTCCTAATGAAATCCCTTTCTGGTGTATCATACTGACCCCAGCTTGATTTTGTCTATACCAACTTTCTCAACCTTGTCACTATCAATACGTTGGGCCAGATAATTATGTCTTGTGTAGTCAAGACTTTTTACCAGCATCCCTGGTCTCTACCCCTATATGCCAATAGCAGTGCCCTCCAACAAGTCATGACAATGTAACAGAGCAGAATCTGCTCTCTCAAAATATTTCTTTGGCATGAAGATTATTTTAGACTGATTTTTTTATTTAATTATAGTTGATGTACAATATTTCAAGTGTACATCAAAGTGATTCAGTTATACATATATATTATTTTTCAGATTCTTTTCCATTATAAGTTATTATAAGATATTGAATATAGTTCCCTATGTTATACAGTAGATCCTTACTGTTTATCTGTTTTATATATACTAGTGTGTACCTGTTAATCCCCATTTCCTAATTTATCCCTCTCTCCTTTCCCCTTTGGTAATCATAAGTTTGTTTTCTATCTCTGTGGGTCTATTTCTGTTTTGTTAATAAGTTCACTGGTATCATTGTTTTACATTCTACATATAACTGATATCACATATTTATCTTTCTCTGTCTGACTTCACTTAGTATGATAATGCCTGGGTCCATCCATGTTGCTGCAAGTAGTATTTCATTCTTTTTATGTCTGGGTTATATATATATATATATATATATATATATATATATATATATATATATATATATATATATATATGCCACACTTTCTTTATCCATTCATCTGCTGATGGACATTTAGGTTGCTTACATGTCTATTTACATGGCTATTTAAAATAGTGCTGCTATGAATATTAGGGTGCATGTATCTTTTTAAATTAGAATTTTTGTCTTTTCTTGATATATGCCCAGGAGTGGGATTGCTGGATCATATGGTAGTTCTATTTTTAGTTTTTTAAGGAACCTCCATACTGTTCTCCATAGTGGTTGCACCAATTTACATTCCTACAAACAATATAGGGAAGTTCTCTTTTCTCCATACCCTCTCCAGCATTTATTATTTGTAGACATTTTGATTATGGCAGTTCTGACTGGTGTGAGGTGATACCTCATTGTAGTTTTGATTTTCATTTCTCTAATAACAATGGATTGTTAATTGTTAATTTGCATTTCTCTAATTAACAATCTTGAGCATCTTTTCATGTGCCTGTTGAACATCTCTATGTCTTCTTTGAAGAATTGTTTATTTATATCTTCTGTCCATTTTTTATTGGGTTGTTTGTTTTATTGATATTGAGCTGAATAAGCTGCCTATATATTTTGGAAATTAATCCCTTGTCAGTTGCATCATTTGCAAATATTTTCTCTTATTCCATAGGTTGTCTGTTTTTTGTTTTTTGGTTTTTATGTTTTTTTTTTTTTACTATGCAAAAACTTTTAAGTTTAATTAGGTCCCATATGTTTATTTTTGCTTTTGTTTCCATTACTCTAGGAGAGGAATCCAAAACAATATTGCTGCAATCTATGTCAAAGAGTGTCCTGCCTATGTTTTTCTTTAGTTTTATAGTATCTGGTCTTACATTTAGGTCTTTAATCTATTTTGAGTTTATTTTTGTACATGGTATTATAGAATGTTCAAATTTCATTATTTTACATGTTGCTGTCCAGTTTTCCCAGCACCACTTATTGAAAAGGCTGTCTTTTCTACATTGTATACTCTTGCCTCCTTTGTCATAGCTTAGTTGGCCATAATTGTGTGGGTTTATTTCTGGATTTTCTATCCTGTTCCATTGATTTATGTGTCTGTTTTTGTACTGGTACCATACTGTTCTGATTAGCATAGCTTTGTCATATAATCTGAAGTCAGGGCAACTGATTTCTCCAGCTCCAGTCTTCTTTCTCAAGATCACTTTGGGTATTCAGGGTCTTTTGTGTTTCCAGTGAAATTTAAATATTTTTTATACCAGGTCTGTGAAAAAAGTCTTTGGTAATTTGATAGGGGTTGCATTGAATCTGTAGAGGCTGATTATTTTTAAGAAAGTACAAACACTGGAGAACCTCTAAAAACCAGGTAGGAAATGCTATTTTGTAAGAGACATTTACATGTACAGATGGTCCCCAACTTATGATGATTCAACTTACATTTTTTTTAACTTTATGATTGTGTGAAAGTGATTAATAGGCATTCAGTAGAAACTGCACTTTGAACTTAAAATTTTGATATTGTCATGAGCCACAGCTCCCAGTCAGCCACAAGATCACAATGTAAACAACTGATAAATTTACAACAATTCTGTGTCTATACAACCATTCTGCTTTTTATTTTCAGTACAGTGTTCAATAAATTACATGAGATATTCAATAATTTGTTATAAAATAAGTTTTATGTTGGATGATTTTGCCCAACTGCAGGCTAATGGAAGTATTCTGAACATGTTTTAGGTAGGCTAGGCTAAGATATGATGTTTAGGAAGTTAGGTATAAAATGCATTTTTGACATGATATTTTAAACTTATGATGGGTTTATCAGGATGTAATGCCATCGTACATAAATGAATATATGTATAAGGCAAATCTCCATTTGTGAGGGTGTCTCCCACCCTGTATCAGGAAGAGGGGGATAGCCTTATCACTGAAAACTCTTATTAATGAAGCAGGCAAAAACTTAACTCCATATAATAACCTTACTCTTGTTTATTGTGCTTTTTCTGGTAATCTCCCAGGTTAACTGACTCCCTACATCCAACATCTTCTTTTGTCTTTAGTTAGTTGAAGGTGGTATCTAAGGTGAGGGTTTCTGCTATTTCAGGAAGTTACTCAGTTTTTCTGGGTATCTCCCATGTATACAGGAGGTATACATGTTATTAAACTTGTATTTGTTTTTCTCCTGTTAATCTGTTTTACACCAATTTAATTAGTAAACCAGCCAAAGAATCTAGGAAGGAAATTTTTTCTGCTCTTACAACAATAAAAATATCCTCAGACATTGCCAAGTGGCCCCTTGAGGAGCAAAATCACCCCCAGCTGAGAACCACCACCCTACACAGTACTACCTAGAATAGCACATGGCACATTTCCCTTACATAGCATTTGCATATACTGTCCCCTCTTCCTGGCTTGGTCTTCTTCAAATACACAGATGTATGCACACACACACACACATACACACACACACACACCACACACACACATAGGTGTTTCTTTCAGATTTTAAGAACAATTTTTTAAATGGGAAATGTTAAAACTTGAAGGTTATATTTTCTTATTTTAATACAAAAAACATTTACTAAGTACTTATTACATGCAGAGCAATGTGTAATACATTAAATAAGTTTTAAAGATAAAAAAGGAACACCATTCCTAAAAAAGTTTGTAATCTATAAAGAGAGATCCAAATTAGTAGAACACATTGCAGAGTAAATTAACACCAATAGAGAGGACAAGTGGTGAGGAAATTAAAAGAAGATATGACACCTAGGCATATTGGTCAAATAACTTTCTTAAGGCTCTTTGCAAGAAACAACCTTGCCCTCTTTCTTGAAGACATGTTTAAAAGTCCCTGAATTTAAATTTGTCCCCTAAAACCTCCTTCTCCTTTCTAGGAATGTTAGGAGACTTTAGTTAGAAGAACCATGAATTTCTCTCAAGCGAAGTTAAATTTCAAGGCAATTAATCAGTGGTGTCTGTTTATTCATCACTATTCAGTGCTAATACTCTCTTACATTACATCCTGTGAAAATGACACTTTTTTGGTCTTCATAGAACTCTGGTAATTAACTGAGAGAATTACTAGCTTCATTTTGTAGGGAGGAATTAAAGGCCCAGAAAATCTCACTGAGTTTTCAAAACTACTGTGAGAAATAACTTTATATCCTTATTTTAAAATGTGCTATTGTTAGCTTTAATGTGGTTTAAAAGTTATATCCTACCGAGCTTGAATTACAGCTGACAGTAGCTTGAAGCAGAATCTGGTTTGGCTATGAGCTAAAAAGCCATGTAACATTATTATTAAGATAACTGGGACAGAAAAGTTTCATGCATAAACCTTGTCTATAAATATCTTCAGTAACCGAAGCTTTAATTTCAAAAGCAAAGCTCTGTATCAGAAAATTGACAATTAGAAAAAGAGCTTAATTATTTCTTCCATTTTTCTAATAGGAAGAGCAAAGAAGTTAGGTAGAACATATAAGAAATCTGCTAGCTGATCTTTGAAACTAGGAATGTCAATGAAGTAAACCACATCATTTCTTTAGCTAATAGACTAAGCAAGAAGAACAGAAAAGCAAACAAATTGTCATATTTTGCAAGTATGCTACAAAAAACTTCTGAAACAGGATAAAGATCCACAATTGGTTTATATACTGTACCTCACAGTTGCTGACATGGTAAATTCTAGACTGGTAATATTCGTTATAGCCACTTAAGCCTAGATATAGACAATGGTAAGACTAATCAAATGTGAATAATAAAGGATGGTTAATGTTTAAATAAACCTCTTAATCTGGTAATCTGTTTAAACTAATGATGACATTAATGTTTATTATTAGAGGTTTTAATTAAAAATTATTAATTTTTTACTAATGTTTTTTTTTTTTACTAATGTGAAGCCCCACCTGTTGGTTCAGATCACAAGGCAGTAATCATCTTGTCACTGTACACGTTAATTTAAAGGTGGGGTAAATATGAAGGAGAAATGAAATAGTTCCCAACATGTTGACATTATACCAGGTCATAAAGTGTCAGTAAGTAAAGAATTCTAATAGAAAAATCGTCAAAAAGACAAGGCTCACATCTACATAGTTACCATGGAAAATGAGATCTGGGGCAGTGGATAACCCTAGGTTGTTTTAGTACCATGATAGCAGCAATGAAGGTATTTAAAAGATATATTTTTTAATTTTTGAAATAATTTTAGACTTACAGAAAGTTGTAAAAACACTACAGAGAATTCTCACTTCACCCAGTATGCCCTAATGTTAACATTTCTTATAATTATGAATAATTTTATAAATAATTAATAATGATACAATGCTATTAAGCTGCAGACATTGTAGCTCGTTAACTTTCTCTCTATTGTTCTTTTTCTGGATCAGGATCCTACATTGCATTTGGCTGTTATGTCTTCTCAATATCCTCCAACCTGTGACAGTTCCTTCGTCTTTCTTTGTCTTTCATGACCTTCACACATTTGAGGAGCATTTGTTAGCTATTTTGTCCCTTAAAAATCCTTTAATTTTGAGTTGTCTCATGTCTGCTTATGATTATATTGAGGTCGCTTTTTTGGCAAGAATACTATAAAAGTGATGTTATATCTTTCTCTGAGCATTGTATTAGGAAATAAATGAATAAATGATAATGTATCTCATTACTAGTGATGTTAAATTTGGTCTCTTGGTCAGCATTATGTTTGCCAGATTTGTCCACTATGAAGGTACAAGAACCTTCAGAAGGAACACTGCTCTACTGACATGTTAGTTTTAGTCCAGTGAATGCCTTTTGAACTTCTGACATCCATAACCAGAAGGAAATAAACTTGGTGTTTTTAAGCCACTGAGTTTATGGTAACTTGCTACAGTAGCAATAGAAAACTAACATAGCACCCATTTTATTATTTAAAATAAAAACATTCAATTTATCAGATATCTCTGAAAGAAAAGTGTTTGCATTAATCAGGATTTATATCTTGCCAAAAATAATTTGACTTGTGAGGAATCCTTAATTTCATAGACCACAATTGGTTGGAAACAGGAGATTTTAATTCAAAAATACCAGCTTTATATTTGCTTTCAATTCCAGGTCTAGTGTCTAGGTTACTATAGGATCAGCAGAGCCATTGTACTTCTTCAAAGAGATAAAACTCAGGAAAATTCTTTCAGCTAAGTTGGGTATATGAGTGAAATGGAGAGTACATCAAGTAACACCCAGAGTTCAAAGCAACTATTTAATTTTAGTTAGATAAAAGATTATCTAACTAAATACTTTGACTTGGTATTTTACTAATTATAATCTTCTGTATACGTTTGTTTTTTCTGTAATCAAATATGTGTGGTTGCATGCGTGTATGTGCCTATGTATGCATATGTCCCTCTTCATAGTGGATTAAACATAGAATTAATCATTTTATTTCATTGAAATTACAGGTATTCCACAAGTATTTTCTATCACTCATGGGGAACACGATGTTGATAATGATGAGAAAAATATTTACATAATTTTTTTCTTAGACCACTGCAAGCAATTTTTAAAGTCAGTTTGATTTTCCCTGGGGTAATTCTTCAGAAAGATTGGCTTATTTTCCCCAGCTTTACTGATGTTTAATAGACTTGTAACATTGTATATGTTTAAGTTATACAAAGTGATAATTTAATATAAATATATAAAGCAAATGATTATCACAAGCGTAGTTAACATATGTACACCTCACATAGTTATTATTTTAATTTGTGGTGAGAACATTTAAGATTTATTTTCTTAGAAATTTTCAAGTATACAACATAGTATTATTAACTATAATCACCATTCAGTATATAACACCCCCACAACTTATTCAATTTATAACTGAAAATTTGTACACTTTGATCAACATCTTCCTATTTCCTCCACGCCCCAGCCCCTAGCAACCAAAAATCTACTTCCTGTTTGGCTTTTTTAGATTCCACGTACAGGTGAGATAATACAGAATTTGTCTTTATCTGACACTTCACTTAGCATAATATTTTCATTGTTCATCCATGCTGTTGCAAATGGCAGGAGTTCTTTATGTTTTTTAAATTTTATTGGAGTATAGTTGATTCACAACATTGTGATAGTTTCAGGTGTGCAACAAAATGATTCAGTTATACATATATATATTTATTCTTTTTTAATTTTTTTTATTTTATATTGGAGTATAGTTGATTAACAGTGTTGTGCTAGTTTCAGGTGTACAGCAAAGTGATTCAGTTATACATATACATGTATCTATTCCTTTTCAAATTATTTTCCCACTTAAATCTTCCTTTTCCTGTATGAATAATGTTCCATTATACATATGTATTGCACATTTTTTTATCCATTAATTCATTGATAGACACTTAGGTTGTTTCTATGCCTTGGCTATTATGAGTAATGCTGCAATAAGCATAGAGGTGCAGATATCTCTTCAAGATGGTGATTTCATTTCTTCTGGATATACACCTAGAAGTGGATTTGCTGGATGATGTGTTAATTCTATTTTTAATTTCTTGGGAAACTTCCATACTGATTTCTATAGTGGTTGAACCAATTTAAATTCCCACCAACAGTTCATAAGTGTTCCCTTTTCTCCATCACATTATTCTTAAACATGCATACACTTTTGTACATTTTCTTGTACATTACCTGAAAAAAACACATACTGCTCTTGTGATCACAGGAGCAGTAATTTCACCTTGACTAGACACATTTCTTCTTATTTCAATTTTGCTCTCCTACTTGATTGGGGATTGAAATCAAAGTTTGATTTTTTTTATTGACCACTTCTGATAAAGAACCATTACTCTTCCAAGTTTATTTTTTTAATTGTTGTTATTGTCTAAGTTGTCTAAATTCTGAAAGTACTCCCAAGTAGTTAACTCATTTAGGTAAAATTAATTTGATTTCTATAATACTGTTTAAATTTAGAAAATTCTAGATGGTGTCTATGGCCTTTGAACTACATATAGTTTCTTCATATGACTTGATTTGTTTCAATTTATTTCTTTAAAAAAATCTACAGTGCAAAACAGAAGTTAAAATGAGATCAGATGACAAAATTGATGATTCAGGTAAATCTTATAAGTCCTACTTCATATGGGAATATTATCAAATCAAGAAACACTCTTATTTTTCATCAGTTCTTAAGACTCAATTGAAAAACAGGAATTTTTAAAATAATTTTCTAGAATTTAAACAAATCTTCTTTATTTGAAAAACTTACTTTGTTTCTTGGAACACAAAGCAAGAAAGATTTGTTTTTAAGGTATGTATTATTTTATACAAAAAAGACCATGATAAATCTATACTAATTTTTCTATACTAATAATTCACTGAAAAGGACATTTCTGAGGACCTACTGTCTGCATGACATTGTGCTGTAGTGATAAACATAACTAATATTTTAAAATAAACAATAGAATACTGAGAAGCTAACTGGAAGTATTATTAAGCTTTGGCTAGATTTTGCTTGGGGCAACTCGGGCCAAGAACGGGAATAATAAACTATATTGAGGCAGCCCAGGGTGTCAGGCTGAAGCCTGATGAATGAGATGGAAACATGTGGCATTAATGATTGGGTTTTTCTTTCACTGATTTCAGTGTAAGAGATGAAACTTGGAAAAGTAAAAGTTTTCCTTAGGTAGGGAAAGACATGCATGAGTGCTTCTCCAGGGGATGGGCAGCTGCCAGTCTAGAGAACAAGCTAACCAGTGTACAAGTCACAGCCAAGAGAGCCAGGAAGATCTGCCAGGCAGGCGAGAATGATTAATATTCAATCGTTTATCCACCCCCTGGGACACGTTCACACTTCAGACAGCAAAGGTCGAACACAAAAAGCAATTTCTCCCCTTGCAGGATTTTGTGATGGCTTGATTGCTAACTGCTGGCTTAGTGGTCACTGTGATTAAATTACCCATATGGTCGACATTTTCTTTATCCTAACATTCTGGAAATATGCAGTTATTGCTGGTGATTTGTTTCCTGCTAAATATTCTGTATTGCATACTGAAGATTTTAGAACCCTGTAGTGCCTTCACATGCTTCTTGTTATAAATTAACTTAGAAAACTATGGGAAGCACAGCTCTCCTAGTAGCTCAGAGACAACACCTTTGTTTTTCCCAACACTAATGATAAAACTGGGATCCAAAATGACAGCAACACATTCAGAGCTCAATCACAGGTGATTGGGGACCTTCACCTATTTATTATGCTACCTTTCCTGTGTCCTATTTGTTTAATATTGCTCTATTTTTACTAGGGCCCCTGCAGTTGGGTATAAAGAAATCATAACTAGTATTAATTAGTTCCCTTTTGGGTAAGAGTACTCCTAGGTAAGTCTCTCACAGATTAAGCCTTCCAAGAGAGTCTAATTTGAGTGTTATTTATTCTGTCACTACTACTTATCAATTATTTAATGTAATCTTTGATCACCAGCTTAGTTCAACATCTAAAAATATTAAGGTACAGTTGGGAGAGGTCTTTTTGAAATTAGCTCCTATACTTTCTGGAAACAAGTATGCTTCTAAGGAACTAAAGGAAGAAAAAGCCAAGGTTCTCTTGCTCATATAATTTGGAACTTAAAATGCCTATCTCTATTCCTGTAGCATAATTCATTCACTGAATTTCATGACATAATAAGGTTCACAAGACTACAGCAGAGACAAGAGGGGTAACCAGGGCTTTCTACTCTCCAGACACCATGTTACTAGGGAAGAAGATGTTGGAGATTACAAAGGGGCCAGTGAATAACACCCTTCTTTTCCTTAATCAGTCTCTGATTCTGTCAAAAAAATAAGACAGAAGAATCAGCACATGGAAGCAAAAAATTGTCCTTACAACTGGTAAACTGCATAGGAGGATGTAACAAGATAGTGGGTTTACTAATACTACATCATAGAATTAGACCAACTTGCCCATGCATTAACAACCAGGGCTGGAAATTTGCAGACCTCCCCATGGAGAGGCACACCTTGTAAAAGTTAATAAAATTCAAGAGCAGACCAGAGCCCATGCTTCTTACAGGTACCTTGGTTCCCAAGAGGAAAGAGTGGCTTAGCCATGCATGCCTTCTTCATGCAAACATCAAGCAAAACTCGTCCCAGCTATCCTCATTTCCAAAGGTGGTCGGAAAAAAGTGGTAGTCAGATCTACTTAGGGAAAATGTCTTATGGGTAAAAGTTAAAGAATTGAAGATGAAGCACCCTTTTCAAGTGACTTTCTACTCCTGTCTGAATGGAGTGGGCTCTGCCAATAGAAAAGTAATCAGGTCTTAGAAGAAAGACCATAGTCCTCAGATGAACTTAGCTTCTTACCAGCTCTCCCTCTATACCTTAGAAACTCCTGCCCTCAGGAAAATGAATAGAAAGTGGTGGTGATTTGGAAAGGTAAAGGCAAATTAGTCCCAGATAAGATGGGTATCAATAGGACATTGCTCACATTTCATCAGAGCGAATACAAAGTTTGGACAAAGATGCCTGTATCTGAGAGATAAATGAACAGTAATGCCATGGCAATTTTGCAAACATATGATAAACACATTTGAAAGAATGAACAAAGGAACAAAAACAACAAATGAGATGTACAGAAGGGAGACAAAGAACTCAGTATGGGAGAAAATATCACCTAAGAAATAAAAGCAACACTATACAAGTGCTACAGAAGAATGTAAAAAAATTGACACAACATAAAAAGAGCTCAAAATTACATAATTTAAAAATTAGAATGAGATGAAAACATACTGTAACATTAAGAGGACAGATGTAGGAATAAATAACTCCAATACAGACATATTGCTTAAGTGAAAAAATAGTGAGGGACAGAATAGAGATGGATTAATAAGAAAAAATTTGACACATTCATAATGAGTAAAAAAAAAAAGGCAAGAATAGGAATAACTAGTGAAGAGGTGAAATTATATAGAACAGGAAAAAGTGATCCAAAATAAAGATAGTATCTTTGACATAATGAATATAAGATATGAAGTATAAAAATATTCAGAATATAGGAAAATGGGTTTGAAATGTAGAAAGACATGACTAGTCAAATTAAGTATGTATAATATCTCATGGAAAAGTGATCAAAACAAGTATATCAAGATAAATATTGACCTATTGAACTATAAAGAAAAAGGAAGGCTTTTGACATCCAGTTACAAAAAGTAAATCACTTACAATATGAAAGATTAAATCTAGACTGATCTCATACTGCACAGCAATAATCAATGCCAGAAGATATGGAATACTTTCTAAAAAAAATTCTAGGAAAGATATTTTCACTCAGCAACATACCTACACAAATTCTCCTTCAAGTTAGATGAAACTAGGAAAAAAACACTGAAAACCTGAACTAATTCAGGTAATAAAGTAAATATTACAACAATTCTAAATGATAGAAATCTATCTAGATTTATCAAGAAATAAATCATAATCGAATGATAACATGGAAAAAATGGGTGTATGGTTTGGAATGATATGTTGAAATATTATTTTCTTCTGTTTTTTATGGTTTCAGTTTAATCAAACATGGATCATTTTAATAAAAATCATTGTACTTTTCAAGAACGAATAGTATAATTCCATTAAGGTAAAATTTTTTAAACAGTCAAAATTAATTTATAGTACAGAAATAAATCAACATTTGACTGGATCCAAGAGTACGAGATTTACCTACGAAGGCACATGGGGGAATATTTCTGTAATGTAAATGTCTACATCTTGACTGTGGTGCCTAATTTATCAAAATTCATATAACGTTTTACTGAAAATAGGAATGTCTTATCATATTTAAATTATACTTCAACAAACTTGATTTAAATGCAATATGAGTAACTGATGACAAATAATCTGGGGGCATGATGATTATTAGTCACATACAAAATACACACACACACACACACAGATACCTTATACTGAGTGGCTATGATTACTTTCCTATTAAATGTGATCAAACAATCGAATTTTTATCCTAGAATTTAGGTAAAGAGGTTAAACAAAGCTCCAAGACTCTTAAATGAGTCTTTGTGAGGTCCACAAAGATCCCCATAAGAGGCTGCTCTCTCTAATGTTGTTTCCCCTGCCCAGTCATCTGATGCATGTCCTCATCCATCCGCAGTGATTTTATACTTTTCAGAAAAAATATCCAAAATTATTTACCAATTTTCCCATTAGACTCTGGATTCAATATATTGTGATACAGAACACGCTATCTCCAATTCAATCTACAATCCAATTTGATTTCTTTCATTCTGAAGTACAATTTCAGTGAAATATAAATTGGTCATTATTTTTAACAGTTAATTAGATATTTAACACCTGTTCAGAACATTTTAATCTTAAATGCAAACTATTTTAATGCTCCAAGAATTATGATACATATGACTTTTACATTAATAAATATTTATGTTTTACTCCATACATCTATGTATATAAGTACTGTTTAGATAGATGAGATGTTAGAAATAGAAAATGGATTGATGGATGATAGATGGGTAGATAGATATATAGATAGATAGGGAACTAAGTAGATAGATATTAGATTGACTTTTTTTTTTCTATACATCTCCCAAATCCACATACCCTTTCTAATTTGGGGAAACGATTCTCAGAGTAAGATTGAGTGTAAAACCAGTGAAGCTCCAGCTCTGTGCACCATGACTCACAGGAACCTCTATGAATGCTAGAAGTTGTCACGGGGTTACCTTAGTTTACTGCTTTGAGATTTTTCAGGTAGCAGCACAGAGATGTGGAGCCCTGGTGGAGCTCAGTGTACTTCCTGAGTTGAGGAGACAGAGCTGAGAGTGTGAGGACACCAAGGCAGAAGAGATCACAGGGCAGAGTACCAAAGAAGGAAAAGCTACACAAAGAGAAAACTCAGGAGATCTGTACTGGATCCACCTCAAATATTCAGCAGAGTACGGATCAACATATGTCTGTGAAGAAACTACACAAAGCTGGGGAAAGGGCCATCCTAAATGAATAGAGGGGCAGTCACCAATGCTCAAGGAAGGCCAGGAATAATTCCTCTTTTCAACAGCCAGATTTGAAAACCTTATGATCATAGGACACTATGAATGGAGTACTCAGAATTGTCCTGCACTATTAGTGGGGAATAATTAACCCTAGTCTAAATATTGCCCTTATCCGGTGCAACAAATCATAAAAGGATCAAACTGTTTCTAAGAAACTTGACTGTATCCTAGAACAAAGCTCAAAAATTTTCATAGAAATAAAATACAACTAGAACTCAACAAGTAAAAATTAATAATGCTTGGCATCCAATCAAATGTTATGAGGTACGCAAAGAAGCAGGAAAACATGATTCTACTGAGGGAAAAAGAAATCTAGCACTATGTTAAACATATACTGAAGGCTCAATAAATGTTTGCTGAATGAGAGACTGACGGACTGAATCGTAGAAAACAAATTTGAACCAATGTTCTTGCCCAGTAAGAATATTTCTTTTCCCCAGTATTATCGTCAGCTAAAATTGTTGTCATATTATTTCTTATGTATCTTTCAAAAGGTAAAACTCCCCACAAGATGCTGGACAAATGTTTCAGCATTGATCACACATCTGGACCAAATTGAACAGAAAATATTTATTAAATGAGCAAATGAAGGAAGGAGAAAAATAAGGAAAAAAAGATGATAAAATATTTTAAATGCTGGGGTTGAAAACAAATAATCTATTCACCATTACTACATACAAACATTTTCATCACTTCAACAGCATTTTCTTCTCTAACTGAAGATGAGATTTGGGATTTAAATGATACCTGAGTTTGTGCATTTTGGACCAAAAATAATAGAGCTTTAGACTAATGATCTTCACAATCTAGAAAAGAATATAATTTTCTTTCTCACTGTTTCCAAACTTTTACTACATATCATTTATTTTAACTAAATGTCAAATTATAACTCCATCTTACAAGTAACTTTTTAGTTAATTGCTAATAAAAAACAACAGATTTTCTGGAGTCATTAGGATTTAAATAATTTACCAACATATTAATTTAAGTTTGCTTTTTTAAAAAAAGTTTAGCTGTTGTTACTTTAGTTCCAGGATTAAAACACAGTTCTTTTTTTTTAAGTTATTTTCTTAATTTTATTTTATTGATTTTTTTACACAGCAGGTTCTTATTAGTCATCAATTTTATACACATCAATGTATACATGTCAATCACAATCCCCCAATTCATCACACTCCCCCCGCCATGGTTTTCCCCCTTTGTGTCCGTACGTTTGTTTTCTACATCTGTGTCTAAATTTCTGCCCTGCAAACCGGTTCATGTGTACCATTATTATAGGTTCCACATACATGTGTTAATATATATTTGTTTTTCTTTTCCTGATTTACTTCACTCTGTATGACAGTCTCTAGATCCATCCACGTCTCTACAAATGACCCAATTTTGTTCCTTTTTATGGCTAATATTCCATTGTATATATGTACCACAACATCTTTATCCATTCGTCTGCTGATGGGCATTTAGGTTGCTTCCATGGTCTGGCTATTGTAAATAGTGCTGCAATGAACATTGGGGTGCATATGTCTTTCTGAATTATGGTTTTCTCTGGGTATATGCCCAGTAGAGGGATTGCTGGATCATATGGTAATTTTATTTTTAGTTTTTTAAGGAACCTCCATACTGTTCTCCATAGTGGCTGTATCAATTTACATTCTCACAAACAATGCAAAAGGGTTACATTTTCTCCACACCCTCTCCAGCATTTGTTGTTGGTAGATTTTCTGTTGATGCCCATTCTAACTGGTGTGAGGTGAGGTGGTACCTCATTGTAGTTTTGATTTGCATTTCTCTAATAATTAGTGATGTTGAGCAGCTTTTCATGTGCTTCATGGCCATCTGTATGTCTTCTTGGGAGAAATGTCTATTTAGGTCTTCTGCCCAATTTTGGATTGGGTTGTTTGTTTTTTTTATTATTGAGCTGTGTGAGCTGTTTATATATTTTGGATATTAATCCTTTCTCCATCAATTCACTTGAAAATATTTTCTCCCATTCTGAGAGTTGTATTTTTGTCTTGTTTATGGTTTCCTTTGCTGTACAAAAGCTTTGAAGTTTCATTAGGTCCCATTTGTTTATTTTTGTTTTTATTTCCATTACTCTAGGAGGTGGATCAAAAAAGATCTTGCTGTGATTTATGTCAAAGAGTGTTCTTCCTATATTTTCCTCTAAGAGTTTTATAGTGTCCAGTGTTACATTTAGGTCTGTAATCCATTTTGAGTTTATTTTTGTGTATGGTGTTAGGGAGTGTTCTAATTTCATTCTTTTACATGTAGCTGTCCAGTTTTCCCAGCACCACTTATTGAAGAAACTGTCTTTTCTCCATTGTGTATCCTTGCCTCCTTTGTCATAGATTAGTTGACCATAGGTGCGTGGGCTTACCTCTGGGCTTTCTATCTTGTTGCATTGATCTATGTTTCTGGATTTGTGCCAGTACCATATGGTCTTGATTACTGCAGCTTTGTAGTATAGTCTGAAGTCAGGGAGCCTGATTCCTCCAGCTCCATTTTTTTCCCTCAAGACTGCTTTGGCTATTCAGCGACTTTTGTGTCTCCATATAAATTTTAAGATTTTTTTTCTAGTTCCATAGAAAATGCCATTGGTATTTTTTTTTCTTTATTATTGTTTTTTTTTGTTTTTTTGTTTTTTTTTTTTTTGCGGTACGTGGGCCTTTCACTGTTGTGGCCTCTCCCATTGTGGAGCACAGGCTCTGGACGCGCAGGCTCAGCCACCATGTCTCACGGGCCCAGCCGCTCTGTGGCATGTGGGATCTTCCTGGACCGGAGCACGAACCTGTGTCCCCTGCATCAGCAGGTGACTCTCAACCACTGTGCCACCAGGGAAGCCCTACCATTAGTAATTTGATAGGGATTGCATTGAATCTATAGATTGCTTTGGGTAGTATAGTCATTTTCACAATATTTATTCTTCCAATTCAAGAACAGGGTATATCTCTCCATCTGTTGGTATCATCTTTAATTACTTTCATCAGTGTCTTATAGTTTTCTGCGTACAGATCTTTTGTCTCCCTAGGTAGATTTATTCCTAGGTATTTTTGTTGCAATGGTAAATGGGAGTGTTTCTTTCATTTCTCTTTCAGATTTTTCATCATTAGTGTATAGGAATGCCAGAGATTTCTGTGCATTAATTTTGTATCCTTCAACTTTACCAAATTCATTGATTAGCTCTATAGCTTTCTGGTGGCATATCTACGATTCTCTATGTAAAATATCATGTCATCTGCAATCAGTGATAGTTTTACTTCTTCTTTTCCAATTTTTCTTGTTTTATTTCTTTTTCTTTTCTAATTGCCATGGCTAGGACTTCCAAAACTATGTTGAATAATAGTGGTGAGTGTGGACATCCTTGTCTTATTCCTGATCTTAGAGGAAATGCTTTCAGTTTTTCACCATTGAGATTGATGTTTGCTGTTGGTTTGCCATATATTGCCTTTATTATGTTGAGGTAGCTTCCCTCTATGCCCACCTTCTGGAGAGCTTTTTTCATAAATGGATGCTGAATTTTGTCAAAAGCTTTCTCTCCATCTATTGAGATGATCATATGGTTTTTATTCTTCAATTTGTTAATATGGTGTATTGTGTTGATTGATTTGTCTATACTGAAGAATCCTTCCATCCCTGGGATAAATCCCACTTGATCATAGTGTATGATCCTTCTAATGTGTTGTTTGATTCTGTTTGCTAGTATTTCATTGTGGATTTTTGCATCTATATTCATCAGATATATGCCCTGTAATTTTCTATTTTTGTAGTAGCTTTGTCTGTTTTTGGTATCAGGGAGATGGTGGCCTCCTAGAATGAGTTTTGGAGCGTTCCTTCCTCTGCAATTTTTTGGAAGAGTTTGAGAAGAATGGGTGTTAGCTCTTCTCTAAATGTTTGATAGAATTCACCTGTGAAGCCATCTGGTCCTGGACTTTTGTTTGTTGGCATATTTTTAATCCCAGTGTCAATTTAATTACTTGTGATTGGTCTGCTCATATTTTCTATTTCTTCCTGCTTCAGTCTTTGAAAGTTATACCTTTCTAAGAATTTTGTCCAATTCTTCCAGGTTGTCCATTTTATTGGCATAGAGTTACTTGTAATAGTCTCTTAGGATGCTTTTGTATTTCTGTAGTGTCTGTTGTAACCTCTCCTTTTTCATTTCTAATTTTATTGATTTGAGTCCTCTCCCTCTTTTTCTTGATGAATCTGGCTAATGGTTTATCAATTTTGTTTATCTTCTGAAAGTACCAGCTTTTAATTTTAATGATCTTTGCTATTGTTTTCTTTGTTTCTATTTCATTTATTTCTGCTCTGATCCTTATGATTTCTTTCCTTCTACTAACTTTAGGTTTTGTTTGTTCTTCTTTATCTGCTTCCTTCAGGTTAAAGGTTAGATTGTTTATTTGAGATTTTTCTTGTTTCTTGAGGTAGGTTTGTATAGCTATATACTTCCCTCTTACAATTGCTTTTGCTGCATCCCATAGGTTTTTGGATCATCGTGTTTTCATTGTCATTTGTCTCCAGGTATTTTTGAATTCCTCTTTGATTTCTTCAGTGATATCTTGGTTATTTAGTAAAGTATTGTTTAGCCTCCATGTGTTTCTGTTTTTTATGTGTTTTCCCCTGTCATTTATAGCTAATCTCATAGCCTTGTGGTCAGAAAAGATGCTTGATATGATTTCAATTTTCTTAAATTTACTGAGGCTTGATTTGTGACCCAAGATGTGATCTATCCTGGAGAATGTTCCATGTGCATTTTAGAAGAAAGTGCAATCTACTGTTTTTGGATAGAATGTCTTATAAATATCAATTAAATCTATCTGGTGTATTATATCATTTAAAGCTTCTGCTTCCTTATTACATTTAGGTCTGGATGATCTGTCCATTGGTGCAAGTGAGGCGTTAAAGTCCCTCACTATTATTGTGTTACTGTCAATTTCCTCTTTTATAGCTGTTACCAGTTGCCTTATGTATTGAGGTGCTTCCCTATTGGGTGCATATATAATTATAATTGTTATATCTTCTTCTTGGATTGATCCCTTGATCATTATGTAGTGTCCTTCCTTGTCTCTTATAACAATCTTTATTTTAATTTTTTTTTTTTTGATGTTGGGGGTAGGAGTTTATTAATTTATTTATTTTTGCTGTGTTGGGTCTTCGTTTCTGTGCGAGGGCTTTCTCTAGCTGTGGCAAGCGGGGGCCACTCTTCATCTCAGTGCGCGGGCCTTTCACTATCGCGGCCTCTCGTTGCGGAGCACAGGCTCCAAACGCGCAGGCTCAGTAGTTGTGGCTCACGGGCCTAGTTGCTCCGCGGCATGTGGGATCCTCCCAGCCCAGGGCTCGAACCCGTGTCCCCTGCATTAGCAGGCAGATTCTCAACCACTGCGCCACCAGGGAAGCCCTATTTTAAAGTCTATTTTATCTGATATAAATATTGTTACTCCAGCTTTCTTTTAATTTCCATTTGAATGTAATATCTCTTTCCATCCCCTCACTTTCAGTCTCTATGTGTCCCTAGATCTGAAGTGAGTCTCTTGTAGACAACATACATATGGGCTTGGTTTTGTATCCATTTAGCAAGCCTGTGGCTTTTCATTGGAGCTTTTAATCCATTCACGTTTAAGGTAATTATCGATATGTATGTTCCTATTTCCATGTTCTTAATTGTTTTCGGTTTGTTTTTGTAGGTTCTTTTCTTCTCTTGTGTTTCCCACTTAGAGAAGTTCCTTTAGCATTTGTTGTAGAGCTAGTTTGGTGGTGCTGACTTCTCTTAGCTTTTGCTTGTCTGTAAAGCTTTTGATTTCTCTGTCAGATCTGAATGAGATTCTTGCTGGGTAGAGTAATCTTGGTTGTAGGTGCTTCCCTTTCTTCACTTTAAGTATATAGTGCCACTCCCTTCTGGCTTGTAGAGTGTCTCCTGAGAAATCAGCTGTTCACTTTATGAGAGTTCCCATTTATGTTATTTGTCATTTATCCCTTGCTGCTTTCAAAAATTTTTCTTTGTCTTTAATTTTTACCAGTTTGATTCTTATGTGTCTCGGCATGTTTCTCCTTGTATTTATCCTGTATGGGACTCTCTGTGTTTCCTGGCCTTGGGTGGTTACTTCCTTTCCCATGTCAGGGAAGTTTTTAACTATAATCTCTTCAAATATTTTCTCGGGTCCTTTCTCTCTCTCTTCTCCTTCTAGGACCCCTATAATGTGAATGTTGCTGCTTTTAATGTTGGCCCAGTGGTCTCTTAGGCTGTCTTCATTTCTTTTCATTCTTTTTTCTTTATTCTCTTCTGCAGCATTGAATTCCACTATTCTGTCTTCCAGGTCACTTATCTGTTTTTCTGCCTTATGTATTCTGCTATTGATTCCTTCTAGTGTAGTTTTCATTTCAGTTATTGTGTTGTTCATCTTTGTTTGTACTTTCATTCTTCTAGGTCTTTGTTAAACACTTCTTGCATCTTCTTGATCTTTGCCTCCATTCTGTTTCCGAGGTCCTGGATCATCTTCACTATCATTATTCTGAATTCATTTTCTGGAAGGTGGCCTATCTCCACTTCATTTATTTGTTTTTCTGGGGTTTTATGTTGTTCCTTCATCTGGTACATAGCCCTCTGCTTTTTCATATTGTCTATCTTTCTGTGAATGTGGTTTTTATTCCACAGGCTGCAGGATAGTAGTTTTTCTTGCTTCTGCTCTCTGCCTTCTGGTCTAAAACACAGTTCTTATTCCAAAAGTCTTGTTCTTTCCTGCCACAATCTTACAGGGTCTTCCATCACTGAGAGCCACTAAGCATCTGAAACAGCAATAAAATACCTGTCTCAAGAAGTTTTAAAATTCATACAATTTTAAATTGAACTTTACAATAAAAAAGTTATTCAAAAATAGTTTTATATGTTCTCATTTGACATGCCTTACAAGTCTTACTTAGGGTTCTGCTGAGTCCTGGTGACAGTATATAGTGATAGAAGAAAGAAACAATGGAGATAAACACAATGGATATTTTTAAAATAATATACTTACTTGTATATTAGAATTAAATATATCTCTATCTTAAATTGGACTGTTTATTGTCTTTTAAAATCAAATTTTATTTTCTTAAATCTCAATATGATGTTCACTTGGTTTCTGATTTTTTTCTTTAAACTATGGAACATTCTTTGATGTAAAATATATGATTTAAATATTTTGATTTGTACTTTCTCCAAACAGCATTTACTCCATACTTAGAGAGATTTTTTTTAAGTAGTCCAGTTCTTTTTATGTTTAATAACACTTAAGTGGCCACAGAATTTTATCAAAACCATAGTTTTGATAAACACAATTTCACTTTCTTGGCTTTAAAAACAATCAGAAATACATACTGGTGCCATGAGAGGGAACAATGAACAATACTATTTTATTTTAATTATAACTACTGTTTTTAAGGAAAATAATGAATTTTAATATTTTACATAAATTTTCACTGATATTATTTTTCTGTTTCTTTACTCACTGAAATCTGTTTCAAATTACTAATATATTGTGTCATTTAAAAGATTCAGCAAGATTCTTAATTATCACTTAATTTTATTTGTCAATTACTGAATACATTGTTCTTCTTAAAGAGTAATTCAACATATGATTTTCTTTCCAATTCGAAAAGCACAGAAATTTCTGAAGTTGTATGGGTAGTAGACCTTTCAAACAGTGTGAAAGAATCTATCTTGCTCCTCAATCTTGATGACATTTTATACTTTTATGTGGCTTTTAGAGTGAAGGCATAACAGAGGAACACAGGAACTATCTGTCAAAAGGAACGAAAAATTGCTAAAAGTTATTTTGTTAAAGGCCAATATAAATTCCTAGGACTTGGTCAATAAAATAGGTAGGGCTGTTGTATGAAATCACATATTGCTTTAAGCATTACAAGAAAGATAAATCAATATTATCAGAAATTCTTTAGTTACATTACTAACATTTCAAATGAATACTTATTTAGAAGAGATATATATATAAAAAGCTTTATTTTTTCTGTACATTAAATATGGTCTTGTATCCAATCTTGGGGTATATTTATGTTGAAAATTTGAATATCCAGAGGCAGATGGTGGGGGTTGGGAAAAACAGGTGAAGGGGGTTAAAAGGTAAAAAGAAAAATACCACAGTTGATGTAAAAAAAGACATGTAAAAAAAAGCACAAGACTGTGCTTGGGTTTGCTTGGGCTCCACCACATGCTAAATGTGGGACCTAGAGCAGCTTGTTGTAATTTTTCTGTGCCTCCATAGCTTCATTTGTAAACTGTGACTAATAACAGTACTTAAAATATGGGTTGTTGTGAGGTTAAATGAGATAATACCATGTTTTGCAATAGTAAATATTCATATATCATTGTTATTGATACTATTACAAATAGTTTCATTAGTCTTTGCTTCTTCTCTTGCCCACCTCCAATCTACGCATCCCACAGCAGCAGGAGGAATCCATTTAAAACTTAAAGCAAACAATGCCACCACTGTGCTTGACCTTTCCATGAGCTTCCTGTACATTTAGAAAAAAGTTCCATACCCCTTACCAAGGCCTAAAAGGTCACGGTGATCTGTCCCCAGACTGTTTCTGTTCCCACCTCCTAATGCTTAGTTCTCTAGCCTCAATGGCCTTCAACTTGCCCTTTTAGCACACCAAGGCTTTCTTATGACAGCGCTTTGCACTAGGTCTTCTCTTAGAGTACAAGATCCATGTGTGACTCACCCTTTATTTTTCCTTTGGCCTCAGCTCTGGTTTTAGAGAAATATTCCTTAATTATTATATTGCTCTGGGTTATTTTCTTCATAGAATTTGACACTAGCTAAAATTACCTTATTTATCTATTTATTATTTGTTTTCTTTCTCTCTCAGTAGACTGAAAGGTCCACAGGTATAAGGACATTTTCTATCTTATTTTCTATCTCCAATGCCACAACCGCACTTGATAAATATTTGCTTAATGACTGAATATATAATTATAGCTCAATTCAAAGATGATGCCATTCATGATAATTTTGTCAAAACTCACACCAGAGTAAAAATCTCTGTGGGAGAAGGAGATGGTTTCCAGGCTAGAATAGGAATGATTTATTTCATTTAAATTTTATAATTCCTTTCTATCAGGGCTGTACAAACCAGGTTTGTTATTGTTTTTTTTAACCACATGTGATTACATAAAACTCAAAACCAAGTTTCAAGTCAAGAAGAATGTGAATATATGTAAACGCTATAAGATGGCAGAACTTTTGTGAAGAAAAACCTAGATACAGCTAAAAAGAAGTTTCTCTAAAAAAAACTTCCCACTCTTTCATAATTACTCTTTCCATCCAGAATCCATACTCTGTCTCACTCTACTCAATAACTTTGAAGCTTTGTTGTTTCTTCCTTTAATTTCTTCTAGATTTGAACTTTTATTTGTCAATTATGATATTGATATTGGCATGAAACATGACACATTCAAAATTGGTAAATTGAGGAAAGGTTAATAGGGGAACTATTTTCTAAATAGCAGGAGGGCTGGTGCATATGTGGTAGCTTTTAACTGTGCTGACACTTCACAATTCCTATATTTTAGAGTATAAGGGGAGGAAGCAGTTACCAGAACCCAGAGAGTTAAATGCCTGGGAAGGACAGTCAGACCACAGCTAGTCTTAGAGGCATTCAGCCAACTGGCTGCACCCTAATAAGCAGGGAACCAGGGAGAATATCACTTCTCACTTATGCAACCTCTGGATATCTTCTGCTGGTGTGTCCCATTGGTCTACAGAAGCAACCCATAAAAGTAATCCCTCCCTCCCTCCCCTCCTCCAACAGGAAAGATGTAAATGAGAGAATAAAGTAGAGTTGAAGATACCAAAAGAGAAGACATACATCACCTCTTCTCATTCTGTCTCTTCTATAGTTTGGACCAACTTTTGACCAATTAGAAATGATACATAATCTTGCACAGGATTTGCTGTTCTTCAGTAGTCTTTTTAAGGCCCCTTTGTGTTCTGACTACTACACATTCTCTGCATTTCCCACTCTCCACTCTGCAGATCCTCAGTGCTTCTTCCTCATAGGTTGTGTCCTTCCTACAGGAACATATGCTAAACTCAACCCAGAGAGAATGAAGAAGCAAAAAGTGCAGTACATCTTAAAGTGCTTCTACTTTTTCTCTTTTTTTCCATACTCTTCAAGGAAGTAATCTATTACTTTTACTCCTATCTTCTTATCATATCCTCTCTTCTTCACTCTGCCAATCTAACATTTTTCCACTAAATTTTCTCTCACTAAAATTGCTTTAAGTTCAACCTACCTCTAAATAAATCACATGATCTATTCTCAATTTCCCATCCTTCTTTCTCTGTCTCCAAAAGCATTTTAATCTTCAAGATTCCTCCCTCTCCAATATTTCTATGTACCATGTTTTACTTTTTCTTTTTTTTAACCTCTGGATAGTTTCAGGTCTTATTTTTTCTCTTTATTCAATTCTTAATTTATTTATTATCATGACTTCAAATATTTTTATTTATTATCTTGCCTTTTTTACCCAACTAAATAATTATTTCCCTCCATTTACTCTGTTCTCAAACCCATTTACTTATCTTAGTTTATACTTTGGCTATCCTTCTAGTGTCATGGGAGAAAAAAAAAATTACCTCACTATTTATTTGGCCAACCAATTGGTAACCAAGTCCTATTACATTTTCTTTTGCACTTTCTCTACTATTGATTTTTATTATCACCAACCTACTAGATGTAAGATTTAATATTTCTTGCTTAGACTTTTGAGGCCACCCAATATGTTTCCTTACATTCAAATTCTTGAATTTGAATTTGACTTCTTGAATGCAATTTTTTGAACCACTGTTCAGAAACCGTCTTATAGAATCACAGAACCTCGAAAGTAATTCCTTTGAAGACAAATTTTCAATGGAGATTCCATGGCATTCTGAATAACTTCAGTACTAATACATATAAATAATTTCCTAGAAAACCTGTAACCATCTAGTTGATATGTAATGCTTATTTGACATAAAAATTCTGAAGAATAAAACTTAACATCATATCAGTTAAAATGCAGCTATTATTAATTTTATGAAGTCACTGAGAAGAAAATAATTTTCTGTAATGTTTTAGCCGATACTTTAGTTCTCCTCATGACACACATTTTATTTATGTATTTGTTTGTTTGTTTGTTTGTTTGTTTATTTTTTGAAGTACATGGTCCTCTCACTGTTGTGGCCTCTCCCTTTGTGGAGCACAGGCTCTGGACACGCATGCTCAGCAGCCATGGCTTACAGGCCCAGCCACTCCATGACATGTGGGATCATCCTGGACTGGGGCATGAACCCGTGTCCCCTGCATCGGCAGGCAGACTCTCAACAACTGCACCACCAGGGAAGCCCCGTGACACACTTTTTAAATTTTGCTGTATGTGGGGGAGAGAGGGAAGCACTGAAATTCCCAAGGACTTATGAAAATTTCATATTAAAATATTTTCCCTCTTGTCAGTAATTAATTTTATGTTAACTGTTTAATTCCACATTTTTTTAAGTTTATGGAAAATGTAGCTTTCCAACTAAGTTGAGGATTTTAACTGGAAAATTACACCTTACTTTTCTTGTATTGTGGATAATGTTGATTAAAAGTGCAATAGAGAATGAGTATAATTTTGATATTTATTATAAATAATAGAACGACCCTTATAACAGCTCTACAGAGAACCTAGCTACTTTCATGCAGAATTAATTGTACTTTGGAAAAAGTTAAAACTTATTTCAAAATGAAACATCAGAGTACAACAACTTAACAGTAAAACGTAGTGGAGATTATATGAAAAGACATTTGAAACTATGTATCTTAAGAGGGACTCCACATGGATAAATGAGTTAAATAATTTTTATTATTAGAATGAAATCTTTAATGTATAAAACTAATTACATGCTTATCACTAGAAACAGTATTAGAAGTTTCTAACTATGGCTTAATACTGTTATACCGGTCTTGAAGCAAGAATTTGTCTAACAGCTATGTTTATTATAAATAATAAGATCCTTGAAGAATTAAACTTTTCCAGCCTCATGTAATTGTTCTCCAAATTATTTTATACATACTAATTCAATACTTGATCATGATGTTAAATTATATTTTGTATAAATTGTAAGATCAGAGTAACACTAACACACCTTGAACTAGTCTCTTTGGCATTCAGACATAATGTAAATCATCTTCAAAAATAGAGGGTCAAATTAATGTGAAAATATATAAAAATGAAGTTATTATTAACCTAAAGGAGTCATTCAGACATGAATGTCTGGAAATATATGGTGAAGACTAAAATATCTAGTGGAATATTTGCTAGGAAATATATTTTTACCTTCCTGTTATTTTGTTATCTGATCATTCAGCCTATCGTTAGAGCATGCTCCATTACCTAATTAGACTAGTTGAAATATGTATAGCTGATTCATTTTGCTATAAAGTAGAAAGTAACACACCATTGTAAAGCAATTATACTCCAATAAAGAAGTTTTTTTTTTAAAGCCTATGATCTTGATTAAAAATGCTCAAAAAGCTTTTTAATCATCCAGAAAAAATACCAACTTAAAATTTTAGGCATGCTCAACCAGTTGAAAATAGCTGAATGTTAACTGGCCAAAACCTATTGCCAAGTACACATTTTTGTAATTTCTGAAGTGTTAATAGTAGATTTTAGTGTGCTGTTAACTGCCAAGCTCAACAATAAGCACTAATCAGTATTCTGCTAAACTTTTCAGACTGAATTACATAGGATTTACCGTGAACTTCAATGTTAATTTGACCATGTAGTAAGAGTGGTCAAATTTTAACAAGAGGGTCTCTCCATATAACAATATAATAAATCAATGACAAGAGTGTTTTAATTCTTTTAAAACATTTTTAGATCCTTTATTTCCTTTTCTCCCATTGATGAATTTATAAAATAAAAAGATGACATATTTTCTACTAACTAAATAAAGGAAGAAAATAATTTATAAGATAGTTAACTGATTCACCAAAGTGCATATAGATATATATATAAAAAAAAACAGAAACTAGGCTTCTTGACATCTGTTTTTTCCAATGAGCAACAAAGCCTGAAGGGACAGAATTATGGGGCATTCTCTCAAAGGACATTTTATCATCATCATCTCCAGAAACTCTCCCACTGATAGGCTCAATGTGCAACCCATATTTCTACTTATGTTAGTGTAGGGATTTCCTAATTAATATTATCTAGTTCATCTTCCATTCTTTCTTTTTAGGATATCTGAACAGCATGACTCTGACCTCCATCCTTAACATTTCAGTAGCATCATCTGTCCTTCAAAGAACTCTACCCAGATGCTTCTGACACTGTGGAATGGTGGTCACAGTGACTCCTCTATATCAATCTAGAACTTAGTAAATCCCATATTGCCCAGCAAATTATTGTTCTGGCTGACATAAGTAAGATGACTGTTGATAATACTGATTTAGAGATTTAAGACAAATAAGTTCTTATTGCCTCCCTACTTTATCTGTTAATAAATATAGTTTAAAGAATCCCATTATGACCAAGGTTAAAAACAGGCTGTTTATGATGTTAATATTATAAATATAAATGATATTTACAATAATTAAATAATAGAAAGTACCTAAAATGCAAGAACAGAAAAAATATTAAAATATTCTGATATATGGAATACTATGCCAATTAAAATAATAATTTAAATGAATCTTTAATGATAGATAAAATCCTATAAATACACTTAGGATAAAATAGAGGACAACTTTGTACATATGTTGAAGTGAAATGAAAAAATAAATATAGTGCTCAGAAGAATGTCAACACATAGTAAACAATGAGTATTAATTTTTTTCAAAATTGGGTTTTTGAATATATATAAATGCATAGATGTGCCTAGATATATATGCAGAATTAAGAAAAATTTTAAACCTCTGGAATCTCCAAACTCTTCAATTAGCAAATAGAATGACATATATCTTTAACTCTGATGCAGCTCTGCTTTGTTTGATATAGTAATCCTCTAAACCCTTCTTGCCCAAACTGTAACTTAGTAACTTGGCAATACAAGGAAGACTAACTGTGATACAATAAATTCTGACATACATAATTCCAAAAATTGTAATGAAGGCACAGGAAGAAAAATAAAGAAATCTGGTAACTGGAATATAGATTTTCTCAAATATTTTTTTTAACATAGTATCATTAATGATAGTGGAAAGTGGAAAAAAATCCCTAGTAAAGTTAAAGAATATAGTCTAAATTTCCTGTCACACATACAAATTTTCAAATTACTTTTCTTGTTTTATCTTAAAATTTCATGAAGTTATCACAGGAAAAGATAGTCAATATCACTAATTATTAGAGAAATGCAAATCAAAACTACAATGAGGTATCACACTGGTTGGAATAGCCATCATCAAAAAAATCTACAAACAATAGATGCTGGAGAGGTTGTCGAGAAAAGAGAACCATCCTACACTGTTGGTGGGAATGTAACTTGATACAGTCACTATGGAGAGCAGTATGGAGGTTCCTGAAAAAACTAAAAAAAGAGCTAACATATGATCCAGAAATCCCACTTCTGGGTTTATATCCAAAAAAAAAAACCATAATCCAAAAAGATACATGCACCCCAATGTTCATTGCAGCACTATTTACAATAACCAGGACATGGAAGCAACCTAAACATCCATCAACAGATGAATGGATAAAGAAGATGTGGCACATATATACTATGGAATATTAACTCAGCCATGAAAAAGAACAAAATAATGCCACTTGCAGCAACATAGATGGACATAGAGATTGTCATATTGAGTGAAGTAAGACAGAGAAATACAAATATCATATTATATTACTTATAGGTGGAATCTAAAAAGAGGTACAAATGAATTTATCTACAAAATGAAATAGACTCACAGATGTAGAAAACAAACATATTGTTACTGGGGGTAAGGAGGAGAAGGGATAAAAAGAGAGATTGGGATTGACATATACACACTACCATATATAAAAAAGATGACTAATAAGCACCTACTGTATAGCACAGGGACCTCTACCCAATACTCTTGTAATAACCTATATGGAAAATTATTTGAAAAAGAATAGATATATGTATATGTATAACTAAATCACATTGTTGTACACCTGAAACTAATACAAACTTGTAAATCAACTATACTCCAATAAAAATTATATTTAAAAAGTATTAAAAGGGGAAGGGTGGGGCTTGGAAATCTTTGACACCAACTGGTGATTCTGATGTCCATTTTCTATATTCTCAAATTATTATGATTTTTATTAGTGTTAACAAAATGGAAAGTTGACATTTACAAAATTTTACTCCTTTTTTTTTTATAAAATTGCTCTACTGTTTATGTAAAAATGGAATTGACACTAAAGGGAATGTTTGTAAAAATTTCCCATTGTGTCTTCATTTTAGCACAGCTATTTTATCATTTTTGTTTATTTTCTTACAATATTTTCCACATAGTACTTATAATTATAGTTATAATACACACACAATTTATATCTTACTTTTTATGCACTAGTATATCATAACTATTTTGATGATTTTATATAATTTGAAATAAATATAACTTTTAATGATTTTTAAAAATTTCATGAAGCTTTCTTATTCTGAATCATAATATATGTATGAATGTTTTAGTATTCAAAACAATATGTGTCTTAAAAAAAACACTTTTATGTAAAACTGACTCCTAAGAAAGATGAGTAGTGATATATTTATATATCCCCATGCCTGGAATGTCATCATGTGGCCTCAATGGTAATAGTGCATTCCTTTGAGAAGCACAGAGTTACATTTTTTCAGACTCTATCAAAGGCATTACAACTATGTTACCCACAGATTTTCCCAGTAAAGCAAGGATAGTGTCTATTGACAGTTATGGAGTAAAGCCAAATTTTTTGCATGAAAGAAATAAATAGAAATCCATTCTAGCTCATTCAAGGAAAGGGAAAATAAGAATAAGCTAAATGTCAGTAATGGAATTTTGCCTTGAAGATTGTACTACATGTAAGTAAGAGATGAAGCAAATTTATGAGCTCAAGAATGGGGATGTGCAATATGAAAAAACTGTCAGCAAACAGTAAAACAGCTAGAATAAAAATAAGTATAGATTTTAGGTCACATTTTTAAAACCTTACTCAAGTTCTAAGATTTATTCTTTGTGTGTGTGTGTTTATGTGTGTGTGCTTATGCAGTCTTCACTTTATACAGCAGTGTAGGACTATAAAAATAATCATTCATGTTGAGGCCATGTAAAGCAATCTTTATAATCAATGGAAAATTTGCAACTGTTCTGCAAAATTTTGCTTGCATCAGACAATCTTTTCAAAGATGTTTTTATAGCAAGCAGCTTTGGAAGATAGAAACAGAGTCTACTACTGAAGAAAATTTATTTACTGTTCAATATAATAAAAATAAGTTCTCCTTCTGGAGCAGCTGTGCATGCATGGTATGCTAGCAGGCCTCTCAGTAAGACTGGGTTTCCTAAACTCAAGTGTCTTCTGTAACACACCACCCTGTGTGTACAGGCATCACCCAGCCCTCCTCTTGTTATCCTGTGGGAACTGGTGCTCAAGGAAGCAACACAACAGTGGTACTTTGGCTACTGCCATTGTTGTAAGTAATACTTATTTTTTGTCACTGGGCCAGGAGACACCTGTCTTTTGCTAGAATCTATTAAACTGTAGCAAGCTAACTTCTTGGCTTGCAAGTAAGGTAAAAATCTCAGAGCCTTTGCAGTTCTTAACAAACCATCATAACTCTTTGAATAAACCAAATATGTAAACAGAAGTTGAAACTACATAGAGAAATTTCTACAAATAAATTCATGTATAAAGGAAAAAACTCTAAATAAATATCACCAAACAGATTTCAGATTATTTCCATTCTTATTATAAAATAATGTATTGAATTTAAGTCATGTGTATTCTGGAAATGTAACTGGAGTAAAATTATATTTGGTATAATTATATAAATAATCCCTGCCAAATGTTTATAAAATTTGGCATCATTTATTACCTATTCAAAATATTAAGACAAAATATATAATACCTTTCTGAACATATATTAAGATAAATACCTATACTGTACAGATAGAATATTTAAGTGAATTAGTAAGTAATTAAACAACTAAAGAAGAAATTGTTAGAAAATTTCCATTGAGGTCATAAATAGGACCAGGATTCTAACTATTGTTTATATTACTCAAAATATTAAGATTTAGAAAACAATTACAAGATAATATGAGAGAGAGTGGCCAAGATGGTGGAGATGGAAAACCCTGAGCTTGCCTCCTTCCATGAGCACACAAAATTTTGCATGTTATGAGACCCAGCGCAGAGGCAGTAATTTGAAAATAGCCTGGGTCAGACACACTTGCTGATCTTGGAGAGCCTCCTGAAGAGGCAGGAGGCAATGGGGGTCACCCTGGGGATGCAGATACTAGTGGCAGATATACTGGGGAGCTTATCTTACCATAAGAACTCTGGTGCTGGAAAACAATATTTTGGAGGCTTTCCTCTAGATTATTAGAGCCAGGACCTGGCCCTACACGCTGGCTGGTCAGTACCAGTCCTGGGAACCCCCAGGCCAAGCAGCCACATGCATGATGATATAGCCCCACCAGCAGGCCAGCATCATCCATAGACATAAGACCTCCAGCAACCCCAGGAGCCAGCCCTGTCCACCATCAGGCAGGGAACCAGCCCTGGGACCCACAGACCCCCACAGCCACTGACTACAGAAACCAACTCACACTAGTAGGCCAGCACTGCCCTGACACCACCCTGGGCCCCTGCAGCCAGGCATGCTGGGACCTGACCCAAACCACTAGTGGGCTGATACCAGGACCAGGACTTCCAGACCATGTAGCTAGCCATGTGGGAACAAGCCTCACTCACCAACAGCCAATAGCCTCTACACAAGGCAGGGCCCAGCATCCATCTGGGCCAAGCTCCATCCAAAATTACCAGTACACTCACAGAAGTTTGCCCACCACAACAGAAAGTTCAACTCAGCCCATGTAGGAGAAACACATAGAGCATATAGCTTTGGTTAACAGAGGGGAGTGTGCTGCTCAGCCCTATAGGACATCTTCTACATAAGGCCACTTCTCCAAGATCAAGAAACATAACTGACCTACCTAATACATAGAAATAAAAATAGAGAATCAGACCAAATTAGGTGACAGAGGAACACTTTCAAGACAAAGAATCAAGGTAAAACCTCAGAAGAAGAGCTATACAAAGTGGACATAAGCAATCTACCCAATAAAGAGTTCAAGGTAATGATCATAAAGATGCTCAACAAAACTCAGGGAAAAAATGGATGAACACCGTGAGAAGGTTAAGAAACAGTTAGGAACCAAAGAGCCAAACATTAACTGAAATAAAAATACTCTAGAAGGAACCAGCAGTGAATTAGATGATACAGAAGAATGTATCAGCAAACTGGAGCACAGTGTAGAAAATAATCACTCAAGCTGAACAGAAAAAAAGAAAAAAAATTGAGGATACTTTAAAAGACCAATGAGACAACATCAACCATACTAACATCTGAATGCTAGGGGTTCAAAAAGCAGAAGAGACAGAGAAAGTGGCAGAGAATATATTTGAGGACATAAAAGCTGAAAACTTCCATAACCTGGGAAAAGAAATAGACCTCCAGGTCCAGGAAGTACAGAGAGTCCTAAGCAAGGTCAACCAAAGAGGTCCAAACCAAGTCATACTGTAATTAAAATGACAAAACTTAAAGAGAAAAAAGAATATTAAAAGCAGCAAGGGCAAAGCAACAAGTTATGTACAAGGGAAGTCCCATAAGACAATCAGCTGACTTTTCAGCAGGAACTTTGGAGGCCAGAGGGAGTGACATAAACTATTTAAAGTAATGAAAGGGGAAAACCTAAAACTAAGAACACTCTACCCAGAAAGGTCCATTCAGATTTGAAAGAGAGATAAAGAGTTTTACAGGCAAGCAAGAGTTTAGCACCACTAAACTGGCATTGTAAAAAATGTTAAAGCGACTTCTTAAGCAGGAAAAAAAAGGCCACAACTAGAAAATGAAAATTATAAAAAGAAAAATACCACTGGTAAAAGCAAATATACAGTAAACATAGTATAGCAACCACTTTTAAAGCCAATAGGAAGGTTAAAAAACAAAAGTAGTAAAATCATTAATATGCATAATAATTACTTAAGGGATATATGGAACAAAAAAATGTAAAATGTGTTTTCAAAAATATTAAACAAGGGGAGATAAAAATTCAGGGTTGCTAAAATATGTTTAAGCTTAAAAGATCAACTTAAAATAATCATGCATATAAATAGGTTGCTATATATAAACCTCATGGTAACCACAAACCAAAAATCTACAATAGATACACACACACACACACACACACACAAAGGAACCCAAATGTAACACTAAAGACAGTCATCAATTCACAATGAAAGAGAGCAAAAGAAGGAGAAGAAAGGAACAAAAAAGAACTACAAACAAAACCCCAAACATCTAACAAGATGACAATAAGTACCTACCTTTCACTAGTAGCTTTAAATATAAATGGAATAAATTCTCCAATAAAAAGACATAGAGTGACTGAATGGATATAAAAATGAGACATATATATACGCTGGCTACAAGAGACTCATTTCAGATGTAAAGACAAACACAAACCAAAAATGAGAGGATGGAAAAAGATATTCCATGCAAATGGAAACAAAAATAAAACAATGCTTATATTAGATGAAATAGATTTTAAAACAAAGACTGTAACAGGAGACAAAGAGGGATATTACATAATGATCAAGAGTTCAACCCAATAAGATATAACAATTGGTTGTGTGTGTGTGTGTGTGTATATATATATATATATATATATATATATATATATATATATATATGCCCAAAAAAGGAGCACTTAAATTCATAAAGCAAATATTAAAAAAATATAAAGAGAGAAATTGACAGTAACACAAAAATAGTAGGAAATTTTAACACCCCATGTAAATCAATGGACAGATCATTCAGAAAGAAAGATCAATAAGGAAAGACTAGCCTTAAATGACACACTAGACTAGTTGGACTTAATAGGTATGTATAGAACATCCCATCCAAAAGCAGCAGAATACACTTTTCTTTCAAGTCCACAGAGAACATCCTCCAGGAGAGTTCACATGATAGGCCAAAAAACAAGTCTCAGTAGATTTGATATCGAATATATGTCAAGCATTTTCTAACCACAACGCTATGAGATTAGAAGTTCACTATAAGGAAAAAAATGCAAAAAACAAAAACACATGGAAACTAAACAATATGCTACTAAACAACCAATGGATCCCTGAAGAAATTAAGAGGAAATAAAAAAATACCTGGAGAGAGATAAGCAGCAAGGATTTACTATATAGCACTGGGAATTCTATCCAATATATTGTGTTAATCTGTAATGGAATATAATCTGTAAAACAACAAAAAAGAATCACTATGCTGTATTCCTGAAAATAATGGAATATTGTAAATCAACTATACTTCAATTAAAAAGGAAAATTCTGTAAAACAAATATAAAATAAAATTTTTCTTGAGATCAAAATTAAGAAAATATAAATTTTCTTAAGACTGCATTGTCTAAAATACTTACCACTCTTGTATGCACAGGTGCTGTTTAATAAATAATGTTCTAGTACCATGAAAAGAAACCTTGGAGACAAACAAAAATGGAAACACAATATTCCAAAATCTATGGGATGCAGTAAAAGCAGTTCTAAATGGGGAGTTTACAGTAATAAATTCCTAATTCAGAAAACAAAAAATATCTCAAAGGAGCAGCCTAAAGGAACTAAAACTAAAAAAGATGAATGAACAAACAGAAAGTTAGTTGATGGAAGGAAATAATAAAGATCAGAGCAGAAATAAATGAAATAGAGAATAAAAGTATAGAAAATATCACTGAAAACTAAGAGGTAAACTGAAAAGATAAGCAAAATTGGTAAGCCTTCAGCCAGATGCAACAAAAAGAGAGAGAGAGAGGGAGAGAGGACCCAAATAAATACATCAGAAATGAAAAAGGAGAAGTTACAAAAAACACCACAGAAATATAAAGGATCATAGAGATTACCATGAATAATCATATGCCAATAAAATCAACAACTTAGAAATGGACAAATTCCTAGAAATAATCTTCCAAGTCTGAACCAGAAAGAAATAGGGAATATAAACAAACAAATTACCAGAAACAAAATTGAATTGGTAATTTAAAAACACCCATAAGACAAAAGTTCACTTCCAAAGCTTCACAGGTAAATTCTACCAAATATTTAAAGAACAGTTAACACCTATCCTTCTCAAGTCATTCCAAAAAAATTCAGAGGAAGGAATGATTCTGAACTCATTCTGTGAGACCCCATCATTCTGATATCAAAACCAGGTAAAGACACCATGAAAGAAGAATATTAAAGACCAACATCACCAATGAGCAACAACGCAAAAAATCCACATCAAAATACTAGCAAACATCTTTCAATAATACACTAAAAAGATCACATACCATGATTAAGTGGGATTTATCACACTGACCAAAGGATTATTCAACATTCACAGACCAGTCAATGTGCTATATTATGTTAACAAATTAAAGAATGAAAATCCTATGATTATCTCAGTAGCTGCAGATAAACCTTTTGACAAAATTCAACATTCATTTATGATAAAAAGAAACCTCTCAACAAAGTGGGTATAGATGGAACATAACTCAGCCCAATAAAGACCATGTATGACAAATCTACAGCCAAAATCATATGCAATGATGAAAAGCTGAAAGTACTTCCTATAAGATCAGGAACAAAACAAGGATACCCACTCGACATTTTTATTCAACATAGTAGTCAGACAAGAAAAAGAAATGAAAGGAATCCAAATTGGGAAGGAAGAAGTAAAACTGTCACTGTTTGCAAATGACATGAAACCATACATAGAAAACCTCAAAGACACCACCAAAAAACTATCAGAACTCATCAATGAATTTGGTAAACTGGCAGGATACAAAATTAATATAAAAATTCTGTTACATTTCTATACACAAACAAGGAACAATCAAAAGAGAAATTAAGGAAACAATCCCATTTATAATAGCATCAAAGATAATAAAATACCTAGGAATAAATATAAGGAGGTGAAATACCTGTACTTGGAAAACTATAGGACAATGATGAAAGAAATTGAAGATGACACAAACAAATGGAAAGATACACTGTGTTCATGGATTAAAAGAATTAATATTGTGAGAATAACCATATTATGAGAGGCCATCTACAGATTCAATGCAATCCCTATCAAAATACCCATGGCATTTTTCATAGAACTAGAACAAATAATTCTAAATTTTGTATGGGAACACAAAAAACCCTGAAAAGCCAAAACAATCTTGAGAAAGAAGTACAAACTAGAGGTATCACACTCCCTGATTTCAAACTACACTACAAATCTACAGTCATCAACACAGTATGGTACTGACACAAAAACCAACACAGATTAAAGGAACAGAATAGAGAGCCTAGAAATGATCACACACTTATATGGTCAATTAATCTACAACAAAAGAGGCAAAAATATACAATGTGGGAAAGACAGCCTCTTCAATAAATGGTGCTGTGAAAAACTGTGTAGCTACATGCAAAAGAATCAAACTGGACCACTTTATCACACTATATGCAAAAATAAATCAAAATTGATTAAAGACTTAAATATGAGACCTGAATCCATAAAACTCCTAGAAGAAAACATAAGAAGTACACTCTTTGACATCAGTCTTAGCAATATTTTTTTGGTTCTGTCTCCTCAGGCAACAAAAAGAAAGGCAAAAATAAACAAATGGGACTAAATCAAACTGAAAAGCTTTTGCACAGTAAAGGAAACTATCTACAAATCTAATAGGCTGCCTTCTGAATAAGAGAAACTATTTGCAAAACCTGATAAGTGGTAAACATCCCAAATATATAAAGAGTTCATACAACTCAACATCTGAAAAGCAAAAACCCAATTTTAAAATGGGTAGAGAGCTTGAATATACATTTCTCCAAGGAAGTTGTACAGATGGCAAACAGGCACATGGAAAGATGTTCAACATCATTAATAATTAGGGAAATGAATTAAAAGCACAATGAGCTATCACCTCTCACCTGTCAGAGTGACTATTACCAAAAAGACAATAAATAACAAGTGTTAGCGGGGATGTGAAGAAAAGGGAACTTTCCTGTACTTTTGTTGGGGATTCATACAACCACTTTGGAAAACAGCATGGAGGTTCCTCAAAAAAATTAAAAATAGAACTACCATACAATCCAGTCATTCCACTCCTGACTAGCCAAAGAAAATGAAAACACTAATTTGAAAAGATATGTGCTCCCCTGTGTTCATTGAAGCATTATTTATAATAGCTACAATAGGGAAGCAACCTAAGTGCCCCTCAATATATGAATGGATAAAGAAGATAAGACATATAAATATAAATGGGAATATTACTTATCCATAAAAAAATAATGAAATCTGCCATTTGTGACAAATGTCTGAACATAAGTTATTATGCTTAGTGAAATAAGTCAGAGAAAGACACACATGATTTCTTTTATATGTGGAATCTCAAAAACAAAAAAATGAACAAACATAACAAAACAGAATCATAGATTCAAAGAACAAATATGTTATTGCCCAAGGGGAGGAGGGTGGGTGGATGAGAGAAAAGATGAGTGAGATTAAGAGGTACCAACTTCCAGCTACAAAATAAGTTAGTCACTGGTATGAAATGAAGAGTGGGGAATATAAGTCAATAATAATATTATATCTTTGTATGATGACAGATGGTAACTAGAGTTATCTTGGTAATCATTTTATAATGTATAGAAATATTGAATTACTGTGTTGTACACCAGGAACTAACATAGTGTTGTAGGTCAGTTATACTTTAATCACAAATTCAGAGAAAAGGAGATCATATTTGTGGTTACCAGAGTCCAGGGTGTAGAGGAGGGGAAATTGGATAAGGTGGTTAGAAGGTACAAACTCTCAGTTATGAGATAAATAAGTACTAGTGATATAATGTACAACATGATTAATATAAAAATATTTTTTTATTTTTCTTTTATTTTGTATTTATATAAGGTGACGGATATCCACTAAACTTATTGTGGTAATCATTTCAAGACATATATGTAAGTCAAATCATTTTGATATATACCTTAAATTTATATTGCACTGTATATGAAGTATATCTCAAGAAAACTGGAAGGAAAAAAAAGAGAGAGAAAGCAATTACCAAAAAGAAATGTATGTGTTGAAAAAGATGAGAAAATTTTGTATTATTTGAAAATAATATTACATAGCTGTAGACACAAAAAATATTATTTGTGAATTTAATTTTTAAAAATATTATAATATATTTTGAAGTAGAAAGTGAAGTAATAGAAGACTTCCTCCCTCCCAAAAACAGTTGAAAATGAAGAGTAATCAGAATCCAGATTCAGCCAGTTGCTAAGACAATATAAAGCTAAAATAAAATAAAATAAAAATAAAATAAAATAAAATAGTCACTCCACTGTATACTACTTTGCATTTGAATTGGCAGTCATTCCTAAGTTTATTAGTTTCATTATTTCATATTTTTATATAAATGGGACTTTTTCTTTGTTAACTTCTTTTGTGTTCTCATTTTTAGTTAATAATGTTGATCATTTATTTTAGGATATTTTAAAAAATCACAAAATGCATACAAAAGAAAAGTGAAATCAGCCATGATTCCATTATGCAAAGAAGCATTTTTTGCAGTATGCGGGCCTCTCACTGTTGTGGCCTCTCCCATTGTGGAGCACAGGCTCCGGATGGGCAGGCTTAGCGGTCATGGCTCACGGGCCTAGCTGATCCATGACATGTGGGATCCTCCCAGACTGGGGCACAAACCCATGTCCCCTGCATCGGCAGGTGGACTCTCAACCAATGTGCCACCAAGGAAGCCCACATTTATTTTTGAATCATTACAAAAGCACTGCATTTGACAACATGAAAATGAGTATCTACAGATGTCTCAAAAATTGAAATAAATTTAAATTCTCCCACAAGCATGTCTCTTAGAGATAACTAGTATTAACACTTTCATAAACTTATTTCCACTTATTTTTCCATACATATATATTAAATAGCAAGATTCCTCTTATAAATTGAATTTTTCACTTAACTGTATATCATAAACATCTCTATGCCAATGGAGAATGGAACTACCATTTTTAGCTGGATGAAAAGAGATGCATTTTATTAATACACTATAACTTAACACCTATTTATAGACATTAATGTGTTTCCTCTCAACATTTTAATAAAATAAATAAGGCTATAGTGACTCTTTTTAACACCCAGGAGACATACTGCCTGGGTTTTATAATCTAGGCTCCTGACTTCAAAACATATTTCAAGGACAAATAATCATTTGTGATCATTGTTTATATTACATTCAATCAAAGTATCTTGTTCAGGACCTTAAGTGTCACTGTTCATACATTGTCCCCTCAGAGAGTTCAACAACTCATCCTGCAACAACAGGAGGAGGATAGACTTAGCTCTAGTCCAACCACAGACTGCACTCCTAATCTATACAGTCTAAACAATGGTAAAATATGGAAGCCATGGATTAATGTTCTGTGGACTGTTTTCATCTGCCCTTGGTCAAAAGTGGGGACTAACAGTGAGAACAGGGGTCCCTGACATCTGGGAACTGCTCTGGTACTGTCAAAAAGGCCTTGGTTTTCTCCTGTTGAACATAAACAATTTTACAGAACTCAACATCATAAAAAGGAACATGTGACAATATGATGGTGATGGATCAAGACAAAAACAAGACAAAATTCTATAATCATGTCTAAACAAGAACAAAAATCTGAACACAGTCCAAACAACAAAAATGACCCAAATATTTCCCTATCCTCACTAATGAGTGACTGCTCTGTCTTTCACCAGTTACAGTTTGGCCTCATTCTAGCTTTCCCTCCTTCTAGATAAGATTTGCATAATCAATCATAGAATTAACACCACTTCCTGACAGCCCTGCTCCCTTGAATCCTCCTGAAAATCACCCAAATCAGGATAATAAGCCCAAATCCTGCAAATCTTTTTAATACTCTCTCATTGAAATGCCCCTTGTTTCCCCATAATGTGAGCTTTTCCTCCTTACAGTAAGTTATGATCCCAAATTATTCAACCACCGGAGTCATTGGAGAACATTGACACTTCTAAAACTCTTAGAAGGCTTTCTAGCACATGGTAAGTGCTTAATAAATGTGAGCTGTTACCATTATAAGAGACAGCTTATTGTTAGGTAAAATATATGGATTTAGAAATCAGATGTCATTCTGCACTGTCTTGGCCAAATCCCAGATTTCTCTAAACCTCAGTTTCTTCATCTGTAATGTTAGTTACTGCAACACTTTCCTGCAGAAAGATGAGTATTATTAGATGAAGTACTCATTTAATGTTAATTTCCTTCCTATATCTTCCCATTTATTCTACAAAATGTATACCACATTTCCAAAACAGTAAGTGCATTCTCAATGAAACAATTCACTTGTTTTCAGTTCTCTCACAAATACCTACAATAAGCAGAAACAAAGACATAAACAAAGTCATAAACACTTTAAATAAGGAGGTTGGTCATGAAGAACCAGTTTCCCCCCCCCCCCCATACAAGAACCTGCTGCAAACTTTTTAAGCAGAGGGTAAAGGAATGAAAGAGTGTGTCACAGAATGCAAGTTCATGTGCCTAATGCACATTGAGGTCAAACACTACTGAAATGTCAGAATTTGGGCAGAGAAAAGTTTACTGCAGGGGCATGCAAGGACATAGGTGGCTCATGACCAAAAAACCCAGAACTCCCTGAAGGGTTTCAGCAAAGCATTTTTAAAGCTCAGGTAAGGAAGGGGGGTTTCAGGGTTTGTGATCAACTTGTGCACAATTCTCTGATTGCTTGATGACGAGGTAACAAGGATTAACATTATCAATCCGTAGGCTCCAGGAGGTCTGGGGGCTGTGTGCTCATGGTCATCAAGTAGTTAACATCTTCCATTTGGTGGGGGGTTTTCCACATCTGTAAAACAACTCAGGAAATGTACATCAGATACTGTTATCTAGATATTTCAGAGAGGAGCTAAAGCAGAGGATATGGGGGAAGGGCTTGCTCTGGGAAAGACCCAGAGGGTCCGTTAGAAGTGAAGGTGTAACTTTGCTCCTTGACCAAGATAAAAGTGAGCAGAATAAAGTGGAAATATTTCTTAGAGACTGGACAACAATTTATATGCAACCATTCCTACACATATTTAACACATAGTTTGATGTCCTAAAAATTCAACTTACATAACCTTCAATAACCATTTACCGTGTAAATAATGTAACACTTGAATATAAGTACTCTTTATTAGTGTCCTTTACTAACCAAGGACATTTGGCATGAAACAGATATTCATACATTTTTCCTCTATTTTGAACACAGGTTCACCATAGAGGAAATAAAAAAATAAAAAGAAAGAAAAGTTTTTTTAAAAGGTGTTTTCTTCCCATCAATAATTGAATAAGAGAATAGAGGGAGAAAAAAAAAAGACAAGGACAATAAGCCATATTCAAATTAAATACAAAAATAGAAGTGTGCCTACTGAAACTAAAATTCAGTGACTATATTCCATGAACACTTCAATTTTCTTTCTTCAAATATCTTTAGGTTATCTAAACATATTAAAGTGTTTTTTGTTTTTTTGTTTTTTTTTAAGAGACTGACAGTCTTCTCCATTAGGAAAAAGAAAACAAACTCAGATTAAAGGGCTAACACAAAAAAGCATTAGAGTGAAGGAAATCATGTCTGATGGAAATCAAGTATCAGTATAATGTAAAATACCTTATCTGTTTAATTTTGACTTTTTTTCCTTTTGGGAACTTAACAGAACACTTCACAGAACTTTTGTAACCAAACTCAGGTTTGGTTGTTCACCACTCATATGCCAACAATTCAAGAGGCAAGTGTCAGTAGAAAGGAAAGGTGCTTTCATCAGAAAGCCAGCAATATGGGGAGATGGTGGACTTGTGTCCAGAGACCAACTCTGAAGTTTCTGCTCAGCCATGACAGTTTTTAAAGGGAAAAATGGGCAGGGGGTTGTAGGGGAAGAATCTCAGTGAATCATCCAGGCAGGAGGTTGGGTTCTGCATCATTCTCCTTGCATGCAAACTGGCTGACTCCCTCTTCAGATGTGATCTTGTCTTCAGATCTGCCTGCAGGACTTCTAAGGGGGATGTTGGGGGTAGAGAACTAGTCATTTTTTAACTGCTTACTTCTTCATTCTTACTTCTTTTATCTAGGAAAAGAATCAACAGCTTAGACAAGGCATGGTGTGTACTCAGGAGAGCATAAGTCAGGAGCTAGTTTCAACTGCTTAATGATCTCTTTCCTATAATTAGCTTTTTTTTAAGGTTAGGGAGAACAGAAATGGGCAAATAGAAAAAGGGGGCAAAAAGCTTCTCTCACTTTAACCTCATAATTTATATTACCTCAACTTCTGATGAAAGTAAGCAAATAAAATATGAATTTATGGGTTTAATATTTATGGATCTACTAATATTTTGAGATAATCAGGAAATAATTTAGGAAATAGAAAATAAATGTAACTGAGGAGCAATTTTATTGAAATTTATTGATATGTTTTCACTCATCTGGTATTTTGTAATTTCTGGAATCCTTTTTTGGTCCTTAAATTCTAACATACTTAAATATATATTCCAATTTATATGCATATTCAGTTGTGTATTCTAGCTGTCTCATACAATATATTCACATCAATTTAAAATTCATCCTTTATTTACATAATATTTAAATGTAGATTTTGCAATCCCTCTTTTACTTGTTCATAATTGTTAAAGTATTATCTCCTTCAAATTGGTTATTGAGTTTACAGTCACTTACTGTTCTTTTTACTGATTTTCAAACACATAATGAATGTTCTATTGGTCTCACCACATGTGGATAGAATTGAACTTTTAAAAAAAGTACTGGTTAAACTTTGGTACTAGTGGTTAGTGATTATTAGTTTGTTACTCTGATTGTAGTTTGAGAGGACTGTTCTCTAAGGAGTATGTAAATGGGAAAAATTATTTAATCTTTAAAGTAGGTTAATGAATCTCAATAGCCAGACCAGCTGTGCAAGAAGTCTACAGTTCTATATTTTGTATAACAGTATTATTTTGGACTCTGGGAATCCATTCCATCTATCTAATGGGAGGTAAAAATAACTTCAGTTCTTCCTGTTTCTCCTTCCTCCTCCTGGAATTGACCAGGAAAATGATTAGGAATTTAGGGGTGACCCTCAACTTCACTAAACTTTAGATAAGCTTCTTCCTGACACTAGGCCCCTTCCCTCCATTTTATTAGAGCAATTACTATAGAAAATTTGTAATTATAAAATTCTTTCTCTACCTCTTTGAGATGCAAATCTTTTAAAAAGCTTTTTGCCAGTTATATAATCCAGGAATGTCTTTCTCAAGGATCTGGGCGCCATCTCTTTTAAATCAGGAATGATAATACTCCTATCTTCCAGTCTCTGTGATAGAGTAAGTGTTTAAATTCATTGGGAGCCAGTTAGCAGGAACAGATGTCCTAACTGCAGAGAAAAACATTGCAAACTCAGGAATAACACAATGTGCTCAACACACCCCACTGACCAACTTCCCCACTAATGTCCTCCAGTATATTTCCACTAGCTCACCCCAGCACTTAAAAACCTTCCCACCTTTAATTCTTATAGACCTTCAGACACCAAATTTTTCCATTCATCCTTGAAATTAACTTGTCCTACACAACTCGTTCAGGAGCTCAACTACACATGGCTAAATTATTTTAATATTCTCCTCACTAGAATGTCCTTGGATCAGATCTGCAAGCAACAGAAAACAAATCTGGTCAATTTAGGCAAAAGTTGCATTTATTGAAAGGGTAGTCAAAACATCACCAGAGAGTCCCAAACTGTGATTGGAGGCTAAACAACCAGGAGCTACAGCATAATGTTGCAAGAATTGCTGATATTCTTTCTTCTGTTAGGCATCGATGCTGTTCCTAGCCCTGCCAATTCCACTGACTCTGATCGTGGCATATTGTTACCTCTGTTTTTGCTGGAAACAGGATGTAGCTCCTTCTGCTACTGATGCTGCTGCAGATACTATTGACTGCCACCCATCCTCAGACTGAATCTCATGTACCCTGACTTCTTCACGATACCCTTGTAAACATGTGCTCATTCCCTAGTGGCAGGGGATCCTGGAACTGTGAGTATTTTTGCATTCTATAGCGAGAGATGAGCTCTGCCACATAAGTTGGAAAATTCCAAAATTACTGGGAAGTGTTTCATATGCTGGGCCCTAAAATAATTACAAAACCCCACATAAGGGGCTTCCCTGGTGGCGCAGTGGGTGAGATTCTGTCTGCCGATGCAGGGGACACAGGTTCGTGCCCCAGTCCGGGAAGATCCCACATGCCGCGGAGTGGCTGGGCCCATGAGCCATGGCCACTGAGCCTGCGCGTCTGGAGCCTGTGCTCTGCAACGGGAGAGGCCACAACAGTGAGAGGTCCGCGTACCACAAAAAAAAAAAAGATTTCTAAACTTTTGTTAGCTAACATCAAAGATAACCCCACGAAGGTATAAACCTACCATCACATCAGGCACTTATAATTCAGTATTCTGCCATAATTGCCAAAAAGATGCCCTATAAATCATCTCATCTGACCTTGGAATCAAGCCTGCCTGACCCATGTTGTTTCATTCCTGATCCTCCAAAGGCTCTTCAGTTAAATATTGTTTCTGCTTACTCACCTCATGCAGCGTATAAAAGACTTATGTTCTCAGATGAACCTCTGCACAAATTACATGACATTAGGCCTCTGCAGAGCCTCACTCCTGTGTTATTATACCACCACTGCCACTCAGTTAGCTGCTGACTCTGCTTTGAGTAAATGGTGCAGAGCACACAGGCCTCCCTTCTCTGATCCCAATACCCTTGAATATAAACTATCAGCATCCAAGGTGCCTCCACCAGTTCCAAGTCTCCTACTATTTCATTTGTATGAATGCTGAGCATTCACTCTGCAGCACAACTGGTGGTGTCCTAGGAAGATATTCAATGAGATTCCAGAGATTCCAGCCTCCCCTGGCTTTTGCTCAATACACTTCCTCAGACCCTTCAGCTCAGTGTCTAAGTCTTTGGCTTTTCAACCCCAGTGTCCATGGCTTATGAGGACTCTATTTTCCACCTCCTCATAGGGCCCAAACCTTGTCACTAATAACATTGACAAATACCAAGCTCCTACTACGAGTTAGCAAACCCATTTCCAGAAATAAAAACTATCTAGAACTTCACTGGACTCTCAGTCTTTAGAAACTGAAAATCCAAGTGTATCTTATCCAATCAAATCCCTATCATAGTTCTTAGCACACTGACATTTAAAACTACATTAAAATTGCTTTTATATTAGCTTTTATCCTCTACTGAACTAAAAGCTCAGGATATTTGAAGCCATGTTTATATCTCTCACACTTTGCTCTCTGACCTGCATAAAGTAGAGATGGAGAAATATTTGGTGAATGAAACAGCTCTTTAGATGTCCCAACTAATTAGGCACCTCGTAGGGTCAAAGATGTCATTCCATTAACCATTCTGTTCAACCCCTTCACACATCAAAATCCAGAGCTCTCTCTTGGTTCCCTGGACTTTGCCACAGGGACAAGAAACAGCTCAGTTTGTTACTAGGATTTATCATTTGATCCTAATTCCTGCCCAGGTAGGTTCCTGCAGCCATATCTCATTCCCTCTAACCATCTGTCCCATTTCTCCCCAGTGATTATCATCTTTCTCTGGTTTAAACAGCTGAAAAAACTACAACTTCATTAACACTAGTTTTAAAAGATTGCCTGCTATTGTGTTTTTTTTTTTTTTTAATTATCACTCATTTTGGGAATAAAATTTCAGGAGAAAATATCTAACCAAAATCACATGGGATCAACACACTTTCCAAGTTGTTATCTATCTTTTCAACCCTTTAGGAAAAAACTTTACATGTATCATATACTAAAATACTCAAGCTTTCTATGTTAGAAAAGTACAACACTGTCATTTGCTTTCATTAAAACACTGTACCAAAAGTGATGTAGATTATAAATAACGCTGTGCTATAATTCTACAGAGTCCTGATGAAATCACTTGTATCCACTCATAATTATATATGAAGAAGCAAATGCATGGGTAAAAGGAAGTAAAATATACCATATCAGACTTTTTTATTTGTTTCCCATGTGCAGTTCTCACAAATAATATATAGTCGTAAATTTGAAAAGACTGAGGGAAGTGCATCTCCAGGCATTCCCTTATCATCCCTAAATTTAGCACTACTGAAACCATGGCACCAGAGAAATGACTTTGCAATACCTTGGATGCTGGTGTAGTGTAATATGTAAGAGAGAAAGTGTGCATTTTGCAGAGAAAGTTGTGTATAAATCCCGACTCTACCCCTTAAAAGTATGTGAGTTTGGGAACTTACAACTTCTAAGCAACTGTTTCCTCACCTGCAAAGTAAGGCTCAGTGATAGTACCTAAATCAAAGGATAGTTATAAAGTTTAAATTAGATAATCCATGTAAAATGGTTATTATAGAGTTTGGCACCTATAAATATTTAAGATTATTGTAACTAATGTGTTATATTTGCCACCTTAATTTGAAAATAAATGACTTGGTTTACTTTAAGGAATGTTTCTGAAAGAAGAGAGATTTTCTTACATCTTTGTATTCCTTAATCAACAAAGGTTGACATACCTAATGCTAATATAAAATAAGCCTATGGTAGGTTCTTCAGGAATTCAAAGGCTATTTCATTACCTCTCCCTTTTCCAGAAAGTGTATGTTAGCATAAGCTTAAATAGAAGCAGAAAAAAATTAAAGCATGACAAATAAGTAAATGGTAGAAAATATTCTGTGTAAGATTAAGGCTTTATCTTTGTTGGACTCGGCAATCTATTGCCTGTTTAATTGAAGATTATTTTAAAGACCGTCTAATGAATGCAAAGTTAATTCATTTTTTCCTGTGATGAGAAATATATATTAGCTTTTGAAATATGGTCTAAGTCATATTGTCTTTTCATTTCAAGGACAGTTTAGACATCTCTGCAATTCAGTCTTTTATTGTAATTTCATGCTTGCAAAGTACAAAGGATTGTCTATGTCTGTAACTGACTATTCAAGCACTAAGACAAAACTTTCAAAATCAGTGATAATATATCTTAGCAAAGAATACCAATACATATTTAATGTGTAACCTTTGACTGTATTGTACAATTAACTCTTCATATCCCTTTTTTTAGTGAGATCCAAGGGAAATATTATTCTCCATGTTAAACAATATTCATGTTTAACTGATTATCCTTGTGAAAGGTAGATACATATCTGGTTTTTCAGAACTCTCTTGGAAAAAATAATGTTTTTACACCTGGAAAGTAGCAGTGCATATTTTATTGTTTTTCACATAAAAATAAATTTTAAGAAGAGATGATCACATTGACAAATTTACTTTGCCTTATAAATTTTGGTAATTAAATTAAAATTGGTCATTCTAGTGGCAGAGTATAAAACATTTCAAACCTTACAAGTAAGCACATAAATGCTGGATATTTACTTATTATTTTTATGAGAAGAACACTTAACATAAGACCTTTCCTCTTAGCAAATTTTAATTATATAATACAGTAGTATACATTAAAATAATAGTAATGATAAATAAAGAGGGCAAGAGAAAACTCAGAGGTGAAGGATATGTTTATGACATAGATTGTGGTGATGGTTTCAAGGGTATATAAGTCTCTCTAAACTCATCAAGTTGTATACATTAAAAGTGTACAGTTTTTTTCATCTTAATCATACCTCAGTAAAGTGATCTTTTTTAAATGCTGAAATATTTATGTCTCAAAGCTTTTTGTTAGGGGTTCTCATCCCAGAATTTCACTAAGTCTTAAAGAATACTGTTGTACTTGCAAGAGAAGAGATTTCTTATTTTCTGTAGCCTGCTAAAAATTTATGTAGTTAAAAATAATAATATGATTTCATAAAGATTGCCCATGTGAAACTATTGAGCTCAAAATATATGTCTATGTACAACTCCTTAATCAAAAAATAAACAGCAACTTATTTAATCAAAAAATAAACAGCAATTTATTATTTGACTATGAAAGTCATTCATTCTCTAGAAAAAGTGATTTTCATTCTGTTAAAATTTCCAAACTTTTCTTGTTAATTTTTAAATGCTATATCCTTCTTGACAATTTTCAAATAAAGTGGCGAGGGAAAAAATGATTAATGAAATTAGGATATCCCAATTACCTTGTAACTTTTCCTCTTGATCACTTAAATGCAAATCAAATAACAGTTTTTTGAAATAGTAGCCATATTTCCATAATGTAATTGGCTGTAAGCACTGATTAAATGTACCCTCTTGTGCCTCATGTTTAATTACTTTACTTTAACATCTTCACTGAAATTACTCAATGGGATCATAGCTATCTATATTCTGCATTTAGATGTCATTAAAAACACAGTTCCTGCTTTTAATTTATATAGCCAATGAGAATACTTGTGTCCCAACTTTCTTGAATACATATTATTTGGGAATCACAACGAAGACTAATGGATTGAGGAAATTCCTGGTTACAGCGTTGTTAGGTTCAGAATAAAGGAAGTGTTTTGCTTCTGACATTTCCCTACTAAAGTTATTATTTGCTTTAGTCTGCTCACATGTCATTAAATTATAGTGATTGTGAAATATAAAAGCTCCAGTGATGAGTATGAGTGTGAGGAATGGTTTAGAGGAAGGCAGACATTAAGATGCACTGGGAAATCTGCAAAGTTCGGGGATAAAGAAAAGAACTTTCTCTTACTTCTATATCAGACATATTGAGTTTTATGACAAGGAAGTAAGAAATCAAGGTAGATCCACATGTCCAATTTTCAACCAAGATTCTGGTTGTCAAGACCTTACCAATTTTAACCTTCTGGAAAGAAATGTAATGTCACTGAGGCTTGAGGTGGAGTAAGTGTAAGTTAAAATGAAGGTAAGTATGTTGACTTACTGTCATGAAAAATTGACTTTTCTCTAAGTTTGCTAAAGGTCAGAGACAAAATCATGTGTTTCTCTATTTTCCCAAGCACGTAGCAAACCCAAGAAACTGTGTACCAAAGATATGGTAGAGTTTAAAAATATAAATTGTTTCAAAAAGAATTAGGGAAAATTGAAAATACTTTCATATATACAGTAGGAAATTGCTAGTTCTGGTAAATGAATTCAATGCAGTCATAAAAATTCATAATTATGGAAAACACAGAAATAGGTATAAATATTCATAAAATAATGTTAAGTAAATAAGCTTAACACAAAGCCTATATTTAATTAGTTAATAATGATATGGTGTAGATGGAAATAAAAATAAAATTGTTCATATGTTAGTGGAATTAACAGGGCTTTCTTCCTCAATTTTTTTAATGTATTTTTTATTGTTTACACAAAGCTTTTTTCAAAAAAATAAAATAGAGTTTACAGAAAGTGTCATATATGATCAATTATAATAGCTGATAAAAGAAGGCTAGGAAATTATGACTATAAACACTGAACATATTTTTACTCTATAGGCCAAAAATTTTACTTCTAGGCATATGCGCAATATAAATGTGGAACAGTTTCATCAAAAGTCATGTTCTAAAATATTCTTGGTAGCACTGTTCATCATAACTCCAAACTGAAATCTATTCAAGTACCCATCAACAGTAGAATGGATTAATAAACTGTGGATATTCACCCAGTTGAATACTACACAACAATGAGAATAAAGCTTCTACAACTATGTCTTGTAACATGGACAAATCTAGGAAGCAGAATGTTGAACAAGAAAGAAAACCATAGTCTTTTCTACCTGTCTTTGCTCACTCAATATTATGTTTGTGGGATTCCATTGCTATAAAACCCACAATAAATCCTTCTAGGCCAAATGCACAACATTTCTGGCCATGGGAAAAATTCTGCTAAAGGAAACTAGCAATCTCGATGGGCTATTAGGACTCAACACACATATCAAAGTTGAAATGTTCTACAATGAGATAAATTCACTTTTACCTAAAGGTCTTTACTACTATATGTATGTACATTATATGTGTATAAATATATGCTCATACAGATACATATTCTAAAATTTTCCTATGGCAAAAACAGCTATGTGTCTACCAAAGTATTGTACTCCCTTTCTGTAGTGAGAGCTATTGTTGGGAAGTGGTTGCTCTGTCAGGGACTACATTTACTGGCCCCTTAACCCTTCTCACCCCAGCTGAGGTGAGGCTTAACTACTTCAAGATAATGGAATGTGAGCGTAAGGGATGCTTCAGTTAAGAACAAAGGACTTTCTCCACACGGCCCTACGTCAATGTGCCAACAGGATCCAGAAAATACAGAACAGGACTCCAAGGTCCTAGATGATGGACAAGTCACCAGATGGACAAAGCACAAGTTTCTGAATCTCTACGTAGAAGACTGTCCATCTACCAGAATCATCTGCATGGACTGAATTTTTACATAAACAAAAAATAAACTTGTGTTGGATTAAATCTGATATTTTGAGGTTTATTTGATAGCAAATTATATATTTTAATATATGTGGGGTTTTTTGTTTGTTTCTGTTTTTCTAATGCTAGTTTGACCTAGTTTTGAGACCCTGGCTAGTGGCTGGTCAGTTTCCCTTTATGACAGGTAGAACCACATTCCTACCACTTCCCTTATATGGCTCTCACACACCTGGTCACTAAGCACCAGCCCTAATCACCCTGAGGCCAGGTATGAGTCAGTAAGGAACAGTCATTTCCCCAGAGCCCATGAAATTATTCAAGTTAGTCAATCCACAAAGCGTCCAACTCCCTCTGTGACGCTGCCTAGCAGTTCTCTCTTATTTGGAGTTTTAAGTAACAAAGAATTCTGTCTTTCATCTATCCAACTATTGTGTCCCACTACCAAAAGAATCTTAAATCTTATAAAGCAGTGGTCCCCAAATTTTTGGCACCATGAACCATTTTCTTTGAAGACAATTTTTCCACAGACGTGTCCAGGGTGTGGGGAAGGGGAGATGGTTCAGGTGGTGATGCAAGTGATGGTTCAGGCAGTAATGAGAGTGATGGGGAGCAGCAGTTGTAGTTTCACTCGCTTGCCTGCCGCTCACCTACTGCTGTGAGACCTAGTTCCCAACAGGCCACGACGGGTACCCATCCATGGCCCAGGGGTTGGGGAACACTTTATTAAACATGAATTTAGTTTGATCTTATACCCTAAACTTCTTTTTGTAAAATGTAGTCATTTAGCTTTCACAGATTTAATATTTGTGATTTTTTTTCCCTCAAGATACCAAAGATTCATTACGTGCAGTTGTTTGTCCATTTGCTGGGATACAAATTTGAATAACTTCAAAGATGGTTGAGTGCACATGCTATTTAACTAGTAGTTGGGTTTATCAAGCTGCCCAACATTTGCATTTCAATGTGGTTTGGTCCTTGCCTCATAATTATCATTGAAGAAAATATAATAAAATGCCATAATCTGTATTTCTTGGTGAAAAACAAACTTTGCGTGAAAGACAAAGTTCAATGAAATCTAAAAGGGTTAACATGGCACAAGAAACAAATGACTCTTCATAGAAAAATGATTCAGGAATAAGTTGAGAGCCTGTATTAATTTTCTTGTATTTCATGTTTTTCAAAGATATCAACCATATCTCTCCAAAATGATAAGAACGAATCATAAAATATATGTATATATATTGCATATAAATCCATGTAGTTCAATTTTTCTTTCTTCATTTTATCTCTCTCAACCTATTTTGTCTTATATAATACTAATTTGAAAAATGTGAATTATTTAGGAATAGAGGATGATTATGAGCGATTAGCAGCTCAAATTTGAAAGAAAAACAGCAATCTTGAGATCTACTCACTCTACTTACCTCCTCCTTTCCCATTTGTAAAAAAAAAAAAAGAGAGAGAGAGAGTAAGCATATCTGAGACCATTTGACTAGGAATTTTGCAACTTGATACTTCTTGAACATGAGCGGGAAACTTGCATTATTTTCTCTTTACTCGGGTTTTAGAGATTTTAAAACGGGGCTAAAAATAATTATACATACTGCCATAAATACATATTTATTGTATAAATGATATCCATTTATATATACACATAAATTTAGTTAAATCACCTATTAAAAGAAGTTTTAAACAATAACTATGCTGTACTACTGAATTGTAGATTTAAATAATCAGCTATGGGCACAATGAATTATGGCAGTTAAGGTCACAGACTCTGGAGCCAGATTGCCAGTTTGCACCCCAGTTTCTCTCTCTACTTGCCGTGTGATCCTGGATGAATCACTTATCCTGCTTGGACTCCAGTTTGACCATCAATAAAATAGAGATAATAGTAGTAATTACATGATAGTGCAGTTGTAAAGATTAAATAAATGAATATATATAAAGTGCTTAGAATTGTGCTTAGCACTAATTAAATGCTACCTATGACTATTATTTGGTGTAATAGAAAGAGCAGAAGTGAGGAGATTCTAACTCTGTAGCTAATTCTCTACATAAATTTGAAGACATTATTTACTTCTCTGGATCTCCAAGTCTATATCTGCAAAATAAGAGATTTTGGATATATGGTTTCTAAGGTCTTTCTTAGCCCTAAATTTTTGGAAGTCAAATAATATTTTATAGAAATCACTTGACAAGTCACTTCAATTATTTCCCTGTAACCATATCCTTATAAATGCCTTGAGGCTGCATGCAGAATCTTTACTGTTATGGTTGGTTGATTGAAATTGAGTTCTGATGAGTCAACTGCTGAGATATTTCCAGTTTCATATCATAGTTTTCTTGTTGTAATAATAAAAATATAAGAAAAGGGTGAGTTTTAAAAGTTCTATTCAATGAGAGCTATTATACTTATGTATCAATAATGGAACCAAGGGAAAATAGGTTTGTACTATTTGCCACATTGTAGGTGCTCTCTCAAATTAATCAATTTATCTTAACTTTTAAAGAAATAGATTTATGACATGTCATTTACAATATTCAAAATTAGATTTTCTTTTGTAAGGCTTACTCACTAATAAAGAACACAATCTGCTGCATAATAAATTCAGCATAACACCTGATTTTGTACATACATTATTGTACTCTATTAAAGTGAATTTGTGTTAAAAAAAAAAAGAAAGATCATTTAACATGAGTTTCAGATAAAAGGTGAGCACTTGTGTAAGATTTTCCATAGTAGAAATAATCAAAAGTGCCTTTTTCTTTCAATACTGCCTTCACCCAGTAGTGTGGCCATGACCAAAAGACGTCTGTGGAAATTAAAGTTTAATACCACTTGGAAAAGGCTAGTCAATTATCAACTCTTAAATGTGATTCTTTTTAATCCTCACATACTGAAGTCTATAACTGTTATCATTTTGTCATAGATTGCACCACATTTAATCAGTTTAAAATAAGACACAGATGGCCCTTGTTCCATAAAATCTCTGGTTTCTTTCTCTTTCACTGACCGCATAGTCAATATGCATGGATCACAAAGCTGAGACTTAACATTTTCTTCACTTAGCCTGGGGCGATAATAAATCAAAGATTCATTTCTGGAGATGGCAAACCTGGCAGATACAACATTGTAGAGAGCAGATAGACATCAGTTTTATGAAAGAATGTTGCTAATGACAATCAGATACACATTAATGCATAATTTTCACTGAGCTTTTATGGGTCAAAATCTTATTAGGTTAACTCCTATTTTTTGTTACTGAAGTAAAAGCTGCTTTAATGAGATGGATACATAGTACTCAGGATTTACTCAAGTCAGATGTAAGCATTGCAATAATTGTTCTACTTTAGCTTCCTAATAGGTCTTAAGCAGTGGGCAATAAACTGGACCCAATTCCAGTACATCCTGACCATACTGTAAACACAGACCATTTTTTTCCTTTTTAGTATTTGGTATGAAAATATATTTTGGAGACACATATTGGCTTTATTTAGAATGTATTTCAATAAGATTTCTGCAGGATAGAAACTATGGCACAGCTGAAAAATCTGCGAAATGAAGAGGGATGATATTGAGGTTTTTCTGAAGGAAATTAAGGACAAAAAAGACTGAGCTTTCAGCTTGGTGGGGAAAGAGTAAGGAAGGGGAAGACTTCCATTGGGAGAGAGAGCCAAGGAGAAACTGCCAAGGAAAAATGTGTAAAGAGTTCTCATAGATTTGAAATATCATGCTATAATATTGACCTTTCCTGATGACACCTGGAATCTTCAACTAAATTACCCTCAAAAAAATTCTATTACAAATGTGGTATGATTTTTTTTTAAAAAAACAAGAAAGAAGCCGAAATTTTGAAGCAGGATGGGAGAAGAATCAAAACAGCAGGAGGTGGGGGCAAAGAAAAGTAGAAAACACTACCCTATGGATTATAGATTGAACATGGATCATGTTCCAAAACCATGTAGGATTCACCATAATCTCTCCATGGGACTCCAGTCAGATTCATAGAATGGATGTTTAGCATTCGTGTAAATAAAACATTAAGTGCATGATACCTGGGATGCATGAACCTCTAGTGGTGGAGAAGCACAGAGGTCTATCATAGATAAACATAAGAGCAATTTCCTTGAAAAAAAAGTATAAATTAGCTAAGATCTGAAATATAACAAGGGAATGTCCAAGCAGAAAGGAGATGGAGAGTGCTGAAAGTAAAGAAAATGGTTTATGCAAAAGCCTGGGTGGAAGAGGGGACGTTCCATATTCAGTAAGCTAAAATGACTCCTGATTTACTAGATTTTAGAATAGGAGATATTGTACGTTGTGAAATGAAACAGAGGAAATCTACAAGATTCAGACCATAAAAGGCCCTGTAATTTATACTAAAGAGTTTGGACTTGACCCTGGGAAATAAGAAGTCATAAAGATTTTAAACAGGGAGTAATAATATCACAGAATTCAGAAAAAAATGAATTCTTGTCTATGGTTTCCTCTGGCCATCCACAGGGCAAGGAGTCCAAAGGGCCAAGGACACAAACCCACTTGCCCATTCTTCTAGAGTGTTCTTTGTGCATATAGTCACACAGAATGCCATGTCCAGATGATTCCAAACTTATTCTATGACCTGTGTGGTTTCTTCTCTGGGTCTGTCACCTAAGGGCAGATCTCACCTGTGAGCTTACCTCTAGACCTGAAAGAAGGTCCCTGAAAAGTTGTTAAGGGGAGGATGGCTATGGACAATGATCAGATATACAGCTAGGAGTGTCTACATATAAATGCATATAATAACACTTATATACAAGTGCCCTAGCAGTTATGAATGAAGCATGAAAATAGAGAAGAGAAAGAGCCATTTATCTCCATTTATACTCTGGCCTGAACTCCACAAATTTTGAGAATTGACCAGATTATTATATTTGTGCTTTTAAAGATCACTCTGTCTATGTTACAGAGAATGGAATGGAGGTACAAAGGACTGGTAAAAGGCATAGTATTTAAAAATCTGTTGAAATATTCTTGGAAAGGGTTGATATTATCTAGTGCTGGGTGGCGACAGTTGGAATGAAGATAATTTGATAGAATTTGAGGTTTGATTGCTGTGGAGGCTGAGATAGAGAGAAAAGTCAAAGATTCTACCCAGGTTTTCAGTTTTCACACCTGGGTGACAGTAGTAGTTTTCATTGCAATAAAAATTAACAGAAGAAGAACAGTTTATAGACAGATGATGCTGACTTCAGTTTGGAGTGTAATGAATTTAAAGTGCCTATGGGAATCAAGACAGGGATGCTCAATAGGGCATTTGATTTTGTGATCTAAAGAGCTATATATGCTGGAGGAATAAATGTGGGACTTCTTAGCAAATGATAGTAATTGAAACCCTTGGAGTAGATGAAATCATCTGAAGAGTGGTCGATGAAAAGTGAGCCGAGGATAGATCAATGAGTAAAGCCAACGTTCAAGGGATAAGAATTTAAAGAGAACACCACTATTAAATGTGTCCAGAAACATAAGAAATGTGTTGCAAAGGAGGTTATTGAAATAGGGTAAATAAAATGAAAATCATAAATTAATTCATAAAATGAACCAATACAATTAAATGCAGTAATAGCCAACACCACCTACTAATCCTGAGGGTATAGCATGCAAAGAATTTCGCAATTTTTTTAACAGTCTTAATACATGCATACATGAGCCAGTGTAAGTACCCCACTTCCCACCAACGATACTCTTTAAATGGCTGTTGTTAAGGATCATGAAAATGTACTTTGTTTGGTAATTATAATTGAAACTGAAAGTGATTGATTAAACTGCTATGTACTGTTTATATTTAATTGTATTAAAATCATTTGATTTATGCACTCATCATTGAGTACTATATGACAGAAACCATGCTGAGAATATTTTACTCATAATCTTATTTAGTCCTCATTAAAAACTTATGAAATAGCTTCTATTATCCACTTTTCACAAATAAACTGAAGTATAAGAAAATGAAATAACCTGGCCATGATCACAGAACTTATTAGTGGCAAAGCTGGATTTTGAACTTAGGTTGATTAGTATCAGACATCTTAATTTAAAATTTTATTTTGGTATCAGGAAACAAAGTAGAGATAAAGGTACTCTTAGCAGTTGATTTAAGTTTGATTGGTATTTCTTGACTAACCATAATTTATAATAATAAATAATTTTAGGACATCCAAATATTGACTTTCTCATGTATTCACTATTTCAAAATAATTAATAAACTTTGAATTAGCTATTTCTTTCTGCTACCTAATAAATGACTTAAATGTGATCAGTTTTAATTGAAGCATTTATTTTTTTAATTGAAGCATTTAAATATTAATTTATTTTGGTATAATATCCAACTAATTCTTGGCACCTGTACTAATCAAGTTATGTCGAAAATCTCTTTAGTTTAAAAGAATTTAGAAAAATGCAGTTTAAATATGTGAAAATTCCTAGCTAGAGAATATTTAAAATTCAGGTTATTAATTAAATCATATCTAACACAAAACCATGGCTAATTTTATTTTATTTTTCTTAATAATTTTGTTTATTTATTTATTTTTGGTGACGTTGGGTCTTTGTTGCTATGGAGGGCTTTCTCCAGTTGTGGAGAGTAAAGGTTACATTTCATTGCAGTGAGTGGGCTTCTCATTGCTGTGGCTTCTCTTGTTGCATAAAACGGGCTCAAGGCAGGTGGGCTTCAGTAGTTGTGGCACACAGACTCAGTAGTTATGGCTTGTGGGCTCTAGAGCACAGGCTCAGTAGTTGTGGTGCACAGGCTTAGTTGCTCCGTGGAATGTGGGATCTTCCTGGATCAGGCATCAAACTCATGTGCCCTGAATTGGCAGGCGGATTCTTAACAACTGTGCCACCAGGGAAGTCCCTCATGGTTAATTTTAAATAAAATCATAGGGAAATACATTTTAGGAAAAGTAACAATGTGAAGTAAAATAAAATACATAAAGTAAAAGAATTTTGATTGACCGCATTGATTACTGCCATGCAAAGTGACACTTGAAAGCACTTGAAACATATTTTCACTGTTAAACAATCCTCCTAAATTATTATGTATACTAAAAATTTAACACAATATTTTTTTCTTTGAGCATAAAAGTAAATTTTAGCATCATTTGTATTTAAATCATCATAAATTCCTAATTAGTTAGGCATAACTAAGGAGATATGACATTATTATTAATTACTATAATAACTTGTAAACGCCTCCACATCCTATATTAAATAAAAAGATGAACAATCTAAATACATTTTAGTTAGCCATGTTATGAGGAAGGTCATGTTATAAAATTGGGTGACAAACTGAAGAATGTAATGTATATAGACAATATCAATAAAATCTTACCTTCCAGGTGTAGACCAACTGAAACTCTGGCAAAAAATTAAACATGTAGTCATGAGAGAGGGTTATATTTATTTTGAGAAAATCAATTCAATATAATTGTTCTGTCTGCTCATAAATACACATAAAACACAGAATGCATTATTCTCTTTTTCTAGATTGATATATGTGCACATATATCGGAGAGAAGAAGAGAGAGACAAAAAGAAGTGAGACATTCTAGTGAGGTATACAAACAGGTACAACTATCATTTCTTAAGTATAGATTTTAATAAACATTTTACACTTTCTCTGACTATGGTCTCTTTTTCCATAGCCATTATCATCATAAATGAAATTTTCCTCAGTCAGAGCTGCCCAAAACATGAATACTCTCCTCAAGTACATTGCATCCTCTTAGATATTGTGCCAATTTTTGTACATGCTGAGAGTTTCCAATTTATGAATTGTTTTTAATATATTGAGCTCACTTCCCTACCTTCTGATTTATGTTTTTAGTGACATAGTTCCTTTTATATATGCTAAGATTCAGTAAGATGTGGTAAGGGGTGAAAAGAAGTAGTTGGCTTAGTATTACCAAGTTGTAAACAAACTAAGAAGAAAGCCATACTTTGCTCCTGCTTTACAGAATTGCAAAGTCTTATGAAACCCTACTCTGCCACCCACCTATACATTCAACTTTTCATAGGTTAATTGCTAACCTACACCTCAGAACGTTCCCTTCAATTAATCATTCATTCAAAAGATACAAAAGATCACCTCCTATGTACCAGACACATTTTGTGCTCAGAGTGAAGAAATAAACAGCATAGATTTTTATCTCATTGAACTCATAGTCTATGAGGAACGAAGTAAAAAAAAACAATGATTACAATGTGGTTAGTTACTGCTCTCATAAAAGTATACCCAGATGTTATGACATCAAAGGAAAGAATAGACTTCTCAACTAGCCCATCAGCTCTGGGAACTTTCTTTAGAAGAGATTGGTTACTCTTGAGATGAGTCTTGAAGTTCGTGAAGAACTTTCCTAAGTAGAGAAAAGGGTAAGAATGTTCCATGCCTGGAGAACAGCATGTAGGAATACAAAGCATTGAGCCAGCATCAGGAGTCCAAAACCTGGAAATTAATTAGAATGGCTTAAGTAGAGATTGCATATGGGGCAATAGCAGGAGATAGAGCTATAAAAAGAGCAGGAGCTTGTGAAATAAACTAAGAACTTTGAACATTAACCTGAAGTCCAGAAACCACAGAATAATTTTATAGAAATTTTTGAATTTATCTAAGCAGCATCTTGACACAATCTGACAGTATGTATTCTAGCAAGAGATTCAGATATCAGCTAAGGAAACAAGTAAATATGTTATTGCAATGATGTAGATCAGAAGTGTGGACCTAAAGTAAGGTAGTTGTATGGGGATGAAGTTAGGAGGAAATAGGAGTAAAGGATTGCATGTGGAGAGGTGATTAAGAGGCCTCTGACTAACATAAATAAACATAGGGATTCACTGATGACAAGGTTGAAAATATTAAATAAAGGTGAAAAGCATCTTTGGCATAGTATCTGAGGGATTGAGTCTTTGGCATATTAAAGTATCAGTGACCAACTAATGACACAACTAATAGGATACTCAGATCTTGATCTCAAGAGAAAGGTAGAGACAAACATCAAGAAGGCAACATGAAAAAGGCAACAGGGTTTGGTTGAAGTCCCCCAGCGAACAGTGCAAAGAGTGAGAACATAATGAAAGCATAATGTCAAATTATTTCACTCAGAGGAGGAAACTTCAGTGTATGAAACAATATTTTTCAGATCTTTCAAATGTTAGAAAGTCACTTCCTTTTCAAGGGTCAAGAACTCAAATCTACACATTGTCATCTCTAATGTGATCTGTATTTTTTAAACATTTGCAATGAGTATGATTTTCACCTGACTTTTGATCTAATCTTCACTTCATATTCAGAGACAGATCCATCTTGAAGCTAATGGAGCTTATATAGCCAGGTCCATCATTTGGTTCCTTTCACAACCCCCAAAATGGTCCAGTAATATGTTTATACAGTCATATGAGTTTTGAAAAGTTTGTGAAAGTGAGATAATTTAACTGCAGTTGATTAAGACCACTGTCTGTTGCCATTCATCTTCCCCTCTTGTTAGGTAGCATGGGATGAGTTTGAGCATTTGGAAATATAGCTAAGGGGAATTTAAGGTGGAGATCCATTTAGTTCGAATTTAGTGGGAAATACTTATGTGATTCACAGTCATTTCTGTACACAGAGTATTGCTCCCTGTTCCAGGGTAGGAATGACCTCCAGAAATACTCTCCCACTCATTGACCTAAGGTGCTTCCATTCATTGACCTAAGGTCACATTGTGATCTGGGCAGGGCCAATGGCACCTCAACCTATGAGTTGGAGAGGAGAGTCTGGTTGTAAAATGTCTAGAACCAGAAGCTAGTCTGTGTAAAATTTCTCTAAACCTTACTCATATGTTTAAAAATTCTCTGAGAGACTTTCCCAAATTTGAAAACAATTCTAGACATTGCATGACATTTTCAATAATATATAAAAAGCACTCCTATAAGCCATCAAAAATAAATACATTTTGATCAAACATGCTAGGGAAAAAAACCTGATTATTTTTCTCTTCTAGGTATAGAAAAAGATATAAGGAAACCATTGTCATATGAAGAGTTGATTAAAGAGTATGCAGCCAAAAATGTAGAGGAAAAAAAGTATAGCAGGTGTTATGCAATTAATTGAGCATATATCATGTTAATTTTCTGGATTTTAGTGATGTGTGTGGTTTTCAACCATTTTTAAAAAATGTACTATTATGATTTCTTTCTCATTCTAATTAGATATTCATTTTCATACTTAATTATACATTTCTAATTTTGCATTACTTTATTAAAAAGAACCTCTGAACTTTTATAAGATTCACCTCCTCCAAAACTTAATTCTTGCCTAATAAAGTCCTCATCACTGCCATGGAGAAAGGAAAATAGCTTGAAAGCATTTCTATAATATTCACTACACTACTGTTGAGAAAATAGAGAAGAAAACTACAGAGTCCTAAGATATTCATGAGAATTATATCTGGATGCTCCACTGATCTTTTAATTTCTTTAAATGGTTTTTAATCCACCAAATACTATCGCTATAGGTAACAATATTTCAAAGGCTTCAATGTCATATAACAAACTTACATGGATTTTGGAAAGCTATAACCTATACATCATTGATTTAAAGGCATGTTGGTCTATTTCACACATTTGAACAATTACCATCTACTGCTTTGACAATATATAGAATTTAATAATACAGTGTACATTCTCCTCACTTTATAGCTTGAACAGAAAAAATATACTGAATTTAATGTTCTTGAAAGAAATCAGTTATTTTCCAGGTCAAATGGTAGCCATAAGAAAAATATCTTATTTTTGTTTTATTTAGCAAGCATAGCACAATGACCTACCACATCACAGACAGACATACTCTTAGATGTCTAAAGCATAGAAGGACCAAAAAATCCATAAAAATCACTGTTCTAACATGTTAAGTGTAATCCTTGCAGTTACTGATATTTAGAGATGAGTAAGAGAAAAAGCTCATTGCTTAAAATGTCAATTGTGCAGTTTGTGCTGATCTGAAGCATCATAAAATTGCAAAATATCCCCTACTAAATATTATGAAGAAGCTTCACCTTCCTAGGAGAATGGGAGGAATGGATTTTTGAAAACTAACCACTTTTATAACATTCTCCATAGTGTTAAGTGAATTTGATGTAAATACATTCTCCTTGACAAAAGGCCTGTATGCAGAAAATTATAAGACACAGATGAAAGAAATTAAAGATGATACAAATAGATGGAGAGATATACCATGCTCCTGGATTAGAAGAATCAATATTGTGAAAATGACTCCACTACCCAAAGCAATCTACAGATTCAATGCAATCTCTATCAAACTACCACTGGCATTTTTCACAGAACTAGAACAAAAAATTTCAAAATTTGTTTGGAAAAACAAAAGACCCCGAATAGCCAAAGCAATCTTGAGAACGAAAAATGGAGGTGGAGGAATCAGGCTCCCTGACTTCAGACTATACTACAAAGCTACAGTAATCAAGACAGTGTGGTACTGGCATAAAACAAGAAAGATAGATCAGTGGAAGAGGATAGAAAGCCCAGAGATAAACCCACGCACATATGGTCAACTTATCTTTGATAAAGGAGGCAGGAATGTACAGTGGAGAAAGGACAACCTCTTCAATAAGTGGTGCTGAGAAAACTGGACAGGGACATGTAAAAGTATGAGATTAGATCATTCCCTAACACCATAGACAAAAATAAGCTCAAAATGGATTAAAGACCTAAATGTAAGGCCAGACATTATCAAACTCTTAGACGAAAACATAGGCAGAACACTCTATGACAGAAATCACAGAAAGATCCTTTTGGACCCCCCTCCTAGAGAAATGGAAATATAAACAAAGATAAACAAATGGGACCTAATGAAACTTCAAAGCTTTTGCACAGCAAAGGAAACCATAAACAAGACCAAAAGACAACCCTCAGAATGGGAGAAAATATTTGCAAATGAAGCAACTGACAAAGGATTAATCTCCAAAATTTAGAACCAGCTCATGCAGCTCAATAGCAAAAAAACAAACAACCCAATCCAAAAATGGGCAGAAGACTTAAATAGGCATTTCTCCAAAGAAGATATACAGAGTGCCAACAAACACATGAAAGAATGCTCAACATCATTAATCATTAGAGAAATGCAAATCAAAACTACAATGAGATATCATCTCACACCAGTCAGAATGGCCATCAACAAAAAATCTAGAAACAATAAATGCTGGAGGGGGTGTGGAGAAAAGGGAACACTCTTGCAGTGCTGGTGGGAATGTGAATTGGTACAGCCACTATGGAGAACAGTATGGAGGTTCCTTAAAAAACTAAAAATAGAACTACCATATGACCCAGCAATCCCATTACTAGGCATATACTCTGAGAAAACCATAATTCAAAAAGAGACATGTACCAAAATGTTCACTGCAGCTCTATTCACAATAGCCCAGAGATGGAAACAACCTAAGTGTCCATCATCGGATGAATGGATAAAGAAGATGTGGCACATATATGCAATGGAATATTACTCAGCCATAGAAAGAAACAAAACTGAGCTATTTGTAGTGAGGTGGATGGACCTAGAGTCTGTCATACAGAGTGAAGTAAGTCAGAAAGAGAAAGACAAACACTGTATGCTAACACATATATATGGAATTAAAAAAAAAAATGTCATGAAGAACCTAGGGTTAAAACAGGAATAAAGACACAGACCTACTTGAGAATGGACATGAGGATATGGGGAGGGGAAAGGGTAAGCTGTGACAAAGCAAAAGAGAGGCATGGACATATATACAGTACCAAACGTAAGGTAGATAGATAGTGGGAAGCAGCTGCATAGCACAGGGAGATCAGCTCGGTGCTTTGTGACCACCTGGAGGGGTGGGATAGGGAGGGTAGGAGGGAGGGAGAGGCAAAAGGGAAGAGTTGTGGGAACAGATGTATATGTATGACTGATTCACTTTGTTATAAAGCAGAAACTAATTAAAAAAATAGAATAAAAATCATAAGGTTTTCTTTCAAAAAATACATTCTCCTTTTGACATAATTTATTACCTAATTTATCAAGATCAATATTTTAAACTCTATATATAGCCTTTAATTTGTATTTATCTCTAATATGGTAATTTATAATTAAGTAAAGAGCTGAATGGGTAATTTTTTTCATACAATTTAAATCTATAAATGTATGTCAGACGATTTTCACAGGAAATTGTCCAGCTTCTCAACTAAATATGTATGTCTAGTTTTTCAGGAGAAAACACCAGAAATCCCCTGAAATCTCTTCAGTGTGAGTGTGTATATAATGTGCAACTGCCTCCATTTCATGCCACCCCTACCTTCCTGAAGTTCTCTATCCTCCTTGACATTTTCATTGAAATAGATATTTTGACTCATAGGAAAAATCACACATCCAACAGCACAGGAAAATATGCGTAACAGTTGATCATGTAAAAGAATCTAGGCAGAGTTTGCACAAACTATGATACCGGTGGGCTGGATTTAAAAATTGAATTAGTGTCATGTCATGCCTTTCCTACTCGAAATATCTTATGTAGTAAATTAAATTATCATTCCCTTTAATATCTAGTTATATTGCTTATTTACATAGAATATCTTACCGTGCTTTGTACTTATTCTAACTTGGAAAAAAAAAAAGAATGTCAGAATACAAGTAGTTTTCCAGTAAATGTTATTTATTTTGTGTGACTGAGACTCAATAAAAGTGTTAATTCTTGGATTACAAAACAAAATTACAGTTCAGTTTCTAACCTAAAGCATTGTTTGATTTCGTATTGTAAAATTACTGCTTAAATTCATATACATACTAAATTAAATCTTGAATATTAAACGTCCATTTCTGTTAAAGATCAATTAGCATTACTTTTGGTTAGATGATTAATTGTGCTTCTGTGCTTATAGTACACAGGAAACTGTCTGAAGATTAGCTAAATGTTCTCCCCAAAATCTATTAGTAATTTAGTCATCTTGGCTACCAAACAATTAAATTTTAATCATTCTACAGTAGGTTTAAGGGAAGTTTCCCTAATAAAGTATATATGGACTACTTGGCCTGGTTGATTTTTTTCTTTAAGTTTACAGAATATTCTTCCTATAAGGAATGGAAAAAAATGAAAGAAATATTCTTCAAAACCTTCAACATTCTTCAAAGGCTTGATCTTTGTAGCAAGAAAATAACTCAGCATTTCACAAAGGATGAACTAAAGTGGCAACCTGACATTTAAGTACACTTCTGTATCAGCCTGACCCAATCTGTACACATTGATTGCAACATTGTGCTGTATGTTCTTTATAAATGGCTCAGAATAAATGACCCTGCTGTGCAACAGTCATTACAAGACAATTTGACTAGTGTTTACCATTCTTTGGTTGTTGAAAGAAAAGGAGATTATCCAGAACTTATAAGGTGGTACTGACATTCAGTAGATCAAGATAAAAAGCAAGCAGATAAAAAAAGAAAAGAAAAGGAAGAAAGACACGCAAGGGAATTGGCAAATCTTCCTATTTCATGAGTTAAGACTGATTTTGGACAATAAAATAATTTCTCAGGTCATTTCTGTGGAGAATGTTACCATCGAATACAAATATATTTATTTGTATACATATCTGAATTTACATCATAAATATTTAGGGAAAAAGAAGATAAATCATGTTAGTAACAATGAACAATTATAAAACAACAAAAAGAAGAACATGTGTATTTTTTTGGGGGGCAAACAATTTTATTTTATTTTATTTTTTACTTTTTAAAATCTTTATTGGAGTATAATTGCTTTACAATGGTGTGTTAGTTTCTGCTTTATAACAAAGTGAATCAGTTATACATATACATATGTTCCCATATCTCTTCCCTCTTGCATCTCTCTCCCTCCCACCCTCCCTATCCCACCCATCTAGGTGGTCACAAAGCACCGAGATGATCTCCCTGTGCTATGCATCTGCTTCCCACTAGCTATCTATTTTACATTTGCTTGTGTATATACTTCCATGCCACTCCCTCACTTTGTCCCAGCTTATGCTTCTCCCTCCCTGTAACCTCAAGTCCATTCTCTAGTAGGTCTGTGTCTTTGTTCCCATCTTGCCCTTAGGTTCTTTGTGACCATTTTTTTGTTTGTTTTCAGATGCCATATATTTGTGTTAGCATACAGAATTTGTTTTTCTCTTTCTGACTTACTTCACTCTGTATGACAGACTCTAGGTCCATCCACCTCATTATAACTCAACAAATAACTCAATTTCGTTTCTTTTTATGGCTGAGTAATATTCCATTGTATATATGTGCCACATCTCCTTTATCCATTCATCTGTTGATGGACACTTAGGTTGCATCCCTGTCCTGGCTATTGTAAATAGAGCTGCGATGAACGTTTTGGTACATGACTCTTTTAGAATTATGCTTTTCTCAGGGTATATGCCCAGTAGTGGGATTTATGGGTCATACAGTAGTTCTATTTTTAGTTTTTTAAGGAACCTCCATACTGTTCTCCATAGTGGCTGTATCAATTTACATTCCCACCAACAGTGCAAGAGGGTTCCCTATTCTCCACACTCTCCAGCATTTATTGTTTGTAGGTATTTTGATGATGGCCATTCTGACTGGTGTGAGATGATATCTCATTGTAGTTTTGATTTGCATTTCTCTAATGATTAATGATGTTGAGCATTCTTTCATGTGTTTGTTGGCAATCTGCATATCTTCTTTGGAGAAATGTCTAATTAGGTCTTCGGCCCATTTTTGGATTGGGTTATTTGTTTTCTTGGTATTGAGCAGCATGAGCTGCTTGCAAATTTTGGACATTAATCGTTTGTCAGTTGCTTCATTTGCAAATATTTTCTCCCATTCTGAGGGTTGTCTTTTGGTCTTGTTTATGGTTTCCTTTGCTGTGTAAAAGCTTTTAAGTTTCATTAGGTTCCATTTGTTTATTTTTGTGTTTATTTCCATTTCTCTAGGAGGTGGGTCCAAAAGGATCTTGCTGTGATTTATGTCACAGAGTGTTCTGCCTGTGTTTTCCTCTAAGAGTTTGATAGTGTCTGGCCTTACATTTAGGTCTTTAATCCATTTTGAGTTTATTTTTCTGTATGGTGTAAGGGAGTGTTCTAAATTCATTCTTTTACATGTAGCTGTCCAGTTTTCCCAGCACCACTTGTTGAGGAGGCTGTCTTTTCTCCACTCTATATTCTTGTCTCTATTATCAAAGGTAAGGTGACCATATGTGTGTGGGTTTATCTCTGGGCTTTCTGTCTTGTTCCATTGATCAATATTTCTGTTTTTGTGCCAGTATCATACTGTCTTGATTACTGTGGCTTTGTAGTGTAATCTGAAGTCAGAGTGCCTGATTCCTCCAGCTCCATTTTTCTTTTTTAAGATTGCTTTGGTTATTCTGGGTCTTTTGTGTTTCCATACAAATTGTGAAATTTTTTGTTCAGAACATGTGTATTTTTATTCATGATAAAAAAAAAAGGCAGAATAAGTGACCCTAAGTTGAATGAATATCTGGGTAAGTAGAAGCTGGGAAAATTGTGATGGCAAATATCCTAGGCCTCAGTAAATAATACAGGGTTCAATATGTTAAACCATTATACCAACATCCGTGATAATCTAATAGTACAATGGAAGTGTTTTGTAGTAGGTGTTCCCAGACTTGACTTCTCCTCAGTACAATTTCTAAAAATAAGCGTATCAGAATGACTCTAAAAACAGTTGAGGAGTATGGCTGTTACTGGGCCTAGTATCAATAATGTAAATTAAGTTTCATATTATTTTGAGTTTTCACAGGGGAGATCTTTCTGGTCACAAGGAAATATCACTTTGTTTTGTTTCTTTTACTTTCATTATAATAATAATAATAAGAGACTATGTGCTTCTTTGAATCATAGACATATGCACTCAATATACTTTCCAAAATATCTAAAAGTTACACTGGGCTCATTTGAGTACATGGGGGAGAGTTAGAGTCAATAAATATGAGAGGTACATAGGGACATAAATTGCATGGAGATAACATTCTAAATGTCCCCATCTGTTCTCACCTGCAAGTTGGTAAATGTGTGTGAGTGGGTTTATAATGGATAGAATGGGGTCTTTTACAAGGGCTAGAAAACGTTCCTCAAATAGCATAGTTGATTTCATAGAAGTGAGTTACAAGGTACTAATAGGAAATGTTGATTATATGGTTGCTTTCAATGCAATGTGGCCACATCCACTTATGAGAATCATATATCACTACATTTTGGTACCTGTGGTACCTCTACTGTGGCTTCAGGATCAATGACTTCTGTCACAATCCCTGATGCCATTGTTTCACACAAATGATTTAGTTCACAAGTTTCTAAATAAGTTTTTCTGTTCCTCTGCATCTGGGAAAATTCCAATACATCCCAAGAAAACCAGAAGCTCACTATATGAAATTAAATCTCAAGGAGGTGGGATGCATTCTCCTTCTGAGGAAATGTCAAAGATTCTGATTGTAGATTAATTAGAAAAGATCCTGCAGGTGATCCTATAGATGATCTCCCCATTTCCATTATTGCTCTTTTGCAAGCCATTTCCCATATAGGAGCAGAGTGATCAACTTAAAACTTAAATTACATCATATCACCCTACATAGAACTTTTCAATGATTTCACAATGCACTGGGGAGGGAGTTGAGGTGGGGAGAAGAAATGCATTACCTTTTATACAGTTCTTGAGTCTCTGTGCTAATTGCCCCTGCCTAGCCTTCTTTCAGTTCTTCAAGATCTCATAGGTTCTTTCCTTGCTTTTCTGCCTGAAACTCTTTTCCTTGACTTTTTGCTTGCTAATATCATTCTTCCTTCAGATAGCTTCTTAAAATAATTACTTTTCCTGAGATGACTCCCAATATAAATTAAGATCTTCTGTAATATTTCTATGGAAATATGAACTTATCATAGTGCTAATCAATTTAATAATTATATTGTAAAAACATTGTTTATTGCTTGCATTCCCCGTTAGTAGGTTTCTTTTTTTTTTTTTTTTTTTTTTTTTTTTTGTCATAAGCAGGCCTCTCACTGCTGTGGCCTCTCCCGTTATGGAGCACAGGCTCCAGACGTGCAGGCTCAGCAGCCATGGCTCACGGACCCAGCCACTCCGCAGCATGCAGGATGCTCCCGGCCCGGGACACGAACACGTGTCCCCTGCATCAGCAGGCGGACTCTCAACCACTGCGCCACCAGGGAAGGCCTAAGCTTTATTTTTTAGAGTGTTTTAAGATTTATAAAATTGGGCAGTTAAGTACAAAGAGTTCCCTGTGTGTATCAGCTCTCTCTCCATCCCACCCATTATTTCCCTATTATTAACGTTTTGCATTAGTGTGGTACATTTGCTATAAGCAATGAGTCAATATTGATACACTATTATTAAATTAAGCCCATGACTTACATTAGATTCACTCTTTGTGTTGTAGCAGACAGGTAATTTTGAATATTAAATAAAATCTTTCACCATTTAAACACTACTGATAACAAATTGGCTATAAAGTAAAAATTGGTGGGAAAACAAGTTCAAATAATCAATGATAATACTTTATGTATTCACATAATGGCCTTCATCTTTTCTGATACTTGCACTCTAAATTGGAATTTGAAAGGGACAGGAGAGATCCCTGAATACCAAACCCAATCTCAGGTTTCTAATTGGGAACTAAATCTCTTTGTTCTTTTTTTTTTATTTCCCACCAGTATCTCAGATGCTCAGAGCAGATTTACTTTTTATTTATAAGCCAAAAAAATGAAGAGGGTGGCATCATTTAATAGCCACAAGCCCAAAAATTAAGGTTCAATATTAATTTGTTTTGTAGGGGAGCTAAATTTGCCACCCCAAAATATGTCTCTTTGGCATGTAGACTATTTTTAGCTGAAGACAATCAAGGCCCAAAAGGAAGAATCTTTGACATCCTCTCTAACTGCCTAAAAGAATTTAGATAGAGGACCTGTTCCAGGAATAGAGCTATCACCATAGATAACTGCAGTATGAACTAGGTCTATAGACAGGAAGGAACCTAGAAAAGTCTGCTTGCTAAAATTCCTCTCTGCATGGATGAGCAAACATTTGTTTACCAAACGTTTGCTTTTCCATCTTCATGTGTATTGCCTTCATCCCCTTTGAAGTCCCAAACCACTACCTCCAACATTATCCTTTGTCTTTAAATACTATATCCATAGTATTTAAATTGATGGTTTCAACCATTTCAGTGTTACTCAGTTTTCCTGTTTGTCCCATGAATACATGTTATTAAACTTTTGTTTGATTTCCTCCTGTTAATCTGTCTATGTCAATTTAATTCTTAGACCAGTCTTAAGAATCTAGGAGAGTAGGGGAAAATTTCTTCCTCCCTGACAGCTTATTCACTGTAAGATGAGTATTTCTCTTTTAAACAAAGATTACTTATCAAAGGGTTTCAAGTAGATTCTCAACTAAATGGTGAATCCATTATTGTTACAGAATTTGATCTATACTGGGCAACATGTTTACATCAGTTCAGGTATAGATTTGTCATATAAAAGTGGTTCTCAATGCAATGCAAATAATGGTCATATAACTGTGTGACCTGTTTTCTTTGTTTAAACCAACAAATAGATTAACAGAGACAGACTATCAGGGATAAACCCATGTTAAAGGCAATGGAAAATTTAGAACTCTCATTTCTCTGCAAGCAAATCAAACTCAACAATTAAAAATCTGTTTAAATATGTAATCAAATAACTTTCACAGCCACTATAATATTTTTTAACTAATTCAGAAATTCTCTTGGGTTGGGTGTGAATGTGTGCATGCTATGTGCATATGGATGGGTATCAAGTGCCTGTGAATATTACATGTGTATATTGTGTGTGCACACATGAGTGTATTGTGTGTATGTGTGCATTTTAAGAAACAATTTTGTGGTCAGCCCAGATTTATGCCAATTTAAATTGGAATGAGATTAATTATAATTATACTAGTTAATCTTCAGAAATAAGGGCTAAGGAAGAAGAAGCAATGTACTTGGACTTTTAAAAACAGTTTAGATCAAACGCAATAAAAGATTAATAAATGACATCTTCAAGGAGATCTATAATATATTCCTAAAGTTAGCTATAAAACTAGATAGCAGGTCTATTATTTGCTTCTATGTGATTATTAAAGAACTAAAACATCTCACACTAATAATCCAAATTACACAGTACCACTTGAAACACTTAAGTCTTTTCTCTGTACAGTAAACACTAAGCACACACCTAGTAACTGGCAACCAGTTCCAGTTTCCAAATTAAAATAACAGTAAACACACACTTTTTCACCCATAATGCAAAGTAGCACACAGACCACACAGCTGGCATCAATTAACTCTGATTTAAAATATTATAGTTGATTTGGCATCAGAGCTTTCATTCCCAACCCTTCCACTCAGCACTGTGTCACTTAGCCCATTTTATTTATATCAATTGAAAACTAGTATGAAAAGGATTAGGCACACCGCAATCTAATAAAACACAGACGAATATTAAAACTTCAACCTCTTTTTTATCCTGTTTCAGTTCTATTTGGGGTATAGCCAAATGGAAACCATTTAGAATGTTAAAGGTGTTTTAAGACATTTTTTGATAAGCTTATTTAAATTGACTAGCTCCAAAGTAACTACACTATATCTATGAAAAAACACTGTAAAAGAACAGTGCTTATTCAATAGCAAGATAATTAGAAGCAAATGGGAAATTATCTCAAAATGTAAAATGTTTCACGTTATGTCCCATTTTAACATGAACAGAACACTTCGTTTGTCAAAGGCCCTTGCTTTGAAAGAGTACTATAAAAATGTACACACCTGCTTGGGGCTCATTGTAGCATTAACTACCTGAATTGCAAACGGTAATAGGCAACTGTGTACATTAGGAATAATTTGAGCCAGTAACTAGATGCACATTTTTCTGGGCATTATGTAACAAAGATGGCTTCGTAATCTTAAGCCTAATGTTATTTACAAAGATACAGCCAATGTGTAAAACAAAATTTTAGGAGATTCATTTAAAATAAACTTTTTCTATTTAAAAGTTTTTTTTCTTAAATAAAAGATAGAATTTAGCTATCATGCAATCTGTATCTAAATTTTATTGAATATAATTTATATATATTTTTAAAATTTTTTATTGTCTATATTTTCACATAGAGAGTATTCAAAAATCACAAATGTGATCCTGACTTCCTTGCATAAAATTCTTCATATTGCTCCCTATTGCTCTGATGATCAAGTCCAAAGTCCCTAATATGACCTTACATTTTGTCATAAAAGTATCTTCACTTACCATTACACTCTTACTCTCTCTTTCACCCCCATCCCCAGCTCTTTGCACATGTATTCTTTGTTTTAGTCATACATTATTGTTTTAATTTCCTGTATACTTCTTGCTCTCTCTTGCCTCTAGGCACTGAATGTGATATTTTCTTTGAATATGATATTTTCTCATCCTACAACACTCACCCCCATCTCATCCTTCTTTGACTTAATTCTCTGTGTAGGAGTCGCTTCTTCTGGAAGTCTCTCCCAGTCTCACCAAGTCTGCGTTGATGTCTAGACTGTATGCTGCAGAGCAGCATTTACTGCCTCTATCAAAAGGGCATTCAAATTGCCTGCTTATTGTCCACGTCGTCACTGCCTAAGTTCAATGATATAAACAGTCATGTCTGTCTTATCTGATATTGTATCCCTAGCCCTGGTACACAGTAGAAGTCAATACATGTATACTGACCAAGTGAATGAATGACAAAATCTGTAAAAATTGATGATGGCATTAGTTGAAAGATAAAAAGAATGACTGAATTTTTAGGATTGAGAGTCTCTGAGAGCTGAGATTAACTGAAGGACTGAATAAGTCTTGTTTTCTTCCCACTCTCCCCCAGAACGTTATTTCACATTTGTGTGATGAGGTTAAATGGGGATAATGACAACAGTGCCTATTTCATAGGGTTTCCTTGGATTTAAATTAATTAACATCCAAAGGCACTTAGAACTATGCCTGAGTTCTAAGTTCTAAGCACTGAATTCCTAAGTGCTTTATTAGTGGTTTGTATTATAAAAGAAAATTGCACCAGACTAGTTAAGAAAGCAAAGAAGACTTTGTTCAAGATTATTGCAGTAGGGAAAGATACAATTGCGATAGCAGAAAGATATTGAGCTTAACTCCATTGAAACAAAACGCAGAAGTGTTTTTAAGTACTGGAAGATATTAAGGGTCACATGTGATTAGGACATCTGTGTTTGCTGATTGGTGCCTATTAAGTTAGGCTCCTACCTTCCCACAGAGAATGAAAGACAGGGGCACTATTTTTTTTTTTTTTTTTGGTGATTATATTTCCAAGGGATTGTTCCCAGATCCTTGAGAAATGCATTACTGGGTTATAGAAGATTTACATCTCAAAGAGGCAGAGAAAGAATTTAAAATTGCAAGTTTTCTAACTTAAATGAAAAGGGAGGTCAGAAAGAAACCTGGTTAAAATTTAGTCATGCTCAGGGGAACCCTTTAAGACTACCTTGACCAGTATCAAATATTTTACTGTAATTAAATAGTAGGGGTGAAGGTAAACTGATTTTGATATTTTTAAAATGTTAATGAATATCTTCTTTTATGTTTCCAATATCTGTTGCACACACCAAATAAGGTCAACATTTTTTTAAATTAAAATGTCATTTTATGCTGGTAAAGTCTTTGTTAGCTCCATAAAATATGTCATGAAGTCAGAATGGGAGCTAATGAGAACATAATGAGATATCCCTTCAGACAGTGGCAAAAGACAAGAGAAGGGTACCAATGTATTAATTAATAGATGATAGGCCATACCAAATGCACATCACTTAACTCCAGGCTAGATATCATAGATTTTTAATTTACAAACCATGAATTTCTACCATTATAAAATGTATTATACTTCCTAAGGACGAGTGTTTCACATTCTAAAAGTTATTTGAGTATTTGAATAGACCTGTCTGAGAAGCTATTAATCACTTCAACTCACTGAATTTTAATCATCAACATATCAAATCATTCAATGTTTCCAATTTTGCTAAAATATTATATATTTAATATCATAACACAGACAACTACTATTTAATCAGAGAGTAATGGGCTAAAATATGACACCTGCTGGCTAAACTTACTAATGTAATTTCAACCTTCAAAAGCAGCTTTTGTGTAGTATTCATACTTAAGAGAAGAAAATATGACTGAACTAATACATTATATTCAGTTACAACTGCAGTGAATACCTTCTAATTATCTTAATGGCTCCTTAATAGGTCACTAATGATGGACAGAGAAGAACAGAGGAAATTCAAGGCATGACTGAACAATAACAGACTCTACTCTGGATTAACTCCACATAAGAAAAAGAATAATGTGATAACATCAGTCAGTGGTAAAAAGGAGCTTGGACATTACATGCCTTGTACATCTTATCTCTTCATTCCTCAATTTTCCATGTATATACTAAAAGCACCACACCTTTGCTGCCAATGTAGGCATGACTTTGTAAACTTCCAAGACTACAATACAAATTCTAATCTCTTACTTCTTCTAATCTCTCTCTCTTGCTCCAATCTCATGCATCTAATATACCTAGAAATCTCTAGAATTAAGTTTTCTCTTTTTCCCCATTGAATTGAAACCTGAGACTCACATTTGACCTTTTTTTGTTGTTGTTGTTATTTTTTAATCTCAACCCACAATAAAAGTCAAAGCCATGCATTTTAGGCCATGTAATATATAGAAAATATATTTTCTATAATATATTTTAGCTCTTCTACTTCCCAATGTCCTATAAAATGAGAAAAAAATCCACAAGCTTATCTGTCCTTCTCTCTCTTGGAAGGTCAACCATTAGAACTGAGATCAAACAGAAAAATTATATTCAAGGTACCTCCCTTTCAAAACGTTTTAAAGCATGATAGGACCATCTTAATACATTTATAGAGAAGTAAGAATAAATGAAGGTAAGACATGCTCTTAATTTAAGTCCATTTTGTGGTCACTGCATGATTTTCTCCTTTTCAATGATGTTACTTTTCTAGGTTAGGCTTACACATATGCTAAAACTATAATACAGTTGGAATAATGCAAATTTGGTTGTATTATGTTGACTGATCTGAGCACTTAAATAAAATTTGACATCCTTGATTAATTTTTATGTCTTGAATTACTACTACCTAAAAAAAAACTTAGTATCTATTCAATGGTAAAATGTGTAAAATATCAATCCCATAGGAAAGTAAGACTCCCAGTTTGTCAAAAAAAATTAATAAGCACTAGTAATATAATGAAAAGTGATATAGGAGTAGTTCCCACTTTTGTGGAAACTGTAGGTTTGTGAAGAAGACAACACTAATCAAATGACTATAAATACATGAGGGCTGTCATAGTAAAGTATAACGGAAGTCAAAGCCTTCCAGAAAGAAGTGAGATTTAAGCAAAGACTTGAAAGGTGACTAGCAATTAGTTCAGTGAAACGTGTCAGTGTCGAATTTCTACTGAATTAGTCCAAATGGTCATTTGACATACCTCTGGTCTCCAGAAGACAGCAGTGGTTAGAAATCATAAATTAGAGAATCATCAGCACTGAAATGTTCATCTAAGCTGTGAAAATGAATGAGCTCACCAAAGGAAGGAGTATACTTGAAAAGAGAGTTATGGACAGAAAAAAAAAAAAAAAATAAAAGCACATGTACATAACAAAAACTTGAGGTGTTATTAGAAGACCTGTTACATATAGAGAACCATAAAAATTAGTGCCATATCTCTGTGGTCCTTTCTACTCAGATAATGTAGACACCTGCTTTCTGAATTCCCTAATCACTTTATCTTTAATTTCCCTTTGTCTTTGATTCCAACAAAAGTTTCTCTCAATAATCCATCTCAGGCTTGTCTATCTCAAATGCACTCAGAGTGATAGCCATTGTCCATCTAATAGCTGAGAAGGTTCTATATGATCTTGTATTCCATTACCTATTGATCCCATCTCCTTCTCCTCATTCTCATTCTTTTTCAGTTACACTGGCCTCCTTGCTGTTTCTTGACAACACCAGACACACTCTCTTGTTAGAGTTTCGTACAAGCCATTCCCTGCTTCTCAAAATGCTGTTCCTCCAGATTTGCACACAGCTAACTCTCCCCCTTCAATAGTCTTCAATCATTACCTTATCTAGAATTGCCACAATCGCAACTTTCATAACCTGTCCTATTTTTTTCATTTCCTCTTAGTACTTTGTATATTAATATTTTCCAATTACTGAGATCATTCAATAAGTGTCCTTAATAAGTAATTTTAGGATAAATGAATGAATGGATTTTGTATATGAATGAATAGATGAATATGCAAAGAACCAATTTGTTCCAAATTTAATCAACTTAGAAGTAGATGAGCCCATATATATTTCATGGGCTATAACAGTGCAGTAAATACTGTTTCTAGATAATCTACAACTGAACCAAAGTGTTTGTATACTGATAAAATAACTTAGAGCAGATTGTCTGTAAAGGAAGTTAAATCTTTGCATATCCTGCCGTAATGACTATGGATTAGATATGTATAATTAATAGACACTGAAAGGAACAGCTCATAAATTTGAAATCTTTGCTCATTGCCTCTCAATGCACCTGATTCAAAGAGTTATTTCTGAAATTGTAGAAGACTAAAATATCATGTATTAATGCGTATATGTGGAATTTAGGAAAATGGTACAGATTAACCTATTTACATGGCAGGAATGGTGACACAGACTTAGAGAATGAACATGTGGACCTGGGAGGAGGATGAATTGGGAGATTGGGATAGACGTTTGTGCACTGCCATGTGTAAAACAGATAGCTAGTGAGAACATGCTGTATGGAGCAGGGAGCTCAGCTCAGTGTTCTTTGGTGACCTAGATGGATGGGATGGGGATGGGGGGTGGGAGGGAGGTCCATGAGGGAGGGGATATATGTATACATATAGCTGATTCACTTCATTGTGCAGGAGAAACTAACACAACATTGTAAAACAACTATACCCCAATTTAAAAAAAAAGGGACACTTCCAAATTAAAAAGAAGAGTATGCTGATATATTAATGAATTTTTGTCCTAAAACATATTACACTTCCTAAATGGGACACTGTTCCTTTACCTGTGGTTTAAAAGGGAGAACTAAGTAGACTTTGAGTTATTAAAAGTTATTCATTAGCTCCAATAAGTATAGGAAATAATAAGAAAAACATTCATAAGTCCACAAATATTGTACATGTGTGTAAAAGTACTCCTTAAAAAAATCAATTTTCAGTCCCATATTAAATGTGCACAGGAGGCTAGAAAAACCCAGTTTTAATAAAAATTATGCTTTTAGGTATCTTCTCCAGGTTTTCAAAAGACAAATTATTTTCAGTTTCCAAATCAAAAGAACAAAAAATGGAACAGAATCAAATTCTAAATTAGAGGTTATTTTTATACCATATATTTTTCATTTGGGAAATCATAATCTGAGGTTTAGGAAATGAAACTATAGTGAATATAATGTAGCAATGTTTGTCTTCTTTCTGTTTTGTCCTAAAATGGAGAGTTATCAGTTCTGTTGCCAAATCAATAATTTGTCTTCTATGGATTCAATTCTGGATTTAATGCAACTTTTTAGTTGTAAAGATACTTTCTTGGCTGAGGGGGAAAGACATAGCATTATAGAGACACTATAAAGTTCAATAACTTACTTTGATATGGAGAGTTTGTTACCATAATTCTTATTCTAATGACATTGCCATTATAAATGGCTTGATAAATTATTACACCTTATCCAGAGGGACATCATTGTGTTCTATTAAAATTTAATTGCATAAGTATACAAGAAACTGCTTTCAAATCCTGTAAGGCTTGGTTTAAATTAACCAAGTAGGGGGACCTTCAAGATGGCAGAGGAGTAAGATGTGAAAATCAACTTCCTTCCCACAAATACATCAGAAATACAACTACATGTGGAACAACTCCTACAGAACACATACTGAATGCTGGCATTCAGACTTCCCAAAAGGCAAGAAATTCCCCACGTACCTGGCAGCATGGGTGACAGGATCTTGCTGCTCTGACTGGGTGTCAGGCCTCAGCGTCTGAGGTAGGAGAGCCAAGTGGGGGACATTCGTCCCCCAAACACCTCCTAGCCCCACAAAATATCAAACAGCAAAAGCACTCCCAGAGATCTCTATCTCAATGCTAAGACCCAGCTCCACAATAAGAGCAAACAAACAATAATGAGCAGCACAATAAATGCAATCAAAAATTCTCTACAAGGAATCAGTAGCAGAATGACTGAGTCAGAAGAACTGATAAGTGAACTGGAAGATAAAATAGTGGAAATAACAACCACAGAGCAAAATAAAGAAAAAAGAATGAAAAGAACTTAGGACATTCTCAGAGACCTCTGGGACAACATTAAATGCATCAACATTCAAATTATAGGGATCCCAGAAGACAAAGAGAAAAAGGAAGGGACTGAGAAAATATTTGAAGAGATTATAGTTAAAAACTTTCCTAATATAGGAAATGCAACAGGCAATCAAGTTGAGGAAGCACAGAATCCATTCAGGATAAATCCAAGGAGAAACACAACAAGACACATTAATCAAATTATCAAAAATTAAATACAAAGAAAAAAATATCATAAGCAAAAAGGGAAACAACAAATAACATACAAGGGAATCCCCATAAAGTTAACAGCTGCTCTTTCAGCAGAAATTCTGCAAGCCAGAAGGGAGTGGCAGGAAATATTTAAAGTGATGAAAGGGAAAAACCTACAACCAAGATTTCTCTACCAAGCAAGGATCTCATTCAGATTTGACAGAGAAATTAAAAACTTTACAGACAAGCAAAAGTTAAGAGAGTTCAGCACCACCAAACCAGATTTATGACAAATGCTAAAGGGGCTTCTCTAGGTGGGAAAAACAAGAGAAGGAAAAGACATACAATAACAAACCCAAAACAATTAAGAAAATGGTAATAGGAACATGCATATCGATAACTACCTTAAATGTAAATGGATTAAATGCTCCCACCAAAAGACATAGACTAGGGCTTCCCTGGAGGCACAGAGGTTGAGAGTCCACCTGCTGATGCCAGGGACACGGGTTTCTGCCCCAGTCTGGGAGGATCCCACATGCCACGGAGCAGCTGGGCCCATAAGCCATGACTGCTGAGTCTGCACGTCCGGAGCCTGTGCTCTGCAATGGGAGGGGGCACAACAGTGAGAGGCCCACATACCGCAAAAAAAAAAAAAAAGACATAGACTAGCTGAATGGATACAAAAATAACACCCATAGATATGCTGTCTACAAGAGACCCACTTCAGACCTAGGGACACATAGAGACTGAAAGTGAGGGGATGGAAAAAGATATTACATGCAAATGGAAATCAAAAGAAAGCTGGAGTAGCAATTCTCATATCAGACAAAATAGACTTTAAAATAAATACTATTACAAGAGACAAAAAATGACACAAGGTAATGATCAAGGGATCAAGGGCTCAATCCAAGAAGAAGACATACCAATTGCTCCCAACATCGGATCACCTCAATACATAAGGCAAATGCTAACAGCCATAAAAAGGGAAAATGACAGTAACACAGTAATAGTAAGGAACTTTGACATCCAGCTTTCACAATGGACAGATCACCCAAAGTGAAAATAAATAAGGAAACACAAGCTTTAAATGACACATTAAGCAAGATGGATATTGATTATTAATTGATATTTATAGGACATTCCAGCCAAAAACAACAAAATACACTTTCTTCTCAAGTGCTCATGGAACATTCTCCAGGATAGATCATATCTTGTGTCACAAATCAAACCTTGGTAAATTTAAGAAAATTGAAATCATATCAGCATCTTTTCCAACCACAACACTATGAGACTAGATATAAATTACAGGAAAAAAAATCTTTAAAAAAACACAAATACATGGAGGCTAAACATTACGGTACTTAAAAACGAAGATATCAATGAAGAAATCAAAGACAAAAACAAAAAATACCTAGAAATGAATGACAATGAAAACACGACGACTCAAAACCTATGGGATGTGGCAAAAGCAGTTCTAAGAGGGAAGTATATAGCAATACAATCTTATCTCAAGAAACAAGAAACATCTCAAATAAACCAAAGCTTACACCTAAAGCAAGTAGAGAAAGAAGAACAAAAAAAAACCCAAAGTTAGCAGAAGGAAAGAAATCATAAAGATCAGATCAGAAATAAATGAAAAAGAAATGAAGGAAACAGTAGCAGTGATCAATACAACTAAAAGCTGATTCTTTGAGAAGATAAACAAAATTGATAAACCATTAGCCAGACTCATCAAGAAAAAAAGGGAGAAGACTCATAACAGTAGAATTAGAAATGAAAAAGGAGAAGTAACAAACAACTGACCTTGCAGAAATACAAAGGATCATGAGAGATTACTACAAGCAACTCTATGCCAATAAAATGGACAACCTGGAAGAAATGGACAAATTCTTAGAAAAGCACAACCTTCTGAGACTGAACCAGGAAGAAATAGAAAATATAAAGAGACCAATGACAAGCACTGAAATTGAGGCAGTGATTAAAAATTTTCCAACAAACAAAAGTCCAGGACCAGATGGCTTCACAGGTGAATTCTATCAAACATTTAGAGAAATGCTAATACCTATCCTTCTCAAACTCTTCCAAAATATAGCAGGCTGAGGAACAGTCCTAAACTCATTCTATGAGGCCACTTTCACCTGGATACCAATACCAGACAAAGACGTCACAAAGAAAGAAAACTACAGGCCAAATCACTGATGAACATAGATGCAAAAATCCTCAAAAAAATACTAGCAAACAGAATCCAAGACACATTAAAAAGATCATACACCATGATCAAGTGGAGTTTATCCCAGGAATGCAAGGATTCTTCTGTATATGCATATCAATCAGTGTGATAAACCATATTAACAAATTGAAGGAGAAAAACCATGTGAGCATCACAATAGATCCTGAAAAAGATTTTGACAAAATTCAAGACATATTTATTATAAAAACCCTGCAGAATGTAGGCATAGAGGGAACTTACCTCAACATAATAAAGGCCATATATGACAAACCCACAGCCAATGTCATTTTCAATGGGGAAAATCTGAAACTCTTTCCTCTAACATCAGGAAAAACATAAGGTTGTCTATTCTCACCACTATTATTCAACATAGTTTTAGAAGTTTTAGTCACAGCATTCAGAGAATAAAAAGAAATAAAATGAATCCAAATTGGAAAAGCAGAGTTAAAGTGGAACTGTTTTCAGATGACATGACACTATACATAAAGAATCCTAAAAATGCTACCAGGAAACTACTAGAGCTAATCAATGAATTGGGTAGATTTGCAGGATACAAAATTAATGCACAGAAATCTCTTGCATTCTTATACACTAATGATGAAAGATCTGAAAGAGAAATTAAGAAACACTCCTATTTACCATTGCAACAGGAGGAATAAAATACCTAGGAATAAACCTACCTAAGGAGACAAAAGACCTGTATGCAGAAACTATAAAACACTGATGAAATAAATTAAACATGATACAAACAGATGGAGAGATATACCATGTTCTTGGATTGGAAGAATCAACATTGTGTAAATGACTATATTACCCAAAGCAATCTACAGATTTAATGCAATGTCTTTTAAACTACCAATGGCATTTTTCACAGAACTAGAGCAAAAAAAATTCACAATTTCTATGGCAACACAAAAGACCCCGAATAGCCAAAGCAATTTTGAGAAAGAAAAACAGAGCTGGAGAAATCGGGTTCCCTGACTTCAGACTATACTACAAAGCTACAGTAATCAAGACAATATGGTACTGGCACAATAACAGAAAAATAGATCAATGGAACAGGATAGAAAGCCCAGAGAAAAACCCACACACATATGGTCACCTTATCTTTGATAAAGGAGGCAAGAATATACAATGGAGAAAAGACAGCCTCTTCAATAAGTGGTGCTGAGAAAACTGGACAGCTCCATGTAAAAGCATGAAATTGGAACATTCCCTAACCCCATACACAAAAATAAACTCAAAATGGATTAAAGACCTAAATGTAAGGCCAGACACTATCAAACTCTTAGAGGAAAACATAGGCAGAATATTCTATGACATAAAATATAGCAAGATCCTTTTTGACCCACCTCCTAGAAAAATGGAAATAAAAACAAAAACAAACAGATGGGGCCTAATGAAACTTAAAAGCTTTTGCACAGCTAAGGAAACTATAAACAAAGTGAAAAGACAGCCCTGAGAATGGGAGAAAATATTTGCAAATGAAGCAACTGACAAAGTATTTTTCTCCAAAATTTACAAGCAGCTCATGCAGCTCAATATCAAAAACGCAAAGAACTCAATCCAAAATGGGCAGAAGACCTAAATAGATATTTCTCCAAAGAAGATATACAGTTTGCCAACAAACACATGAAAGAATGCTCAACATCATTAATCATTAGAGAAATGCAAATCAAAACTAAAAAGAGGTATTATCTCACACCAGTCAGAATGGCCTTCAACAAAAAAATCCACAAACAGGCTTCCGTGGTGGCACAGTGGTTGAGAGTCCACTTGCCGATGCAGGGGACACAGGTTTATGCCCCAGTCTGGGAAGATCCCACGTGCCACAGAGTGGCTGGGCCCGTGAGCCATGGCCACTGAGCCTGCACGTCCAGAGCCTGTGCTCCACAACGGGAGAGGCCATAAGACTGAGAGGCCCGCGTACCACAAAAAAAAACACTACAAACAATAAATGCTGGTGCGGGTTTAGAGAAAAGGGTACCCTCTTTCACTGTTGATGCAAATGTAAATCAATACAGTCACTATGGAGAACACTATGGATGTTCCTTTAAAAACTACAAATAGAACTACCATACGACCCAGCATTCCCACTACTGGGCATATACCCTGAGCAAACCATAATTCAAAAAGAGTCATATGCCACAATGTTCATTTCAGCTCTATTTACAATAGCCATGACATGGAAGCAACCTATATGTCCATCGACAAATGAATGAATAAAGAAGATGTGGCACATATATACTATGGAATATTACTCAGCCATAAAAGGAAACGAAATTGAGTTATTTGTAGTGATGTGGATGGACCTAGATTCTGTCATACAGAGTGAAGTAAGTCACAAAGAGAAAAACCAATACCATATGCTAACACATATATATGGAATCTAAAAAAAAGAAAGTTTCTGAAGACCCTAGGGACAGGACCAGAATAAAGACACAGACGTAGGGCATGGACTTGAGGACACAGAGATGGGCAAGTGTAAGCTGGGACAAAGTGAGAGATTGGCATGGACATATATACACTACGAAATGTAAAATAGATAGCTAGAGGGCAGCAGCCACATAGCACAGGGAGATCAGCTTGGTGCTTTGTGTCCACCTAGAGGGGTGGGTTAGGGAGGGTGGGAGGGAGACGCAAGCGGGAGGAGATATGGGGCTATATGTATATGTGTAACTGATTCACTTTGTTAGAAAGCAGAAACTAACACACAACTGGAAAGCAATTATACTCCAATAAAGATGTTTTTTAAAAAAATAAGGAAAAAAACCATGAATATTACAGAAATGAAAGTCAGGAATCAAAACAGTTCTGAATGATCAGTCACCCTGAATCTGTATGAATGGTGGTGGTGACAGTGGTCTGTGTGTCTGAGTAAACACAGAGAAAAAAAGACCAAAAAAAAAATAGAGTGACATATTAACTGAAATTATCTCTCCTTAATACAGAGTTATTGAATACTTGTTTCAAGGTCCTTTGATGTTTTTCACAGATTGATGAACTGGAAGAGTTTCCAGGAGATCAGTTGCAGGTTTCTATTTTTATTCCCCAACAAGCTGCATAAAATAGAGTGCATTAAACTAGGCTATTAGTTCTTTTTCACTACTTTGTTGCTGAAAATCGACTTAGGCACTTTGTCATAAAACTGAACTAACTGAGCACATCCTCATGGTTCTGCTTACTATTATAATGAACTCCAAACAAACATTTATTTTGTAAATGCTGACAAATATTTTGATATATATTTATAAGTTTACCTGAATCTTTCGTTTGTGCACATTTTATGTCACCAACTAATCACAAATTCTTTGGAATTAGTATGGTTCAGTCTATTGACTCTAATTCTATTCCTATTCTATTTTGTTACTTTTGACACTTATTAAAGTTATGATTTTAAGCAAAACAGCCTCTCTGGATCTCAATTTCCTCATCTCTGTGGCATACATGTATTTGTTCTTAAAATCATTTAATTTTTGTTATTCAACATCTTATAAAGGATTTGGTATAAGGGTATTAGAATAGCTCCGAAGAAGCAGATAAAAAAGAGATTTTCCCAATTTTTTTTTAGAGAGACCAAATAGCAACACCACACACACACACACACACACACACACAAATATCAAATTCACCTATATACAATACATACAATCTTACACATATATTATTAAGATTCTGTAAACATAAACTGGGAAAAACAAATAAAACTGATTCTCCTGAATATCAGAAAATAATTCTTAAATAAAAGAGTATGCACAAAATATTCTTGGATGGAAAGACTTCCAGTGTACAGTTGTCAATGCCCATATATTAAATTTTAAATGTAGTGGTTATAAATGGAAATCACAAAACAATATTATTTAAACTGAAAAAAAACATTCCTCATTTTTCTGAAAAGATAATTACAGAAAAACAGAAATCTGAAAAAGAAATATTGTTGCTGAATATGAAAGGGTACTCTAAAGCTAACATATTTGAAACATAATATTGGCACAAGAAATTGTTGAAAGCATAAAACAGAATAGATAATTCAGGAACATATATAAATATGTTTTAACATATTAGGTAATAAAGTGTGATATCAAATAACTGAGTAGTGGATGAACAAAGTAGTAAATGGTTGTTTTGTCACCTAAACATTTGGGATTAAAATAATAAATTACTTAATAACGTCAATCAGCAAAACTATTTCAGATAAATTAAAGAGGTAAAGAAAAATATAAACCTTCAGGGTTCTGAATAAAAAACTTAGGTGGCCAATTACATATACTTGGTGTAGGAAAGGTCTTAACACCTCCAAAAGACCCTAAGGAAAAAATTGTTTGACCAAACTATAGAAAACATAAACTTCTGTGCTTAAAGAAAATCATGTCATAAAAAAATTAAATGACAAAAGCAAACTGGGAGAAATTTGTTTCAACATATTTGACAGAAAACAAATGACAGCTTTACTAAGTTGTTTCTGCATATCAATAAGAAAATACAAACACCATTAGAAAAACAGGTAAAGGACATAACTAGATGATCACAAAAGAAAAAAAATGATTGTAGACAATAAATGTTCAGTCTCTGTAGTAGAAAAAGATATAGAAATTTTGCCAAATTGAAATTTTGCCAAAATTTTGCTACTAAAACTAGTAGCCCTCAATGCTTGAAATAAACATTTCATGTGTATTTTTATATTTTGCTATTAGCAATCTTAATTCTGTAAACATCTGCATAAATATGGTGATATACATCTAGAACCCTACAAAAGCGCATATCTTCCCATACAGCGTGAAAATTCACTGGCTTTAGAATTCATTCCAAAATCAGGGTGGTGGAAACAGTACACAGGCAGGACACAGGCAGTAAGGATGTGCATTTTGTGTAGAGAATTTGCAACAATAATAAAGCTGATTAAAAGCCAGTTTGCTTTTATTATCACCATGCACAGGCAATTTGAAGCAATATCAGTGATTTAAATACTCCTTCCCACCTGGTTGGACTGCTTCTGTTGCCTAACCTTGGTACTCTACTGTTCTGAGAAATTAAAAATGTGTGCAAAAATATTTCATGAATGATATTCATCACCTTATTTATTTTAATATTAAAAGAAAAGAACTCTCCTAAATGCCTAATATTATAAGATTAGTAAAATAAAGCATGGAACATTCATATTTCCATTAGCAGTGCTATTCTGTATTTGTTCATTCATGTTGTATTATTAAATCAAATGAAATACACAACAAAAATTCTACTCACAATCTGTTTTTAAATGTATTTATATCATATTATGTTCAATAAAAGGTTACCAAACAATAGTTTTAGTCACAATCTGATTTTAAGTGTATTTTTGTTATAATGTAGGAGAGAAATTCCAGTAAAGATAAACAGATCTATAACATCTGTTCCTCCAAACACACACACACAGGCACACACAGTTTTTACTAGAGCAGTTGTTTTCAAACTTGACTACACATTAGAATATCCTGGGGAGTTTTTAAAATCATAATACCCAGGATACATCCATATAAAATCAGAATCCCAGGTTGGGCAGGGAGGGACGGAGCATCTGTATTTTTTAAATTCCCCACTGGGTCCAATGTTGAGTCAAATTTAGAACCAATCAGCTACAGCCTTGCTGTTCACATGTGGTCCTTGAACCTGCATGCAGCAGTGGCAACCACCAGGAGCTGGTTAGAAAGGCAGAATCTTGGGCCCCACTCACATCACAATAGTCATTATAACAAGATTCTCAGGTGATTTCATTAAAGTCCAAGAAGCACTGATAGAGACCTGTTTTCATCTCTCCAAGATAGGATTTTATTGGAGTAAAGAGTTCTGAGGTTCAAAATATAGAGATTTGTTGGAAACAGGTTTAGAAAGTTATGTATCTCCTTGCTCTTGGGGGAAAAAAATTGCATCAGGATTTTTCCTCTTTTGTCTAAAAGAAAAATAAATTTCCAGACTTTGAGTTCAATATTAACGTTCTTGATTGTCTTTTTGAAAAGACATATTAGCCAAGTAAATTCATGAGCTGAACTTTAACAAATTTACCAAGTTTCTAGAGGAATTAGATAATATATCTCTTGTCCGGATCAAAAGAAAATTTGAGTCACTCCTATACATCGTCATTCTAATCCCAGCTGTTGTTTAAGAAACAAACTGCAAATGAGTGAAGTTAATAAAAGAAAAAAAAATCAGAGCTTGGGGAGGGGTATTTAAATGAGACAAACTTTTAAATTGAAAAAGCAATTGCCATACAAAGTATTTTGTGCAGGGAATACATTTACATAATGGAAATTCAAGGCAACCTGAATCAATGCAAATAACCCAATGCAATAACAACTTTATTTAGATAACAGCTATATACACATAGAAAGTGGAGACATTTTCCTCAGCCTTGAAATGGTATTATCGTAGTGGAAACCAGCATTATAAACGTTCAGTAACAGAAAAAAATTGACTGATACACTGATGTTTCTTGTGTTAACATATTAATGAAAACTCAGTCTCTTAGCAGTTTCTGCTATAAACATCAACACTGCTCTATATGGTGGATGAAAGTTAAAATTGAATTCTGTATCATAAATTTTGATTAGTGCTTCAGAGCTTTTAAAGAATTTTCTCTCTCCTTATTCATTGAATCCTCATCAAAACTCTGTAATGGATTTATATCCCCATTTTAGAGATAAACTAAAAGTTGGAAGAGTTCTATAGCATGCCCAAGAACACATGTCTGCAAGTGATAGAACATACACTCAGACCTAGAGCTTTCATTCTAAGTTTCTCCCATATCACAGCTTCTTTCCAAATAATTTAAATAATTCTACTTTTTTCAATATTTATTTTGTTCATTATGTTTTATGAGAATACACAAACATACATACACATATGTGCCTGTACTCACATACACACACACACTTTGGGGTAATTCTGGCCAAAATCCAGGTCACAGGTATCCTGTTGTTAAATAAAGTCATGTAAATTGACATTTTCAGATTCTGATGCCACCTGCCCTTTTCCCGGAAACTTAATATGAAGAAATAGGGTCTTCTTTGGTTTCATCCATTATTCTGAGAGTCAGCATTAAATTCTACCACTTATGCAGATTATTATCAGTCACACTTAACCAAATTAGCAAAGGAATGGTTAAGAAGAAAATATCTTTATGCAAAGTTAATTCTTAACTAAATTCTACTTTTTTAAAGAAATGCCATTCACTTTTCTTCAAACGTGCCTGAACACTTCCTATTACTCACCCTGTTTTATTTTCAATGTTACTTTTTTTCAGTTTAAAAGCTATCAAGTGGGGGCTTCCCTGGTGGCGCAGTGGTTGAGAATCTGCCTGCTAATACAGGTTCGACACGGGTTCGAGCCCTAGTCTGGGAGGATCCCACATGCCGCGGAGCAACTGGGCCCGTGAGCCACAACTCCTGAGCCTGCGCGTCTGGAGCCTGTGCTCCACAACAAGAGAGGCCGCGATAGTGAGAGGCCCGTGCACCACGATGAAGAGTGGCCCCCGCTTGCCACAACTAGAGAAAGCCCTTGCGCAGAAATGAAGACCCAACACAGCAAAAATAAATTAATTAATTTTAAAAAAAAGCTATCAAGTGTATTTTCATGGTGCAAACACAAGACACGGTAAACTGGCATATAAACGTCTAGAAGACAAATTAGAGTTTGTTTATTTAAATGTAACAGATAGTCACAAAATTTCTCACTTTATATTTCTATAGCTCATTTGGATTTCTTCTAATTCATGCTAGTTCACTTGATTATTTCCTTTTATATGCCTGTGTTAAGCATTCCCTTGCATTTTTTCAAAGTGAAAGAAAATTTTTAGGAATTCTAATCAATCTTGATGTTAATATTCTATTTAATAGTTTTACATTTACTGAAATCTTCACAGAAATAAGAAAACCTAAGGAGAAAACGGAAATAGATCTAAAATGATTTAATAATACAAAGTACAATATAAACAATCAACCCTCAATTCCAAATAATTTCTATTCTAAAGAATTTATAATGATTTCTCCAATCCCATTTTATTTTCATTCAGCCAGCAGTATAATTCCAATATAAATAGAGATATCCTTTGGGATATTTGTTTATTAGTATAGGACAATATGTCTTCCCTATTCTTTGAAGTTAATTGTAGGCATTGTATAATATAGAACTGAAAATTGAGAAAACAAATCTTAATTAAAATACCTAGTTATTTGAATATTCAGATATTTTTCTTAATTATACATTCTCACTACTGGTATGAATGTACATAATTCAATTTCAGATCAAACTAAATTTTCAATCCACTTCATACTAAGTGGTGTGTCTTAGTAAAGATTAAATAAATATTTCTCATGTACATTATTAGAGTTAGAAAATCATATATTAGCCAACTAATTTTAAAAGGAATAAACAAGGTATTAAATGTAAGGAAACATGTTAATTGTAACAGGAAGAAATTTATTTTTGTGTAGTAGTAGTCTCCAAATGTGGATCCCCTAAAAAATCATAACTCCCAGTATTTACTCCCTTATATAGATAACCTCATCCTCTTGAGTATGGGCTGACACAACAATCTGCTTTTGAGATGGCTGTGTGTTTCTGTGTTATTTCCAAGGTTCGATCATAAGAAGCCTAGTAGATTACACATAGATCTCTTGAAATGCTTGGGCTAGGGGAAACCAGCCACTTGGTAAGAAGCCGTACACCTTCAAGCCATCATGCTGTGAGGAACCAAAAACAAACCACATGGAGAGAGAGAGGGAGAGAGAAAGAGGAAGAGAGAGGTACTTGACTAGCTCCCAGTCATTTAAGCCACCCAAGACCAAGCACCAGAAGTGTGAGTGAAATTTGATTGAAGAAGCACTCTTGGATATTTCAGTCCCTGGACATCTCATGTGGAGAAGAACCCAGAAATCAGGCTGACAGACAGAACTGAGGCTCCAGATATAAGGCTCCAGTTGACTCACCTAACCCCCTCTAACCAGATGAGTGCTCAGGCAACAAAGAGCAGACATGAGCCATTCTCACTATATCTGACATATGTCCTGACCCTCAGAATTTTAAGCATAACTGTCATATAAATGAGCCAGAAAGATGACCTCTCTGTTTTGGCCCTTAGGTTGTTTTATTCTTCACTACAGACTGAGACCTGTTAGTTCAAAATCCCTCCAGTGCCAAGTTCAAACTTTTACAAAACCAATTGCTTTAAAAATAGCTTAACCAAGAAGATTTTTAACCATTTAGAGCCTGCCTGCTTTGCAAACCGCCTGAGAAATCTCACCCAACATCTGCCAGCCGTAAGTAAGATAAGCCTGTGGTTAAAAGACTCAAAGATGCCACTGTTCTTCAGTGCTTTCTGACTCAAAGACTTTCCACTGTGCTGCTTGTACAACATCACCTAGATACTCTAGATACATAACCCTCTTCAGTAGCTTCTGGACAGACTCCTGCTGTGAGGGATTTCCCCCATGTTTGAACCTGTCAAAGCACAGCCCAATAACGCATGTATAGACCTCTTTCACCTCTTATCCTTTGATCAGCCTACAAATCCCTTAAACTCCCTACAGTAATAAAATGGCTTTTGTTTTATCAGACTAAATTTTGGGTCTTTTCATTACGCAGCAGTGAGAAATAATAGAAGCAATTTAAACCATTTCCCTAAGTCATCCAAAACCAGTTGTAAAATAACAACTAACTGCACTGATAAATTTACTAATGGTGTATTTTATGCATTATTCAAGTTAATTCATAAAATCTATGGTCCAAGAATGAGATGGTAATGTTCTTAAATGATATTACTTTTCATGGTTCATTATATCCTTATGAGGAACACTATGAGATGATAAAATATTTTAGTAAGAACAGGAGCAATTTTCCTCAAATTTAACTCTTACCAATGTGCAATGTAAAATCACAACCTTAGCAATTTTGTTCATAAAAAAAGCAGTTTTGGAACAATCAACTGTTCCTAAATTGTTAATATTAATGTTATTTTCTTATTTGTTTTCATTTATTTTTTGCCATTTATTAAAGTTCATTAACAGGTAAGTTGTAGCCAGAAGTTTACAGAAAATATTGAAGCAAAAATAAAACTTGCAAAATTAACAATTGATATCTGTAAATGCTTATAAATAAGAAAAAACTTCTTTATAACTAAGAAAATTAACCTTCTTGAAAATTAGAAATAGACTGCCATATCATTTTTTGGCAATATAACACTCTGATCTGCTTGCTAAACATATGTGTTCTGTGTCAGCATCATCTGAGAACACTGATGTGGAAGTGCTCTATCACACATTTTTGTCTTGCAAAATAAAGAAGAATTAAATCGTAAGCCCTCTATTATTTAATGCATTTGGCTAAATCATCTTTGAAGTTAACGAAAAATTTTAAGCTGGTCTCTGAACACTTACATGAGAACTGAGCACATTTTCCCCAGCACTGGTTTAGGATCACCCCACAAATTCATAGTGATTGATGTATGCATATGACTCTACCCTCCGTGGCCATGTGAGAAAACCTCCCAAAGAGCAGAGAAATTGAACTAGGGAAACCTAGGTTTTATTTCTGACTTTGCTACTTACTTGTAGGGTGATTTCATGCAAATTATATAATGAAATTGAGTCTTCATTTACTCATTTATAAAATCATATTAATCTCAAACAGTCATTTTGAGAGTATATTATAATGCATCTGTTTTAAGTAACATTATTTTCATGGATTATTATAAAAGTCAGAACAATATTACATGGGTTTGAGGAGGAACAAGGACCTCTTTCTATTTAACTTCACAAGAAATTTTGTCACATGACCTAACACTTTCAGGAAAAGTCTTATATTCAGCTTACACCATTTATATGCCACTTATGGTATAATATGGCAAGATGCACTGACTGGTAAAGACATTGGCAAAGTAGACTGCAATGTCCATTTAGAAGCTTTTTTTTTTTTTTTTGCCGTACGCGGGCCTCTCACTGTTATGGCCTCTCCCATTGTGGAGCACAGGCTCCGGACGCACAAGCTCAGCAGCCATGGCTCACGGGCCCAGCCTCTCCACGGCATGTGGGATCTTCCCAGACTGGGGCACAAACCCGTGTCCCCTGCATCAGCAGGTGGACTCTCAACCACTGCATCAGCAGGGAAGCCCCATTTAGAAGCTTTGGAAACAAAGAAAACATAACATCAATATGACATAAATCACCATACCAAATAAAAAATATCAAATTCCATTCAACTTTCAGATAATAATTATTAATCTTTAATTAATTATGGTTTAATTTTATCTCAGTCTTCTTGAAAGCATACACAATAATTATTTCCTTTGTTTACCAATAAGGATATTGAGGTATCAGAGAAGTGACAGAGTCAAATCTCTGAACCCTCTCCAGCTTCTCTCTTGATAAAATTTATATTTCTGCATGTCAACACCTATAAGAAGGTATGGTTGGCTAGCATTCATTTAAAAGGGGGAAATAAAGTGGATTAAGGTGATGATTCTTGATTAGCTTAATATATTACCATGTGTGGAGATACTTGACTTTTTTGGAAGAGAACAATCGTTTACCTAAAGTTATTAAACACTTATTGTGTAATGTCAAGCACTAGGGACAGTCTAGTCATGCACTTCCGTGTCTCAGCTGGCATGACTACTGTGCCAAAGCTCAAAAGACCCAGGAAAACCTGAAGGGGCACTAGGCATTTTTGATGGGTTCAGTCAACCAAGGCATGAAAAACAGAAGCCAAAAGTAGGTCAAACTGGGAATTGATATTCAAAGGTACAAGATACACACAAGTGCTGCAACCAAGTAAAATAGAACATTTAAGCTGAAATGGAGGGATGGAGTCTTAGGCAAACACAATGGCAAGGTTGCATCATGGTATGACAAGTAAAGGTATGAATTGAAAGGAACAGAAGGAAGATACCAAAATGCCAGAAGTAAGTGGACAGATTATAGGAGTAGAAGCAATATGTTTCATAAACTATAAAGCACCATACAATTTTAGTAATTATTAGGTATTATTTGTCAATTAAATTTTACATTGTGGCCCCAAATTCATCTCATCTCTTTATGAAGGCTCTCCTTTACTCCATGTTTACACTAATTCCTTCCCACCCACATCCTTTTAGAGATTAGTTAACACTTACTTTGCGAATTTTCTGAATCTCCTTTCACTAATTTTTTTTTTTTTTTTCGGTACGCGGGCCCCTCACTGTTGTGGCCTCTCCCATTGTGGAGCACAGGCTCTGGACGTGCAGGCCCAGTGGCCATGGTTCATGGGTCCAGCTGCTCTGCAGCATGTGAGATCTTCACGGACAGGGGCATGAACCCATGTCCCCTGCATCGGCAGGCGGACTCTCAACCACTGCGCCACCAGGGAAGCCCCTCCTTTAACTATTCAACCCACTCCTATCTAGCTTGCAACCCCATGACCCTACTGTGACAATTCTCCATGGGGTTACTTGTGACTTCTAAGTGACTTAAATCAATGGGCATCTTTAGCCCTGATCTTACATGAGTGGCACCAATACTAAACCCATCTGACCATTCTTTGTATAAACACTCTCCTCGCTAACTTCTATGATACCGCGTGTCCCTTATTTTTCTGGCTGCTCCTTCTCTTTCTTCTTTGCTGACTCAGGTTTCTCAACAAAATCCTTAGATGTCAAATCCCCTTCCAGGCACATTCTTCTGTCCTTTCCTCTTTTCACTCTATACTCTCCTTGTGCAGTTCCACTCATCCCATGGTCTTCAATTACCAGACATATTTTTGTGACTTTTACATATAAAACAGTAGTCCAGGACTCTTAGGTCCAGGTTGATATATCCAGTTCACATTGTCCTCATTTGCATGTTCCAGAGATAACCTAAACAGCCAGCTCAAAGCCAAACCCCTGAGTGTCTCCCCATCTGCTCTCCTTCCATTGTTCCCTATTGAACAGCACTCTCGTCCATCCAGTTCTTCAAGCCAGAACCTCATGGATCATCCTTGGTTCTCTCCTCTTTCTCCATAGCCAATCCATCCCTAAATGTTGTTTATTTTACCTAATAATTTTAAATCTATCTGTTCCTCATTTCTCTCTATCTGTACCTAGTTCAAGTCTCTTGTGTGGATGCAATGCCATAGCTTCCTGACAGGGGCTTCTTCAAGCTGCAGCAAAAGCATTTTTTAGCAATCTGTCCAGGTATTTCTTCTGTTTGAATCTCTTGAGAAAATGTGCAACATCTTTAACTAGATCATAGGGTTTTGGGTGATCTACTCCCTAAGGCCATCTCTGGCCTCTCACATTCCTCTCCTCTGCAATCTGTTCACCAGCCACACCACATTGTTTCCACTGCATGAATAAGCCATGCACCCACCTGCCATAGCCTTTGTGCCTAGTGCACTCTTCCCCATTCCCTGCCATTGCCTAAATTAACTCCAATTTATCTTTGGATCTCAGCCCCAAACTCATTTCCTCAGAAAGTCTTTCCTGACATGCTCCTCCCAGGTTCCTCCAAAAGAGTCCCCTATATACTCTTATTACACTCTGAACCTTTCACACATAGTATATTCCACAGTGTGCAAATATAGTTATTTTTGTGACTGTAAACCTGGGAGTAAGGAATGATGCTGGTCTTTGATCACCCCTGCAAGCCCAGTGCCAAATACAGGAACCATCGCAGCGTAGAGGTGCAGCATTTTCTGTTGAATAATTAAGTGAATGGATTGAACCAGCTAGGTGAATACCTTCTTATCTTTTCAAGGCTCTATCATGTCTTCCTCAGGTGAAATATTTCCACCTTTGTGCTCGTAACTAACTCTGTTCATGTTTGTATCATATTTATCACACTGATGATGTATTTGTATCTTTTTTCCAACACAGGTTGTGAGTTCTTTAGTGGCCTGAGGTTAGAAATCATGTCTTGTTCACTGTTGTACACTGAGGTTTCTCACAGCACTGGGCATATCACAGGCTCTCAGGAGTGGAAGGAATTGAAATAGAGAAAAAGATGAACTCTGCTGGTTTGAAGATTTCAATTGGCCTTGCTTCTAGAATAAATCCGTTTGCACACAGGAGGTGAAGCCAAGCATTACTGAGGAAAATTGCTTAATCCGCTCTATATATTACAGATAATGTCCTGAATCTACTTTCAGGCCCTGCCAACCTGCTGAATTTCAGAAAAATTCAAAGCTTTCTTCCTTTTTTTCTCTTTCTCCTTCTTCTTCTCCTTCTCCTTCTCTTTCTTATTCTTCTTTCTCCCTCTTCATGGTAATTTCATGGTTTTTTTTTTTTGGAAAGGATAGACTTTAAATCTGAAAAGCATTTTTTAAAATTAAAATAAAGCATTAGTTTACAAAGCATGTGACAAGTTTTAAAGCTTATTACCCAGAGATAAGATGACAGAGATAGGAAGAAAGAATGAACTTTATTCTTAAAAGGGTTGTATTTATGAGTAATAAAGTCTTGAATTTTTACTAAGACAAACAATGTAATTAACCTTTAAAATTCACATTAAAAAGAAAAATTGTGTCCTCTCATGACCTGTCTGTTGAGGTACTTTTTGTCAACATAAATTCTCTAAGTGGGTCATCATTTCTCACCAAGGTTGTCAATTCCTAGTATATGTGCTCTGTAAAATATAACTGATAAATATATACTGAATTTTGCTTTTAATAACTGACAATCTCTCACACAGCTTAATATGTGTGAGACATTGCCAGTTATTAAAAGTAATATATATATATATATATATATATATAAACAGTAATTTGTTCCTTGCTTTCCAAACCTGAAAGATTAACATTATCCAAGTGAAAAGTGTTGTATTTACTATGTAGGGAAATTTGGGGCACTACACGTGACATAGGTAATGAGTCCACTTTAAAAAAGATAGAAATATGAAGCTTTGAAGTTTTTAGGTAATAATCTCCTAAATAAGGAAAGAGTGACTATCTTTACCTATATTTAACAGCTAAGCAAATCATCAAAGCAAGAACACACTAGAAGGAATGCCATGTATATGATTCTATGAGTAATATTTTAAAATAAACATTATACTGATTTCTCATTTATATGTATCAGATAATGTGCTTATTAGGTGTAAGTTTATTGGAAAGAATATTTCCAAAAGATCTTGTCTTCACCAGCCTGGGTTAACAGATTTCACACATTTAACTGCAGATTATGATATAAATAGAAGATATTAATATACTGATATCAACTACTCTGTATAATTTTGCACTTGTTAAAATCAGATATAGAAAATTACATTTATAATTTTTATTTCATCTCTATTGAAATTCAATATGCATATAATAAAATGCCTCTTTTTTAGTATACAGTTCAATGAGTTTTAGCAGGTGTATACGACATGAAACATCTGCTTTAATGAAGATATAGAATCTATGGATGTACAATTTGTTTATCCGTTCATCTGTTGATAAACATTTGGGTTATTTTCAGTTTGGAGCTATTATGATTAAAACTATGAAGAATGTTTATGTACAAGCTTTCTGTGGACCTTTTATTCCTTTTTTTTTTCTTTTGATAAATACTAAGAGAGGAATTGCTGAATCATACAGAAGGTACATACTAAACTTTATAAGAAACTGCCAATCTAAAAAACATATTTTAATAATAACATTCAACAGTGTCAAGAGGGCTTCAATAAATATTAAATAATCATCTATTATATGGCAAGCACAAGTTTGTGCATTGGGTATATAGAATTTAACAAGACACAGTCCCTGCCCTAAGGACATTCAGAGAGTATTGGAAACAACTCTTCCTTATGCATGTACCAAAACAAACAAACAAAAAAAAAACCAAAAACACCCTGTATGCAACGTATTTGAGGAGACAATTCCTGTATAATTAGATATACTAAGCCCTAGGTCAGGCTCTGATATCAAGTAGTTTTTTAACTTTGTGAAGACTCAATATCTCTGAGATTTATTATCTCTAAAAAGACAAGATTTAAATAATCACTGCTATTTTCAAACACTAAAATAAATCTATAATTTATAATGAAAGTAACACAGCAACAATTTTCCAAATTTAACTCTAAATAAAGTTGATAACTTAAAGTTTCAAATTTTGAAGTAGTTGGTAGTTTTATTAGAGCTTGAGTAATAGGTTAATTTCTAATAAATATGAGAAACATGAACTATTTCTTAAGGCATAATAGTTCATTGAGCATTAGAACATCTATTGTATGAGAAATCATATCAATAAGAAACCTGAAAATCTACTGCCCATTGAATCTCAACCAATCTAAAGTCTAGGAATAAAGACAAATTTTAACCAAACATAACAGAACAGAGAACTGAAAAAGAAAAACACTAAGCTTCCAATGGCTCCCAACATCATAATTTCCAAATGTCACATTTTAATGCTCTAGATACCAAATAAGCTGAAAACTGGTTTGTCCAGCATGTGTTAGTGAGATCTCTCCCTGCAAACAGTTCAAAAAGTGAGTACTTTAGAAAATCAACAGAGGGCAAGTAGCCAAATTTATGTAAGAAATAAGAGTATAACAGTCCTTGTCCATCATTATGAAAATTTTTCAATTAATTCTTTCAGATTTACAGGGAGGAAATTTCTTTTTTTTTTTCTCATAACAATTTAAACACCTTGAATGAAGAAAAGAGTTTGGTTTTATTTGTTTTGCTTTGTTCTGCTGATAACATCTTCATCTGTCATCAGTCTCTGCCACCATATTCACACTAAGACTAATTCCTAGAGGTCACTTGGTAATTGCCCTCCCCTCACATCCCAAGCAAAAAAGACACCAATTCTTTAAGAAAGCTGAGGATTCTGTCAAGAGCAAACAGCACCAGGTGAAAAAGATTCACTAGAGGAAAAGATGAAGAATGGAAACTATCTTCCTCCCAACATTTGAATAAGCATTCAAGTCAACACATTAGTTAGAAGATTACCAAACAATGAATAATAAAATGATGACTGCCTGCCTTGGAGGTCTTAAAGTATTAGTAAAGATCATGAAATCAGAGCAGTACCCAGAGTCAGAACCAGATGAGTTATTAGTCTGTGTAATCAGAGGCAAGTCCATTATCATTTTTCTATGCCTTTTTTTCCCTATCAGGATAATAATGCTTATTTTTTCACACAGGTTTATAATAGTTAACAGAAAAGTCATGAAGAAATATTCTTTGTGTAACATAGACTTTAGAAAATGATAATACATAGAGGTATTTTATATATTCTATGCCACATTACAGTGTAAATGTAACATAACCATTACTGTTATAATTTTAAATATAGATGTTATTTAAGATTTCTGGGTAGGATAAGTGAGTACTTCTTAGAGTAATAGAAGTTTTTCATGAATTATTGAGCTTCAAATTGAGCCCAAATATGAGGCTAATTTACCATCAGTGCTGGGTAGGTCTCATAAAATGATCCCAAAGTTCTTCTTTTTCTTTGTGAAAAAGAAGAACAAAAAGCATTGCTCACGACACAATTCCACAAGAGTTAAGTAATAACCCATTAAGGTTGTCCACTGACAGCTCACCCTGAGAAGGATCAGGATAAACAACAGGATGAGGTGCTCTGTGCATTGGAAAAAGAAGCCCTTATAGGACATTCCATCCAAAAAGAAGAGAATACACATTTTTCTCAGGTGCTCATGGAACACTCTCCAGGATAGATCATATCTTGGGTCACAAATCAAGCCTTGGTAAATCTAATAAAATTGAAATTGTATCAAGTATCTTTTCTGACCATAATGCTGTGAGACTAGACATCAATTACAGGAAAAGATCTGTAAAAAATACAAACACATGGAGGCTAAACAATACACTACTCAATAACGAAGTGATCACTGGAGAAATCAAAGAGGAAATAAAAAACAACTAGAAACAAATGACAATGGAGACACAACGGTCCAAAACCTATGGGACGCAGCAAAAGCAGTTCTAAGCAGGAAGTTTATAGCAATACAATCCCACCTTAAGAAACAGGAAACATTTTGAATAAACAACCTGACACTGCAGCTAAAGCAATTAGAGAAAGAAGAACAAAAAAAAACCCCAAAGTTAGCAGAAGGAAAGAAATCATAAAGATCAGATCAGAAATAAATGAAAAAGAAATGAAGGAAACAATAACAAAGAACAATAAAACTAAAACCTGGTTCTTTGAGAAGATAAACAAAATTGATAAACCATTAGCCAGACTCATCAAGAAACAAAGGGAGAAGACTCAAATCAATAGAATTAGAAATGAAAAAGGAGAAGTAACAACTGACACTGCAGAAATACAAAAGATCATGAGAGATTACTACAAGAAACTTTATGCCAATAAAATGGACAACCTGGAAGAAATGGACAAATTCTTAGAAATGCAAAACCTGCCAAGACTGAATCAGGAAGAAATAGAAAATATGAATAGACCAATCACAAACACTGAAATTGAAACTGTGATTAACAATCTTCCAACAAACAAAAGCCCAGGACCAGAAGGCTTCACAGGCGAATTCTATCAAACACTTAGAAAAGAGCTAACACCTATCCTTCTCAAACTCTTCCAAAATATAGCAGAGGGAGGAGCACTCCCAAACTCATTCTATGAGGCCACCATCACCATGATACCAAAACCAGGCAAGGATGTCACAAAGAAAGAACACTACAGGCCAATATCACTGATGAACATAGATGCAAAAATCCTCAACAAAATACTAGCAAACAGAATCCAACAGCACATTAAAAGGATCATACACCATGATCAAGTGGGGTTTATTCCAGGAATGCAGGGATTCTTCTATATACTCAAATCAATCAATGTGATACACCATATTAACAAATTAAAGAAGAAAAACCATATGATCATCTCAATAGATGCAGAGAAAGCTTTTGACAAAATTCAACACCCATTTATGATAAAAACCCTGCAGAAAGTAGGCACAGAGGGAACTTTCGTCAACATAATAAAGGCCATATATGACAAACCCACAGCCAACATCGTCCTCAATGGTGAAAAACTGAAACCATTTCCACTAAGATCAGGAACAAGACAAGGCTGCCCACTCTCACCACTCTTATTCAACTTTGTTTTGGAAGATTTAGCCACAGCAATCAGAGAAGAAAAGGAAATAAAAAGAATCCAAATTGGAAAAGCAGAAGTAAAGCTGTCACTGTTTGCAGATGACATGATACTATACATAGAGAATCCTAAAGATGCTACCAGAAAACTACTAGAGCTAATCAATGAATTTGGGAAAGTAGCAGGATACAAAATTAATGCACAGAAATCTCTGGCATTCCTGTACACTAATGATAAAAATCTGAAAGTGAAATCAAGAAAACACTCCCATTTACCATTGCAACAAAAAGAATAAAATATCTAGGAATAAACCTACCTAAGGAGACAAAAGACCTGTATGCAGAAAATTATAAGACACTGCTGAAAGAAATTAAAGATGATACAAATAGATGGAGAGATATACCATGCTACTGGTTTGGAAGAATCAATATTGTGAAAATGACTCTACGACCCAAAGCAATCTACAGATTCAATGCAATCCCTATCAAACTACCACTGGCATTTTTCACAGAACTAGAACAAAAAATTACAAAATTTGTTTGGAAAAACAAAAGACCCCGAATAGCCAAAGCAATCTTGAGAGCGAAAAACGGAGCTGGAGGAATCAGGCTCCCTGACTTCAGACTATACTACAAAGCTACAGTAATCAAGACAGTGTGGTACTGGCACAAAAACAGAAAGATAGATCAATGGAACAGGATAGAAAGGCCAGAGATAAACCCACGCACATATGGTCAACTTATCTTTGATAAAGGAGGCAGGAATGTACAGTGGAGAAAGGACAGCCTCTTCAATAAGTGGTGCTGAGAAAACTGGACAGGGACATGTAAAAGTATGAGATTAGATCATTCCCTAACACCATACACAAAACTAAGCTCAAAATGGATTAAAGACCTAAATGTAAGGCCAGAAACTATCAAACTCTTAGAGGAAAACATAGGCAGAACACTCTATGACATAAATCACAGCAAGATCCTTTTGGACCCACCTCCTAGAGAAATGGAAATAAAAACAAAGATAAACAAATGGGACCTAATGAGACTTCAAAGCTTTTGCACAGCAAAGGAAACCATAAAGAAGACCAAAAGACAACCCTCAGAATGGGAGAAAATATTTGCAAATGAAGCAACTGACAAAGGATTAATCTCCAAAATTTATAAGCCGCTCATGCAGCTCAATAACAAAAAAACAAACAAACAAATCCAAAAATGGGCAGAAGAGTTAAATAGGCATTTCTCCAAAGAAGATATACAGACTGCCAACAAACACATGAAAGAATGCTCCACATCATTAATCATTAGAGAAATGCAAATCAAAACTACAATGAGATATCATCTCACACCAGTCAGAATGGCCATCATCAAGAAATCTAGAAACAATAAATGCTGGAGAGGGTGTGGAGAAAAGGGAACACTCTTGCACTGCTGGTGGGAATGTGAATTGGTACAGCCACTATGGAGAACGGTATGGAGGTTCCTTAAAAAGCTAAAAATAGAACTACCATATGACCCAGCAATCCCACTACTAGGCATATACCCTGAGAAAACCATAATTCAAAAAGAGACATGTACCAAAATGTTCATTGCATCTCTATTCACGATAGCCCGGAGATGGAAACAACCTAAGTGTCCATCATTGGATGAATGGATAAAGAAGATGTGCCACATATATACAATGGAATATTACTCAGCCATAAAAAGAAACGAAACTGAGCTATTTGTAATGAGGTGGATAGACCTAGAGTCTGTCATACAGAGTGAAGTAAGTCAGAAAGAGAAAGACAAATACCATATGCTAACACATATATATGGAATTTAGAAAAAAAATGTCATGAAGAACCTAGGGTTAAAACAGGAATAAAGACACAGACCTACTGAGAATGGTCTTGAGGATATGGGGAGGGGGAAGGGTAAGCTGTGGCAAAGCGAAAGAAAGGCATGGACATATATACACTACCAAACTTAAGGTAGATAGATAGTGGGAAGCAGCTGCATAACACAGGTAGATCAGCTCGGTGCTTTGTGACCACCTGGAGGGGTGGGATAGGGAGTGTGGGAGGGAGGGAGACGCAAGAGTGAAGGGATGTGGGAACGGATGTATATGTATGACTGATTCACTTTGTTATAAAGCAGAAACTAATAAAAAAGAAAGAAAGAAAGAAAAAGAAGACCTTAGATTGTTAGAAGCACAGCTCAGGAGAATTTCAATGACTCCGGATTCTTGAACCTTCCCATACTTAAGAAAGCACTAAAATCATTAACTTGAGATGTCTGCTATTTGTGATTAGCTGTAATCTTTTACCAAGATGTATGCTTGACTGCATGCATTCCCTATCCAAAAATTATATATAGACTGGCTTCTGGCTTCTCCAGAAAACTTCTGGAGCATTTTCTCAGAGCTGACTGAGTGACTGTTTCCCAGGCTATAGTCCTCAGTTAGACCCTGTATAAAGCTTAAGCTCACAACTCTTATGTTGTGCATCTTTCTTTAAGTTGACAACCTACAAAGCAACTGTATAAAGCATATGAGAGATAATCATCACATGCATATCATGAAAACAAATCTACTCTTGGATATGACCCTGAATCCATTATGTTACATCTATTTTTCCTGTGATCAACACTGGGGCAATTTCTACCTGGGAAAGATTCATCCACCCAAGACATTAAATGAACCTTGTTTTCATACACTAATTGGTCAAGAATCATAGCAGAATGCCTACGAGACTGAAGAGGAAGTTGATTAGTTCCCCTCTTGCTCTCAGTTCTGTATTTAAGTACTGAAGAATTTGGTTCAGTTTTTTTTTTTTTTTTAACTCTTGGTGTTCAATTTTACCATAGATTATTTAAGTCTATCCTCTGTCATCAACCTTATAATCCTCCACTGGGGAAACTAGGAGTAAGAGGAGGCCTTACTAGAATGAATATGCAGTGACTGTCAGTTTTAAGACTAACAAAAACAGTTGCATCATCTAATTTGAAAACAAAAACCATGAATCTGTATGCTATCTGGTCTCTTCTTACATTCAGGGATAACATTAAGCTCATAGCTCACTAGGGTTAGCTGAGGCTAAGTATAGTCACACTATCTTTCCTTTACCCACTAGCTTCCCGTGAATAATAAATACCCAGTGCTGCTAGTGACCTTCTCTTTCACATATAAAGTATTTTCTCTTTTGCTTCAACTTTTCTTGACTTTTTATCTTTAATGAAAAATAATAAAGTATAATTATTTAATAGTAATCCAAGGTAGGTAGTTATTAAATTGAGTGAATTGCTTGACCCTTTCTAGGTTTGGATATTTAAAAAAAAAAAAAAAAAAACAAGTTGAAACTTGCAGAAACCTTAACCAATAAAGGATGGAGGAGTGGAGACATCACTGGCATTCAAATGTAAAAATTAAGAACTGTAAAAAGAATAAAGGAGGCTTAAAAAGGTGTTCGTACAGTGTCTCCAAACAGCATGGAGCCAAATGATTTTAAAAAGATTTATTGTTTATTAAGCAGAGATGACAATGAATAATAGTTAAGATTTGGAAGATTTTTTTTAAAAAAGGGAAGTAAAATTTTACTCTCTTTCTGCAATAATGCTGCATTATTTGGCTGATTTGGGATATTTCTAAAGGCAATTTTTGGTCTTCTGCCTGGTAACAGATAATTTCCTTTAGGTACTATACAGGCACCAAGTGACATTTAAACAGTAACACGACAAAAAAAAAAAGTAACAGGACATAAAAGTAGAGGTCTTCAAAAACATAATCTATTTATTTGTGTTTCAAAGTATATAAAAATGGAAATGAAAAATATATAGACTTTATATATAGTATTAGATGTTACATTCTATTTAAATATATAGTCAAACAATAATTTTTAGAAAAATTTCTGATAGAAACATGGTCCTACAGTTACATAACTACTTTCTTTTGGAGAAGGGCATAATCTATTTTTACTCTCTCCAGAAATTCCTCTCAGTCACTACCAAAACTGCTTTGGTTTCACTTGATAAGGATTTTGTTAAAAGGTGCATTACTAAGAAAGAGTGAGTCACAAGTGGATGAATTTACCTTGAAGGCACAGAAAATTTATACAAAAAAAGGCTACAAGAACAATGGAATCTGGTTTCTTTGATTTCAGAGCTGACTCTCTTATAGCAAGAAAGAGTTTGACCTCAGGATAAGCTGCCTAAGATAAGGTGGAGGAAAAATAAGATGGTGGATACCAGATATCAGGGAAGAAATATGAAAGAGCTAAATGTAACTATGCTCTGCAAATATGCTGTACATTTTTAAAATATACTTTTTCTTAATATACTAGAGGAAAAAATTAGGAAATAAAGTGCCACAGTTTATAAAATTAAGGTTATTTTCCTACATTTAAAATAAGTTGCAGGGGGCTTCCCTGGTGGTACAGTGATTAAGAATCCACCTGCCAATGCAGGGGACATGGGTTTGAGCCCTGGTCCCGGAAGATCCCACATGCTGCAGAGCAACTAAGCCCGTGCACCACAACTACTGACCCTGCACTCTAGAGCACACGAGCCACAACTACTGAGCCAGCATGCCACAATTGCTGAACCCTGCATGCCTAGAGCCTGTGCTCCACAGCAAGAGAAGCCACCACAATGAGAAGCCCACGTGCTGCAATGAAGAGCAACTCCACTCCCCGCAACTAGAGAAAGCCTGTGCACAGCAACGAAGAACCAATGCAGACAAAAATAATAAATAAAATAAATATTTTTTTTAAAAAGTTGCAAAGCAAAAGTATAATTCCGGTTCAACATGCCAACTTTATGGCTGAGTTTCTAAAATTTTCCTAAAATAAGTACAAAAAGTAAATAAGTAAATAGTTGTAATGAGTTTGGTAAAAGGAAGAAACATCACAAGTTGGCTAAAGGTGACTTAATTATTGGCAACTTTGCTACTCCAGTATTCAAATAAAATAAAATTCTAAGTTCTGGGAAATAAAGCTTTGTCTGATTTTAGATTAAAAGCTTAGAAATGCATGAGAAAAAAAAAGGCAGGAATCTTTCCAAGGAAACCATTAACTTGTTTATTAGACTAATATAACCAGAAATAATTGCTAGGAGAAAACATTGTGCTGGACTGATAGGCAGAACAAAAGGTTGGGCTTCATCTTAAATTACACTCGTAGTCAGACTCAAATCCAAGTGGTGAGACTAGCAGGCAATATTAAAATCATCTACATTCTACTACAAACCTGGTTTCAACCTATGTCTCTTTGTAACATCCTACATAAGTAAGTTTGAATATCTTAAAGACCCAAGAGAGATATGGAAAGGATCTTGTGAAGGGATAAGAAGAAAGTCATGAAATGGGAGGACAACCTGACACTTTCTGGAGGACCCTAATCCATCACACTAAAGTTCAGTGTCAAAAAGATATCAAATTAGTCCCTTGTATCCCCTTTTCTTTTTCTTCTTTTCTTTTCCTATTGCCTTTCTCATCTTCTTGTCCTCTCCATGTCAGCATTAATGTTATTGGCAGCAAAGGAGGATTTCAAAGAGTGCTAAAGCTTTAGTAGTAAATTATAATCAGGTAAATTGAAATTTTTGTTGAATTAACAGCAACAACATCATCATATCATATCATAGTACCTTTATCTTCATCACAGTACTTTACAACATGCAATAATTTAATATTTTTGTAGTATTTATAGACTCCTCTACCTGTACATTATCTGAGTATCAGAGTAGTATTGTACTGAATGACATAAATAAATAGCTATGTGTGTTTATAAGTGTGTTGTATTAGAAATATCCATACTCAACATGAGGGACAGAAGTTTTTAAATCCTCCATGTGATAACTAATATTTGATATAAAGAGATAGCTATAGCCCAAAGATAAATATCCTGGCATTTTTACATAATAGCTTTCCTTAGTATCCCACTAATTGTTTTAGAGTGTATCTGCTGTTTCCTTATCAATAATATCCCTGGCATGTTATAGGAATCCAATTTCACTTATGTCATGCATAAATTATAGGCAACTTGGAATCAGCAAGACACAATGTTGGACTTAAATAAAGGAAAGTGAGAGAATGTAAGAGATCGTGAGATGGCTAGGCCTTGCGGCTGAATTGTAACGGAGTATACCACTAAATATTTAAAAGAATGAAGTAGATGGAAAAGAGAGAGAATCATCTAAATATCCTTCTGTATATTTCATATGATATATGGGGAGTAGGCTCAACTGAGAGAAAACTGGAAGAGCTATTATGATTGTTGTCTCTATAAAACATTTTGAAAGTTCTCCATTTAGAGTCAGACTTGGTACAAGTCCCCACCTGTTTTATTCTCACAGAAATCTTGATACTTCTCCCATTTGTTGTTTTCTCATCTCAGTAAATGGTATCATCATCCATCAGATTAAAAACAAAGAAAAGTCACCATTGATTTCTGCCTTTACATCAACCCTCAGAGATAATCCATTACCAAATTCTGTCAGTTCTACTTTATTGTTTAATTCATTTTTATTGGAGTATAGTTGGTGTTAGTTTCTGCTGTACAGCAAAGTGAATCAGTTAAACTTATACCTATATCCACTCTTTTTTAGATTATTTTCCCATATACGTATTGATTAGAGTATTGAGTAGAGTTCCCAGTGCTCTACAGTGTGTTCTTTTTTTTTTTTTAAACAATCCCACAGCATTTATTGTCATCTGGTAATAACTTAAAGGTGAGCAAAACAATATGAATAAATGTTTTAGAACTACACTTCTAACAAAGCACACCTAAAAAACTTGCCTTCTCAACAATTTCTCACTTCATAGATCATTTCTAGTTGGAGACACTTTGGAGCAGAGTAATGTTATCTCCCTTTAGCATGATCCGACCCAGGTGTTTTCTTGACTTTGTTTTAGAATGAATCTCTTCTGCATCATCTAATATGAGGTTCATATACTCATCAAAACCAATGATACAGCCCTCTATCCGCATATTCACTTGCTCATAAAGCCACACCTGAATCCGAGATCTATTTTGCAAGTATCTGAAGATGAGATTGATTGGCTGCACCATCACCTTGAAGCACCTTCTGGCCCTGGCCCCGGTACGCCATGGTGGAAGCTCACAAAGACTACACTACCCTGCACACTCAGTGTGTTCCTTTTAATTATCTATTTTACATATAGTAGTGTGTATATGTCAATCCCGATCTCCCAATTTATCCCCCCCTTCCCCTTTGGTAACCATAAGTTTGTTTTCTATGTCTGTGACTCTATTTCAGTTTTGTAAATAAGTTCATTTGTACTATTTTTTTTAGATTCCACATATAAGTGATATCATATGATATTTATCTTTCTCTGTCTGACTCTACTTTAAAATATATCTCAAATCTATTTTCTTTTCTTCCTATCCATTGCCATCACCCCAGTCCAAGCTCTCCTTGTCTCACTAGGAGTTCAATATTAGCAGATAACCAGTCTTATGTACTCTACTCTTGCCCACAATGATATCATTCTTGTCACAGTAGGATAATTCACTTTTAAAAAAGTAAATCAGCACTCATTAGTCCTCTGACTGAAATTCTCCAATGACCTTCTGCAGCCTGAATAAAAACATTTTCCAAACTACAACTTTCAGTGTCTTGAATGATTTATTCCTACTTATTTCTCCCATTTCTTCTGTTACCTCAGTCTAAGACCACCTGTTTCATTACTTATTTTTGTCCTCTTACTTGAATGTAGGTTTCAAGTTCATAGTAATTGAAACATGTTATGTAATTATATGTACATATATACATAATTTATATATATCTTATACATATTATTGATATATGATAAATGAGCAAATGAATCCATGCAAATCAGTTCTCTGCCTTCTCTACAGTTCCTTATGACACTAAGGGACCAGCCACAGTGACTCCAAGGGAAGTGCCTTAAAACCACTTTTCAGTGACAACAACTTGTTCAGCTGGGACTCCAACCCAAAACTCTCCAGGCAAGACTGGACTGTGCTCTGCACTCATTCCACTCTTGTTTTATTATCATATCTGGCCTGGAATATGGCAGAGACTAAGTATCATTCTCTTATTTTAAGAGATGAGGCAACAAATCTAAAAAGCATATTAGCATAAAGTGGTACACTTTTGAAATATGGAGCTAATACATTGTTGAAAGTATATCTATTCATTAATTCCATAGTCATTTATTATCTTACCAGGCTGTTTCAGGTTTTGTGGGGCCTGAGGTATACAAAATTGGGGGTGAGGGATTCCTTTAATAAATACAAAAATTACTTTTTCAAGTTCCACTAAAGAGTGTGACTGTAAGAACACATGTTTAGGGTTTCTTCCTACTGGTTATGCAAATGAGGGGCCTGAAGTTTGAGTGTAATATGCTTGATGGCAAATGGTGATCAGAGAGCCAGCAAAACATTGTACCAGTCACTGGAATCAGTCGTGAAAGCTATCCCAGCTCTGAAGGAGGTGGTCAAAGGTGCAGAATTATAATAAATATCAAAATTGCTGGGGTCAAGTTAAGCTCAGGGTGTTTACAAAGCACTAGGAAAGTGGAGGACAGCTTGGGGAAGACATTATGGAAGAAGGAACATTGTGACTGAGTGGTTTAGGTAAGACTTGTCCTGGCCAGGAAAATGGTCCTGGGAGGGGAGGGGAGAGGATGGTGTTAATGAAAATAAGATACAGCAGTACATCAGACAGGGGCAATAGACTTTGCAAAAGTATTGAGATATAGAAGAGGTTGGTAGACTTGTGAACTGAAAGTGCTTAGGTATCTGAGGAAGAAGCATCAAGCAGTGATGAAATGATAGCAGAGAGCAGACATTGGTACAAAAGAGACTTTCATGTCACACTAAGGAGTCTGTTTTCTCCTGAAAGCCATTGAAGATGTTTAAACAGGGAAATGATGTGAGAAATACAAGTCTTAATAAGATTACTCCTTTGGTAATGTAGAAAATTGGTTGAAGCAGGGCAAGATTGAAAGCAAGGGGAATAGATGAAATGCTATTGTTGTAACCAGTGAGGAGGAAAATGATAAAGACCTCGAAATAAAGGGTTGAGAGGATACCTACTTCCGGTTCATGTTTTTCATTCAAAGATAAATAATTTAAAGAATACAAAATGTAGTGGGAATTTTATCTTCATTAATAACAGGAACATTGGTAAATTGAGTATCCTGGCTAGTTGTCTCCAATCTGCTCCTACTGTGCCAGCCTTGACAGTTAATTAAACCTCAGTTTTGTAGTCTGAGAGACGGTAGAACTGACCTAGATAATCTTTGAAATTGCCTTGCAATTCTAAAATTCTATGGACTACACAGTTTTCTCCATTTCTATTATAGAGCTGTTATTTATTGCTCTTTTCTCTAAGTTAGGAAAAGAAAATGAGCTCATTAACTTGGAATTAATCTTCCAGTTGTGTCGCCTTATATCTAGAATGCCAGGCATTGAGATGGACTTTTTACAAATAGTAATTAAAACTCAGTTATCTTTATTGGAAAAGGTTATTCAAAAGAAGAGTATAATTTACATATAAATTCTAATTTAAAGAGTTAGTTGTGTTTTCTCCTGTGCCATAACAGTAGAAACTGTCTCTCTCTCTTTCAACATATCATATATTATTTATCTTAAAATAGCATAAATTAATACTTATGTACAGCTAAGCTCCTCAACATCCCATGCTTTTAGTTATAAATTCAGTTTAGGCTGCTTTAAATAATTCTACTAATTAATTCCATCTACAGTTTTGCTGAGGTGCTCCAATTGTGCACTTGAATCAGAAACCTGGTATCAAGCAAGTGCTTATGCATTATTTACTAAGTGGACACAGGTAAGTAAGCCATTTAAGCCCTCTAACCCACATATACTCAAAATAATGCATTTTATTTTACATATAAGGTGGAACCATATGGAATGAAATTTCATATTGTTGAACGCATTTGACTCCAATGCAGCAATTTCATATGGTTCATCTAATGTGTGAGAGATATTTCATATGGTTTATACTAATATATGAGTTATTAAAAATAATTTCTATTTTCAAGAACATGAATTAATTATAGACATTTTATGGAACATTAAGATATAAAGTACAGGATATACAACCCAAAGCAAGGCAAGCTTCATTGCAAAAAAGATCACATTTTCAAATATACTAGAAGCAAAATCTAAATAGAAAACTGAAATTCTGGACTTGGTGTCCCCTCAACTGAAGAATCACAAGAACTAGAAGCTCTGTATTGAGTTTTTTCAAATGATTTATGGAAGGAAAGGTAAAAGCACACATGTTAAGGCTTCTACAGAGGTGACCTGGAACTCCAACTGCAAATTATATGCCTGTGAAACGACCACACTAGAAATATATACTTCACAGGTGGCAGCAATGCCAGATGGAGGAGGAGCCTAGTACATTTAGGAAAATAAACAAAAAATTGTTTTGGGGGACTCTTGTTAAAATGCATTAGCAAGATTGGAGGGTTGGAATTGACATGGTATGGTTGTAGGCCTGTTTTATTCTAGTAAGATATTGGGGAAAGTAAAATAAGATAAGAACTTAGGATCAGAGCATATCCTTTTTTCATATTTTCTCTTAGGATTAATGTCCCTGGAAAAAACTATTTCAAAAATATGAACACTCAGTGTTTGGGTTTTCAGTGCTAATTTAGGGTGATTGTACCTCCCCCAAAAACTCTGTCCATGACACATCTGGGAAAAGCGAATTATGACAAAGTAAACCCTGTTACAGACTAGTGTCCGCCAAAGGGAAACTTTAAAAAATAGAGAGAGAAATAAATTGTTCAATAATATTATTATATTAGAACAGAACAAAGTTAGGTAGCAACTCATGTTACTTTGAGTTGATCTGGAGGAGAGATTTGGAACCCCTTAATAAATTTTGTATCCTCTGAGTAATATATAAAGCCACAAGTAATTTCTGGCAATCAATAAAAATAAAAGACAGACAAGTAGGTAGAAAATGAATAAAAATGACAACAAAACAATAACTGTTTAACCTCACTAGTAATTAAGAAATGTCAACTAAAACAACATACTACTTTACATTCATCTGATTGAAAAATTAGGAATTCAGGTAACATCAAGAGCTAGTAAGAATGCAGGAAAACTGGACCCTTCATGAGCTGAGAATGGGAGAATACACTATTGTAGTCACTGAAGAGAGAAATCTGAAAGTATTTAATGAAATTCAGTATGTGTATACAGTGTGACCTATGATCAATTCCAGTTATGGATATAAATGCACAGACACAACACAAAACATATTCAGGGACTGTCCAAGAAAGTGTTAGTAAGGGAAAAGCAACCTCAATGTCCATCCTTGTCAAATGGAGATAAAAATCATGGAGGTTTAAACTACTGTGCAGCAGTCAGAAGGACTGAATGAGATATTTCTAGAGCAGTGTGGACAGAGCTCCATAATTAGTCTAAAAAACAGCAAGAAAGAGAATGAGATTTATAATGTAATGTTATAATTTATTTTTAATTATTTTTAATTTTTTGTTAAAACATAGTACACATATAATAGTTTCCGGTGTACAACATAGTGATTCAACATTTATCTACATTACAAATTGATAACCACATAAATCTAATAACCATCTGTCACCATACAAAGTCATTGCAATATTATTGACTGTACCCCAAATACTGTACCTTACATCCCTGTGATTTACTTATAGCAGGAAGTTTGCACCTCTTAATTCCTTATACCTATTTTATGCAACTCCTGACCCTCATCCCCTTTAGTGACCACCACTTTGTTTTCTATATTTATGAGTCTGTTTCTGCTTTGTTTTGTTTACTATTTCTCTTGATTTTAGATTCCACACATAAGTGAAATCATATGGTATTTCTCTTTCTCTGATTTATTTCATTTAGCATAATACCCTTTAGGTGTATTCATGTTGACACAAATGGCAAGAGTTCATTCTTTATTATAGCTAATATTTCCATATATATATATATATATATATATATATATATATATATATATATACACACACATACATACATGTATATAATATATATATCTTCTGTATCTATTCATCTAACTTGGGCTGTTTAATATAACTTTCTCTCTGTGTGTGTCCTTAGATCTGAAGAGAGTCTCTTGCAGGCAGCACGTATGTGGGTATTTCCTTTTTATCCATTCAGGCACTCTGTGTCTTTTCATTGAAGCATTTAGTCCATATCCATTTAAAGTAATCATAGGTATGCATTTATTCCTATTTTGTTCATTGTTTTCTGGTTGTTTTTGTAGTTCTCTGTTCCTTTCTTCTTTTCTTGTTCTCTTCCCTTGTGATTTGGTAATATTCTTTAGTGTTGTGTTTGTATTCCTTTCTCTTTATTGTTTGTGTATCTATTATAGGTTTTTGGTTCTGGTTACCATGAGGTTCATATATAAGAAACTATGTATATAGCAGTCTATTTTAAGTTGATACTCATTTAAGTCTGAGCACATTCTAAAACCACTACATTTTTACTCTGCCCTCTCCATTTTTTTTTTTTTTTTTTTTTCTGCGGTACGTTGGCCTCTCACTGTTGTGGCCTCTCCCGTTGCGGAGCACAGGCTCTGGAAGCGCAGGCTCAGCAGCCGTGGCTCACGGGCCCAGCCACTCCACGGCATGTGTGATCCTCCCAGACCGGGGCATGAACCCGTGTTCCCTGCATTGGCAGGCGGACTCTCAACCACTGCGCCACCAGGGAAGCCCTGCCCTCTCCATTTTAATGTTATATTTTATATTCATTTATTTTGTGTATTGCTTAACAAATTATTTTGGATATAGATGATTTTACTACATTACTGTATTTGCCTTTATACTAGCTTTATAGCTGACTGATCCACTACCTATACTATATGTTTTCCTTTACCAATGATATTTTTTTCTTTTATAATTTTCTTATTTCTAGTTATGGTCTTTCTTTTCCATTTTTTCTGTTTTTTAAAAATTTTTATTGGAGTATAGTTGATATACAATATTGTGTTAGCTTCAGGTGTACAGCAAAGTGAATAAGTTACAGATATACATATATCCACTCTTTTTCAGATGCTTGTTGCATATAGTCCATCACAGAGAATTAAGTAGAGTTCCCTGTGCCATACGGTAGGTCCGTATTATCTATTATATATATGGTACAGTGGATATGTCAATCTCAATCTCCCAATTTATCCCTCCCCCCACCTTACACCCTAGTAACAATAAGTTTGTTTTCTACATCTGTGACTTTATTTCTGTTTTGTAGATAGGTTCATTTGTACATTCTATGTATAAGCAATATCAGATGACATCTGTCTTTCTCTGTCTGACTTACTTCACACAGTATGATTATATCTAGATCCATCAATGTTGCTGCAAATGGCCTTATTTCATTATTTTTTTACGGCTGATTCATATGACATTGTAAATATGTGCCACATATTATTTATCCATTCCTCTGTTGATGAACATTTAGGTTGTTTCTATGTCCTGTCCTGGATATTGTAAATAGTGCTGCAATGAACATTGGAGTACATGTATCTTTTTTTAATTATGGTTTTCGCCAAGTATATTCCCAGGAGTAGGATTGCTGAATCATATGGCAGCTCTATTTTTAGTTTTTTAAGGAACCTCCATACTGTTTTCCATAGTGGCTATACCAATTTACATCCCCACAGTGTAAGATGGTTCCCATTTCTCCACACCCTATCCAGCATTTACTGTTTGTAGAATTTTTGATGATGGTCATTCTGACTGGCATAAGGTGATAACTCATTGTAGTTTTGATTGGCATTTTTCTAATAATTAGTGATGTTGAGCATCTTTTCATATGTTTTTTAGTCATCTGTATGTCTTCTTTGGGGAAATGCCTATTTAGATCTTCTGCTCATTTTCTGACTAGGTTGTTTAGTTTTTGACACTGAGCTGCATGAGCCATTTGTATATTTTAGAGATTAATCCCTTGTTGGTTGCTTAATTTGCAAATATTTTCTCCCATTCTGAGGGTTGTCTTTTCATTTTGTTTATGGTTCCCTTTGCTATGCAAAAGCTCTTAAGTTTCATTAGGTCCCATCTGTTTATTTTTGTTTTTATTTTATTACTCTAAGAGGTGGATCAAAAAATATCTTTCTGTGATTTATATCAAAGAGTGTTCTGCCTATATTTTCCTCTAAAAATTTTATCATATCCAGTGTTACATTTAGGTCTTTAATTCATTTTTAGTTTATTTTTGTGTATGGTGTTAGGGTGTGTTCTAATTTCATTCTTTTACATATAGCTGTCCAGTTTTCCCAGCACCACACATTGAAGAGATGTTTTTGTCTCCATTGTATATTCTTGCCTCCTTTGTCATAGATTAAGTGACCATATGTGCATGGGTTTATCTATGGAATTTATATCCTGTTCCATTGAACTATATTTCTGTTTTTGTGCCAGTACGATACTGCCTTGATTACTGTAGCTTTGTAGTATAATCTGAAGTCAGGGAGCCTGATTCCTCCAGCTCAGTTTTTCTTTCTTAAGATTCCTTTGGCTATTTGAGATCTTTTGTGTTTCCATACAAATTGTAAAATATTTTGTTTTTAATTCTGTGAAAAATGTCATTGGTCATTTGATAGGGATTGCAATGAATCTGTAGATTACTTTGGATAGTATTGTCATTTTGACAGTATTGATTCTTCTATTCCAAGAACATGTCATATCTCTCCATCTGTTTGTGTTCTTTTATTTCTTTCATCAATATCTTATAGTTTTCAGAGTACAGGTCTTTTGCTTCCTGATGTATGTTTATTCGTAGGTATTTTATACTTTTTTGTGTGATGGTAAATGGGATTGTTTCCTTAAATTCTATTTTTGATCTTTCTTTGTAGTGTATAGGAATGCAATAGGTTTCTGTGTATCAATTTTGTATCCTGCAACTTTAGCAAGTTCATTGATGAGGTCTAGTAGTTTTTGGTAGCATCTTTAGGATTTTCTATGTATAGTATCATATCATCTGCAAACAGTAACAGTTTAAATTATTTTTTTTCTAATTTGGATTCATTTTATTTCATTTCATCTCAGATTGCTGTGGCTAGGACTTCCAAAACTATGTTGAATAAAAGTGGAGACAGTGGACAGCCTTATCTTGTTCCTGATCTTAGAGGAAATGCTTTCAGCTTTTCACCACTGAGAATAATGTTTGCTGTGGGTTTGTCATATATGGCCTTTATTATGTTGAGGCATGTTGCCTCTGTGCCCACTTTCTGGAGTGTTTTTTTCATAAATCAGTGTTGAATATTGTCAAAAGCTTTTTATGCATCTATAGAGATGAACATTTCCTTTTTTTTTAACTTCTTTATTGGAGTATAATTGTTTTACAATGGTGTGTTAGTTTCTGCTTTATAACCATCTCACACCGGTCAGAATGGCAATCATCAAAATATCTACAAACAATAATTTCTGGAGAGAATGTGGAGAAAAGGGAACCCTCTTGCACTGTTGGTGGAAATGTAAATTGATACAGCCACTATGGAGAACATGATGGAGCTTCCTTTAAAAACTAAAACTAGAATTACTATATGACTCAGCAATCCCACTACTCACATATACCCTGAGAAATCCATAATTCAAAAAATGTCATGTACCAAAATGTTCACTGCAGCTCTATTTACAATAGTCATGACATGGAAGCAACCTAAGTGTCCATCGACAGATGAATGGATAAAGAAGATGTGGTACATATATACAATGGAATATTACTCAGACATAAAAAGAAACGAAATTGAGTTATTTGCAGTGAGGTGGATGGACCTACAATCTGACATACAGAGTGAAGTAAGTCAGAAAGAGAAAAACAAATACCATATGCTAACACATATATATGGAATCTAAAAAAAAAAAAAGACCATATCCTTTTTACTCTTCAGTTTCTTAATGTGGTATATCACATTGTTTGATTTACATACATTGAAGAATCCTTACATCCCTGTGATAAATCCAACTGGATAATGGTGTGTGGTCCTTTTAATGTGTTGATGGATTTGGTTTGCTAGTATTTTGTTGAGGATTTTTGTATCTATCTTCATCAGTGATATTGACCTGTAATTTTTGGTTTTGTGTGATATCTTTGTCTGCTATTGGTATCAGGGTACTGGTGGGCTTGTGGAGTGAGCTTGGGAGTGTTCCTTCCTCTATAATTTTTTGGAATACTTTGAGAAGGAATTGTGTTAACTCTTCTGTAAAGGTTTAATAGAATTCACCTGTGAAGCCATCTTGTTCTGGACTTTTGTTTGTTGGAAATTTTTAAATCACAGTTTCATTTTCAGTACTTGTGATTATTCCATTCCAATTTTCTATGCTTCCTGGTTTAGTCTAGGAAAGTTGTACCTTTCTAAGACCTTCCCCATTTCTTCTAGGTTGTCCATTTTATTGGTGTATATTTGGTTGTAGCAGTCTTTTATGATCCTTTGTATTTCTGTAGTGTCCATTGTAACTTCTCCTTTATCATTTCTAATTTGATTGATTTGAGTCCTCTCCCTTTTTTTCTTGATGAGTCTGGCCAAAGGTGTATCAATTTTGTTTACCATCTCGAAGAACCAGCTTTTCATTTCATTGATCATTGCTATTCTTTTCTTCATTTCTATTTCATTTGTTTCTGCTCTGTTCTTTATGATTTCTTTTCTTCTACTACCTACTGGTTTTGTTTATTCTTTCTCTATTTGCTTTAGTTGTACGGTTAGATTGTTTATTAGAGCATTTTTGTATTCCCTGAGGTAAGAATGTATTACTAGAAACTTCCCTCTTAGTACTGTTCTTGCTGTATCCCATAGGTTTTGGATCATCATGATTTCATGGTCATTTGTGTCTAGGTATTTTTTTATCTCATCTTTAATTTCTTCAGTGATCCATTGGTGTTTAGTAACATATTGTTTAGCCTCTATATGTTTGTGATTTTAAAGCTTTTTCTTCTGCAATTGATTTCTAATCTCATAACTCTGTGGTCAGAAAATATGCTTGATATGATTTCCATTTTCCGAAATATACCAAGTCTTGATTTGTGGCCCTAGATGTGATCTATCCTGGAGAATGTTCCAGGTGCCCTTGAGAAAAAAGTGTATTCTGCTGTTTTCACATGGAATGTCCTATAGTTATCAATAAAGTCTTTCTGGTCTAATGTGTCATTTAAGGCTTGTGTTTCCTTATTAATTTTCTGTATGATCTGTCCATTGATGAAATTGAGGTGTTAAGATACCCCACTATTATTGTGTTACTGTCAATTTCCCCTTTTATGGCTGTTAGCATTTGCCTTATGTATTGAGGTGCTCCTATGTTGGGTGCATATCTATTTACAATTGTTATATCTTCTTCTTGGACTGATCCCTTGAAGGACATTATGTAGTGTCCTTCCTTGTCTCTTGTAATAGTCTTTATTTTAAAGTGTATTTTGTGTGATATGAGTATTGTTACTCCAGTTTTCTTTTGATTTCCATTTGCATGGAATATCTTTTTCCATCCCCTCACTTTCAGTCTGTATATGTCCCTAAGTATGAAGTGGGTCTCTTGTAGACAGCATATCTATGGATCTTGTTTTTTGTATCCATTCAGCTAGTCTATGTCTTTTGGTTGGAGCATTTAATCCATTTACTCTTAAGGTAGTTATTAATATGTATGTTCCTATTGCCATTTTCTTAATTGTTTTGGGGTTTTTTTGTAGGTCTTTTTTCTTCCCTTCCTCTTTTGTTCTCTTCTTTTGTGTTATAAAGCTGGTTTGGTAGTGCTGAGTTCTCTTAGTTTTTGCTCATCTATAAAGTTTTGATTTCCCTCTTGAAGCTGAATGAGAGCCTTCCTCTGTAATCTTGTTTGTAGGGTTCTCCCTTTCATCACTTTAAATATATCATGCCTCTTCCTTCTGACCTGAAGACTTCCTGGTGAAAAATCAGCTGATATCCTTATGGGGTCCCCTTGTATGTTATATGTTGCTTTTCCCTTGTTGCTTTTATAATTTTTCACTGTCTTTAATTTTTATCAGTTTTATTAATATGTGTCTCAGCATGTTCTTCCTTGGGTTCATCCTGTGTGGGATTGTCTCTGCTTCCTGAACTGGAGTTTCCTTTCTCATGTTAGGGAAGTTTTCAGCTACAATACCTTCAAATATTTTGTAGGCCCTTTCTCTTTCTCTTCTCCTTCTGGGACCCCTATAATGTTAATGGTGGTTTGTTTTAATATTGTCCCAGTTGTCTCTGAGACTGTCCTCATTTCTTTTCATTCTTATCTGTTCTTCTGCCTCAGTTATTCTGTTATTGATTCCTTTTAGTGTATTTTTTTATTTCAGTTATTGTATTGTTCATCTCTGTTTGTTCTTTAAATCTTGTAGTTCCTTTTTAAACATTTTTTGTACCTTCTCAATCTGTGCCTCCTTTACTTTTTGGAGACGTTTGATCATCTTTATGTCAACTACAAACTGGCACTTGCCATGGGCACTTGCCATCTACCTATACAAGGATTACATTTTGTACCAATGCAGATGCTGACTTTCAACACCCCCTGAAAAGAATTCAGTGTGGAGATCAGGAATGAGGCACCCTGTGCTCTGAGAAAAACTGGCAGAACATGTCTTCAGATAGATATTTTCAGGAGCTGAGTTTATGCACCCAATTCTTGCATCTCCTCATATCTAAAAAAGCATTAAATTCCTTCATGGTGACGTCTGCTCCTCATGACAAGCAGAAACCCTCATAAGACCTTCTGCAAAAAATATGTGTTTGATTGCATGTACTCCATCTTCACCAAAATCACATATATGCTGACCTTCCCCCCTACTTCTTTGGAGCAGTTTCTCAGAGTTATCTGAAATGCTGTTTCTCAGGCTATAGTCCTCATTTTGCCCCAAATAACACTTAACTCACAACTCTTATGCTGCGCATTTTTTTAAGTCTGAATTTATTATCGTTACTCTGAATAGTTTTTCAAGTAGGTTGACTATCTTCTCTTCATTTGGTTGTTCCTGTGGGTTTTTATCTTGATCCTTCTTTTGCAACATATTTTTTTGTCATCTCATTTATTTTTGTCTTTTTACTGTGTTTGTGGTCTCCTTTCTACAGGCTACAGGACTGTAGTTACTCTTGCTTCTGGCATCTGCCCCCTGGTGGGTGAGTTTGGACCATGTACTTGTGCAGGGTTCCTGGTGGGAGGGGCATGTGTCTGCCCTTTCTTTGGTGGAGCTGGGTCTTGTCCCCCTGATGGGCAAGGCCACATCAAGGGGTGTGTTTTTAGTTGTCTGTGAATTCTGTACACCTTTAGTCAGCCTTCTTCTGCTGGGTGGGGCTGTGTTGCTATCTTGGTGGCTGTTTGGTCTGAGTCTTTCCAACACTGGAGCCTGCAGGTTGTTGGGTAGGGCTGGGTCTTGGTGCCAAAATGTGTATCTCTAGGAGAGCTCACCCTGATCAATACTGCCTCGGACTTACACTCCCATTGTCCTTGTCCTCACAGTGAGCTGTAGTTTACCTTTGCCTCCTCAGGACACCCTCCAAGAACCATAGGTAGGAGTAGCCCGGGTTCCTATGGATGTACTGCTTTGTGCTGGATCCCAGTGCACATGAAACCTTCTGTGTGTCCTCCAAGAGTGGAGTCTCTATTTCCCCCTGTCCTGTGGAGCTCCTGCACTCAACCCATGCTGGCCTTGAAGGTTAAATGCTCTCAGGGTTCTTCCATCAAGTCAGACTCTCAGACTGTCTTGGAGGGCTATTTTTATGTGGAACGTCTCTCTGTGTAGTCTCAGTGTGTTTAAAATTTTTTGGTGCAAGTGCTGTTTTTAGTATAGATATCTGCCATCTCTTTCCTCAGTGTATGCAGGCTATTATCCCTTTTACAGCAGGTGTGACTGATGCTGTGACCAGAGCCTGCACTGGATATTGAGCAGGGCCTCCCTTTTGCTCTGTGGTTGTCACTGTCAGAGGTGGGTTCTGCTCCCTAGTAGTTGTAGTAGAGGTTCCCAGATCAGTTTCTTCACTGTGTTTCTGATCTGTTGTGTGAGGTACGTGGGATTGGAGCACTCCCACTGGTACAGAAGCCACTGACTATTCCTATTCTTGAGCTGTTCACCTGTGAATGTGCTCTGTTGTGTCACCTTTCATCTGTTGGGAGAGCTCTCGGATTACACTGCTCTCAACCCAACCTTAACTGTGGGTATGCCAACAATTGACCCTGGTGTCTCTGAGATGTTGTTTTCACCAGGCCACCAGCATAGATCCACTGCAGTCAGGTCCTAGGATTGCAGTAATCATGGATCTGGACCCACTGTGTGTGATATTAAGGTATCTCAGAATCTGGCCTGGCCCAACCCCCACATGTATGTTACCACAAAGTCTACAGCTGCTAAAGCTAGACCCACTGTGGGAGCACTTGTTGTCCATTCAGATGTTCTGTAGCTATTGAGTTTACAAAGCTGGTCACAGGGGTGTCAATTTGCAGTTTGCACAGCTGCAAAGAGAGATTTCAGCTTTTCTTCCTTGGTTGCATAGCCCTTGGTGGTCAGCTGTGGCTTCAGTCCCACCTCTGTGTGTGGGCCACCCACAGGTGTCTGCTCCTAAGGCCTTGGGGCACACAAGTCTGCCTTGGCAAGGAATAGGTGCAGAGACAGCAGTGACCGGGGTCACAGGAGTCCCAGTGAGAACAGGGCTCACGTGGTATCTGGCGGCTGTGGACACAAGAGAGCCAGCACTGGTGAGGGCCCTTCCTAGTTCCCAGGTGCAGGTGTGAGACTCATGAATGTCTTTTTATTGGCACATTTAGTCTGTTTACATTTAAAGTAATTATTCATGGGTATGCAATTATTGCCATTTTGTTAATTGTTTTAAGATTGGTTTTGTAGTTCTTTTTTGTTTTTTCTTCTTCTGCTCTCCTCCTTTGTGATTTGATTATGATCTTTACTGTTATGTTTGAATTCTTTTCTCTTTTATGTGTGTGTATCTATCATAGATTTTTGGTTTGTGGTTACCATGAGTTTTGTATATAGCAATCTGTATATATACATGATTATTTTAAGTCACTGATTTCTAAAGTTCATACACATTTTAACAAACTTAATTTTTAATCCCACTCTTACATTTAATTTTTGACATCATATTTACATCTTTTTTGTGTGTATTCCTTAACTACTTATTGTGAATATAGATGATTTTACTACTTGGATTTTATCCTTCCTACTAGCTTTATAAGTGGTTGAACTTTGCTCTATACTTGCCTTTACCAATGAGATTTTTCCTTTTGTAATTTTCTTATTTCTAGTTCTGGTCTTTTCTTTTCCACTTAGAGATGCCTTTTTAACATTTCATGTAAAGCCAGTTTAGCGGTTCTGAACTCTTTTAGTTTTTGTCTGTAAAAAACTTTATCTTTCTTTCAAATATGAATGATAGCCTTACTGCGTATTCTTGGTTGTAGGTTTTTTTCTTACTATTATTTTAAATATATTGTGCCATTCCTTTCTGTCCTGCAGAGTTTCTGCTGAAATGTCAGTTCATAGTCTTATGGGAGTTCCCCTGTACATAACTATTTGCTTTTCCTTTTGGAACTTTTAATATACTCTCTTAATCTTAAATTTTTGCTATTTTAATTACAATGTGTCTAGGTGCTGACCTCTTTAGGCTGATCTTGTTTTAGTCTCTCTGTGCTTCCCAGACCTGGATGTCTGCTTCCTTTCCCAGGTTAACAAATTTTTCAACTTTATGTCTTTAAATAAGTTCTCTGTAGCTTTCTCTCTCTCTTTTCATTCTTGCATCCCCTGTAATGAAAATGTTGCACCTGACAACACTTGATGTTGTCCCAGTGGTCTCTTAAACTGTCTTCATTTTTTTTAATACATTTTTCCTGTTGTTCAGTTTGAGTGATTTCCACTACCTTGTGTACCAGTTCACTTATCCATTTATCTGTATAACCTAATCTATTATTGATTCCATATAGTGTATATTTTATTTCAGTTATTGTAGTATTCAGTTCTGTTAGTATCTCCTTATACTTTCTAACTCCTTTTAAACTTTGCACTGTGTTCATTCATTCTTCTCCTTAGTTCATTGAACATTTTTACGTCAGTTCATTGAACATCTTTATGGTCATTATCTTTATCCATTACCTTGGATAGATTTTTATCTCCATTTCCCTTAGGTTTTCTACTGGGGCATTATCTTGTTCCTTTATCTCAAAAATATTCTTCTGTTGCCTCATTTTGCCTGAGTCTCTTTTACATCTCTATGTATTAGTTAGGTTGGTTATGATTCCTGATCTCAGAAAAGGGGGCATATGTAGAAGGTATCTTATGTGACCCAGCATCACACTACTCTCTGTTGACCAGAGCTATATACTCTAGGTATATCCCCTATGTGGCCTGCATGGGCCCTTCTGTTGTAGAGAGGCTAACTACCATTGGTGTGCTGATGAGAATGGCTGGCCCCTACCTGGTTGGTTGCCAGACCCTGCCTAATTCAGAGGCTGCTGATCACCGGTGAGCAGGTCTAAGTCCTGGCATAGCTGGCTCTAGGGTCTGAGAGATTCTAGGGCTGATGTGTGAATTGAGTTCATGCATTCTTCTCCTGAGTTTTGTGACCAACTTTATGATTATTCCTTTAAATCCTTAATCTGGTAAATTGTTTGTCTCTGTTTTGTTTAGTTATTTCCAGAGGTTTTGTCATATTCTTTCATTTGGAAGGTGTTCCTTTTTCTCTTCATTTTTGAATAATTCTTTGTGCTAATTTCTGTATATTAGGTATATCAGCTATGTTTCAAGGTCTTTGAAGAGTAGTCTCGTGTGGAAGGTGTCCTGTGGGGCCCAGTGATGCAATCCTGCCAGTCACCAGAAACAAGTTTTCCAGGGTTATCCCTTCTGTGAGCGGTATGTGCCCTTCTATTGTGGTTGGACTCAATTGATTTGGCACTCTGCTGGGTATGTTTGGTCCCCAGGGAAGCTGGCTGTGAGGTTTGGGTACAACTGCTGTGGACACCCTGGAGGGTGAGGCTGGTCCTCCCCACCTGGAGCTTCTTTGAAGGATGCCAGTGCCAGGACCATTAACTTATTTTTACTTTTTTTTTTTTTTTTTGCGGTACGCAGGCCTCTCACTGTTGCGGCCTCTCCCGTTGCGGAGCACAGGCTCCGGACGCGCAGGCTCAGTGGCCATGGCTCACGGGCCCAGCTGCTCCATGGTATGTGGGACCTTCCCGGACCTGGGCACGAACCCATGTCCCCTGCATCGGCAGGCAGACTCTCAACCACTGCACCACCAGGGAAGCCCGAGAACTTGGTTTTGAAGGCCAGCAGGGTTTGATCACAGGAATTCCACAGGACTGGGAGAAACAGAAACTCAAGTCTTGGAGGGCACATACAAGGTCTCATGTGCACGAAGAACTCATAAGAGACTGGGCCAGACTTACTAGACTGGGCTAGTATTAGAGGGTCTCCTGCAGAGGAAGGGGCAGTTGTGGCTCATTGAGGGTACAAAGACACTGGTAGCAATAGTTTTGGGGAGTACTCTTTGGTGTGAGCCCTCCTGGAGGCTGACATTTTCTCACCAAGTTCTGGTCCCACCCACAGCCACAAGGCTCCAGTGCTGGGACACCTCAGGCCAAACAACCAACAGGGCAGGAACTCAGACACACCTATCAGTATGCAGGCTGCTTAAAGTCTTCCTGAGCAAACAGTGGCCCATTAAACACAACCCTTGACACAGCCCTGCCACTAGAGGAACAAGATCCAGCTCCACCCAGCAGTTAGCAAGGATCAGTCCCTCCCACCATTAGGCCCACAAAAGCCTCTTACACAGCCTCATCCACCAGCAGATAGACAGCAGAAGCAAGAACTACAACACTGCAGCTGATGGAACAGAAACTGCAATCACAGAAATTTAGACAAAATGAGAGGGCAGAGGAACATATCCCTTTTCTTGAAGAAACAAGAAAAATACCCAGAAGAACAACTAAGTGAAGTAGAGATAAGAAATCTATCCAAAAAGGAATTCAGAGTAATGATAATAAACGTGATGCAAGACTTTGTAAAAAGAATGGAGTCACAGACCTACCTAGAAGATAAAAGAAATGTTTAGTAAAGACCTAGAAAAACTAAAGAACAAACAAACAGAGATGAATAATAAAATAAATGAAATGAAAAATACACTAGAAGGAATCAATTGCAGAGTAACTGAGGCAGAAGATCGGATAAGTTAACTGGAAGACAGAAGAGTGGAAATCACTGCCATGGAACAGAATAGAGAAAAAAGAATGAAAAGAAATGAAGACAGTCTAAGAGAACTCTGGGACAACATTAAACGCACCAACATTTGCATTATAGGGGTCCCAGAAGGAGGAGAGAAAGAGAAAGGACCTGAAATACTATTTAATAAGATAATAGCTGAAAACTTCTGTAACTTGGGAAAAGAAACAGTCAGCAAAGTCCAGGAAGTGCAGAGTCAAAGGGTGGATAAACCCAAGGAGGAATATGCTGAGGCATATATTAATCAAACTAACAAAAATTAAATACAAGGAAAAAATATTAATACCAACAAGGGAAAAGCAACAAATGACATACTAGGGAATTCCCATAAGGTTATCAGCAGATTTTTCAGCAGAAACTCTGCAGGTCAGAAGGGAGTGGCATGATATATTTAAAATGATGACAGAGAAAAACTTACAAACAAGAGTACTCTACCCAGCAAGGCTCTCATTCAGATTCAATGGAGAAATCAAAAGCCTTACAGACAAGCAAAGCTAAGAGAATTCAACACCACCAGACCAGCTTTATAACAAATGTTAATGGAACTTCTCTAGGTGGCAAGCAAAAGGCCACAATGAGAAAAAATAAAATTATGAATGGAAAAGCTCACCAGAAAGGCAAACATACTGTAAAAATAAGAAATCATACACACACAAATATGATATCAAAACCAGCAAACTTGAGAAGATAGTACAAATGCAACATATTGGAAATGCATTTGAAAATAAAAGAACTGCCACTTAAAACAATTTTGTTTATATATAGACTGGTATAACAAAACTTCATGGTAACCACAAACCAAACATCTAAAATAGATAAACACACACAAAAAAAGAGAAAGGAATCCAAACACAACACTAAAGTTAATCAGGAAATCAAAAGAGAAGAGAATGAAAGAAGAAGGGAAGAAAAAAAGAACAACAACAAAAAAACTCAAACCACAAAATGGCAATAAGAACATACATGTCAATAATTACCTCAAAGGTAAACAGATTAAATGCTCCAATCATAAGACATGGACAGGCTGAATGGATTTTTTTTTTAAATCCATATATATGCTGTCTACAAGAGAACTACTTCAGATCTAGGAACACATACAGACTGAAAGTGAGGGGATGGAAAATGTATTCCATGCAAATTGAAATCAAAAGAAAGCTGGAGTAGCAATTTTCATATCAGACAAAATAGGCTTTAAAAAAGAAAAAAAAAAACTCTTACAAGAGACATAGAAAAGCACTACATAATGATTAAGGGATCAATCTAAGAAAAAGATATAATAATTGTAAATATACATGCACCAAAAAAAGGGGCACTCCAATATATAAGGCAAATATTAACAGCCATAAAAGGAGAAATCGACAGTAACACAATAATAGTGGAGGATTTTAATATCCCATTTTCATCAATGGACAGATCATCCAGACAGAAAATAAATAAGTAAACACAAGCCTTAAAAGATACATTAGACTAGATAGAGTTAATTGATATTTATACAGCATTGTATCCAAAAGCAGCAGAATACATGTTCTTCTCACATGCACATGGAACATTCGTCAGGACTGATCATATTTTGGGCCACAAAGCAAGATTTGGTAAACTTAAGAAAACAAATCATTTCAAGCATCTTTTCCAACCAAAACGCTATGAAATTAGAAATCAACTACAAGGACAATAAAACTGTGAAAACACAAACACGTGGAGGCTAAACAATATGCTACTAAACAAACAATGAAACACTGAAGAAATCAAAGAGGAAATAAAAAAATACTGAGACAAATGAAAAATAAAGCACGATGATCCAAAACCTATGGGACACAGCAAAAGCAGTTCTAAGATGGAAGTTTATAGCAATACAATCTTTACCTCAGGAAACAAGAAAAATGTGAAATAAACAACACACCTGAAGCAACTAGAGAAAGAACAACAAGCAAAATCCAAAGTTAGTAGAAGGGAAAAAATCATAAAGATCAGAAAAGAAATAAATGAAATAGAGATGAAGAAAGCAATAGCAAAGATCAATGAAACTAAAAGCTGGGTCTTTGAGAAGATAAACAAAATTGATAAACCTTTAGCCAGACACATCAATAAATAAAGGGAAAGGGTTCAATTCAATAAAATTAGTAGTGAAAATCTAGAAGCTGGACTTCCCTGGTAGTGCAGTGGTTAAGGTTCTGCCTGCCAATGTAGGGACATAGGTTCACACCCTGGTCCTGGAAGATCTCACATGCTGCGGAGCAACCAAGCCCATACACCACAACTACCAAGCCTGCAGTCTAGAGCCTGCAAGCCACAATGACTGAGCCTGCATGCCACAACTACTGAAGCCTGCGTGCCTAGAGCCCATGCTCCACAACAAGAGAAGCCATAGCAATGAGAAGCCAATGCACCACAATGAAGAGCAGCCACCCCTCTCCAAATAAAGAAAGCCCATGTGCAGCAATGAAGACCCAATGCAGGAAAAATAAATAAATTTTTTTTAAAGAAGTTACAACAGACGCCACAGAAGTACAAAGGATCATGAGGGAATACCACAAGCAACTATATGCCAATAAAATGGGCAACCTGGAAGGAATGGATAAATTCTTAGAAAGGTACAATCTCCCTGGACCAAACCAAGGAGAAATAGAACATATGAAAAGACCAATCACAAGTACTGAAATTGAAACTGTGATTTAAAAACTCCCAACAAACAAAACCCAGGACCAAATGGCTTCACAGGCAAATTCTATCAAAGTTTTAAAGAAGAGTTAACACCTATCCTTCTGAAACTATTATGAAAAATTGCCAAGGATGGAACACACCCAAAGTCATTCTATGAGTGACATTCACCTTGATACTAGAACCAGGCAAAGATATCCCAAAAGAAGAAAATTACAGGCCAATATCACTAGTGAACATAGAGGAAAAAATAATTAACAAAATAGTAGCAAACCAAATCCAAAAACACATTAAAAAGATTATCATGGTCAAGTGGGATTTATCCCAGGGATGCAAGGATTTTTCAATATCTGCAAAGCAATCAATGTGATACATATGACAACTGAAGAATAAAAACCATATGACCATCTCAATAGATGCAGAAAAATCTTCTGACAAAACTTAACACCAATTTATGATAGTCTCCAGAAAGTGGACATAGAGGGAATATACATCAACATAATAAATACCATATATGACAAACCTACATCTAGCTTCATACTCAATGTGGAAAAGCTGAAAGCATTTCCTCTATGATCAGGAACTAGACAAGGATGTCCACACTCTCCACTTTTACTTAACACATTATTGGAAGTCTTTGCCAGGACAAACAGAGAAAAAGATATGAAAGGAATGCAAATTGGAAAAGAAGGCATAAAACTGTCACTGTATGCATATGTCATGATAATATATGCAGAAAATCCTAAAGATGCTACCAGAAAACTACTAGAGCTCATCAATGAATTCAGTAATGTTGCAGGGTACAATATGAACACAGAGACATCTATTACATTTCTATACACTAACAACAAAAGAACAGAAAGAGAAATTAAGGAAACAATAGCATTTATCATCACACGAAAAAGAATAAAATACCTAGGAATAAACCTACTTAAGGAGGCAAAAGACCTGTACTTAGAAAACTCTAAGATACTGATGAAAGAAATCAAAGATGACACAAACAGATAGAGAGACATACCATGTTCTTGGATTAGAAGAAATTATATTATGAAAATGGCTATACTATCCAAAGCAATCTACAGATTTTCTGCAATCCCTATCAAATTTCCAATGGTATTTTTCACAGAAGTAGAACAAAAAAATCTTAAAATTTTTATGGAGACAGAAAAGACCACAATAGCCAAAGCAATCTTGAGAAAGAAAAACTGAGCTGGAGGAGTCAGGCTCCATGGCTTCAGATTATACTACAAAGCTACAGTCATCAAAACAGTATAGCACTGGCACAAAAACAGATCAATGGAACAGGATAGAAAGCCCAGAGATAAACCCACACACCTGTGGTCAATTAATCTACAACAAATGAGGCAAGATTATACAATAGTTGAAAGACAGTCTCTTCAATGAATAGTGCTGGGAAATTGGACAGCTACATGTAAAAAAATGAAATTAGAACCTTCTTTAATACCATATACATAAACAAACTCAAAATTGATTAAAGACTAAATGCAAGACTGGATACTATAAAACTCTTAGAGAAAAACATAGGCTGAACACTTTCTGACATAAATCACAGCAATCATTTTTGAGCCACTTCCTAGGTAATGGAAATAAAAACAAAATAAACAAATGGGACCTAATGAAACTTAAAAGATTTTTCACAGCAAAGGAAACCATAAACAAAACAAAAAGACAACCCACAGAATTGGAGAAAATATTTGCAAATCTTGAGACTGACATGGGATTAATCTCCAAAATTTACATCAGCTCATGCAGCTCAATATCAAAAACCCAAAAACCCAATCAAAAAATGGGCAGAAGATCTAAATAGACATTTCTCCAAAGAAGATATGCAGATGGCTAAAAAACATATGAAAAGAAGCTCAACATCACTAATTATTAGAAAAATGCAAATTAAAGCCACAATGATGCATCACCTTACTCCAGTCAGAATGGCCATGATCATATAATCTACACGTGATAAATGCTGGATTAGGTATATAGAAAAGAGAATCTGCCTACACTGTTGGTGGGAATATAAATTGGTACAGCCACTATGGAGAACAGTATGGATCTTCCTTAGTAAACTAAAGATAAAGCTATCATATGATCCAACAATCCCACTCCTGGGCATATATCTGGAGAAAACCATGGTTTGAATGGATACATGCACCTCAATGTTCATTGCAGCACTGTTTCTAATAGCCAAGACATGGAAGCAACCTAAATGTTCATCAACAGAGGAATGGATAAAGAAGATGTGATACATATATACAATGGAATATTACTCAGCCATTAAAAAAGAATGAAATAATGCCATTTGCAGCAACATGGATGGAACTGGAGATTATCATACTAAGTGAAGTAAGTCAGACAAAGACAAATATCATATGATATTGCTCATATGCAGAATCTTAAAAATATGATACAAATGAACTTACTTACAAAACAGAAACAAACTCACAGACTTAAAGAATGAACTATGGTTACCAAGGGGGAAGGGTGGGGGGGAAGGGATAGATTAGGATTTGGGATTGACATAGACACACTGCTATATTTAAAATGGGTAACCAACAGGGACCTATTGTATATCACAGGGAACTCTGTTCAATATTCTGCAATAACCTACATGGAAAAAGAAATTAATAATGAATAGATACACATATATGTATAACTGAATCATGTTGCTGTACACCTGAAATTTGTACAACAGTTTTAATCAACTGTACTCTAATATAAATATTGTTTTTAATTTGTATGTGTAATGTACTTAGTTTTTAATAAATAATAACTCCTTTTCTTCCTTCTTTCTTCTTCATACTGATATTTTCCTTATTATCTCTGAACCTTCTCCAGGTTCTTACTACTGTCTCTGCTACATAATTTGCTAATATATATATATATTTTTTTGCACTATGTGGGCCTCTCACTGTTGTGGCCTCTCCCATTGTGAAGCACAAGCTCCTGACGTGCAGGCTCAGTGGCCATGGCTCACCGGCCCAGCCACTCTGAGGAATGCGGGATCTTCCCAGACTGGGGCATGAACCCATGTCCCCTGCATCAGCAGGCGGACTCTCAACCACTGCGCCACCAGGGAAGCCCTTCCAGATCATTTTTTCATTCTTCTATATCACTTAGTCTTCTATTCATTTCTTCTAGTGTGTTTTATATTTCAGTTTTGAATTATTTATTTCTGAATGGGCATTTTTTAAAATACTTTCTAGCTTCTTGTTAAGATGTTCACTATTTACATAAATGCTTTCTCTAATTCAGTTAACATTTTTATTACCAATATTTATTACCAATGAATTATTTATCTGGTAAATTGTTTTATTTCTGTTCCATTTTTTCTCAGGGTTTTTCCCTTGCTCTTTCAATTCAGAGTAGTTTTGCTTCCTTTTCATTTTGCTTAAATTTCTCTGTCTTTATGAATTTAGGTGAATTACCTATTGCAGTCTTGAAGGGGTGTTCTTATGTAAGAGTGTCTCTATACAGACTACGTGTCCAATGCTTTTGTTGAGAGAACTAGATCTGACATGGATTCAAATCACATCTTTACTGAGGTTGTGCTGGCAGCTCTCACATTGGTAGGTGGTGGGGCTGGAGACAGAAGGGCTAGAGGGTGTTAGACAGGACTTCCTCTCTGCTAATTGTTAATCACTGCCCTGTTGAGGACCGGGTCTGATCCCAAGTTCCTGAAGCAGAAGCCCTGAAGGTCTTGCCTGAAGAGGTTCTTCTCTCTTTGTGTGTTTTTTCACTTTCCCTGTGCTGGGACACTTGCCTCAGTAGAGGGGAGTGCTAAAACAAGTGGGGACCATTCGCGGACAGAGGTCTGATGTGCTGCCTGTTTAGGTGATTGTGTCTCCACTCAGACTCAGCCTCAGTTGCAAGTCTCCTTTATCCCTCACTCAATCATTATCCCCAGCCTCTGAGTCCCCCTCCTAGTTGTAGAGCTGTGCCACAGGGTTAGCCAGGGCCCACATAGACTGTTGTTGTGTGTCAAGAATTGAACTGTGGTGGGGAAGCTACCATCAGAGATCTGGGCAGCTTCTGGAGTGCTGTTTAAGTAAGCACCAACAATGGTTGTCTCCACCCCACCCAGGTCCCACCCTGGGACCAGGTTGCCTCTGTATCCCAAGGTCGAGTGTCTTCCCCAGTTATGGCTTCTCCAGATCCAGTGCTGCACTGTGGCATGGAGTAAGCAGAACTGGAGTGTTTGCTCAGCTTGGGCTGGGATATACAGTGAGGTGGTCCTTGGAAATCCAGCAGCCACTAGAGCATACATCTCTCTGCACTGTCTTGGGGATAGCCAGTGTGCATACTCCTCACAAGTCCAGGTTTCCCACAAGCCCACAGGTTTCCCAGCAGTCCTCCAACCATCCAAGGGGGCTTGTCTCCTCTGCATATGACCCCAGGACAGGGGTGTCCAATTTGTGGCTTAACCGCTCACTCTCCAGGGAAGGTATCCACCTGTGTAATCTCTTTTTTCCTCTGAGTCCCTTCCCAGGGGCACAGGTCTTGACCTTATTGCTTTCTTTCCCTTCCTACTTGATTTCATGTTTATCTTTCTTACAGCTTTGGTTGTACAGGAATCCTTCTGCCAGTTTCCAGTTAACTTTCAGTGAGAATTGTTCCACAAGTAGATATAGTTTTGATGTGTTTGTTGGGGGAAGTGAGCTCCACATCTTCTTCCTCCAACATCTTGATGTCTCCCCTCAGGAATATTAACAAATGCTAGCTAATGCATTCCCTTTCAAAAAGAACCATATGAATCCAGAACAGTGTAGCCTCTACTACATGAAAAATATTTTTGGTCTTCTCCTCTGCATCAGCCATTCTCTCTCTGAAGTATTATTTTCATTGGCATCCTAACATGATAAATGATAAACCATGTATATAAAATGCCTCCCTTGCCCTCACATCCCTCCAACAATCACCCCATTTCTCTGCTCAGTTTTTTTCTATTTCTAAACTTCTTGTTTTCTCTTTAGTACACTCCAGTGGAGTTTTTAATACCCATCACTTCTCTCATCTATGTCACCAGTGAACACCATCTTGCCAAGCCTAATGCACACTTGCCTGTCTTCCTCTTTCTTGACTGCTCAGCAGAACTTAATACAGGTGACCATTTCTCATCCTTGAAACACTTTCTTTACTTTACTTCCATGTCAGCAAAGACACTCATTTTCAGTTACCAGCAGCTCCTTCTTGGTCTCCTCTAGTAGATCTTCTTCTTTCTCCCTATTTCTGAATTCTAGAGTTCCCTAGACATAGTCCTTAGTCCTCTTCACTTTTCTATCTGTACTCATTCTGTATGTGTTTAAATTTAACCTCATGGCTCTAAATACTCTGAGTCATAATTTAGAGTAATGCCAGTTGCTTTAACAAACAAGAAACAGACCAAATTACTGTAATTAAATAAAATAAAAGTTTACTTCTTACATAGCAGCTCAGTGAATTTTCCTGATAAGTGAAGTTATATAAGAAATAATTAGGAATCTCATGATCAGAAGAGTTTTGTATGACTTTCTTTCTCTCTCCCTCTTCAATTCTTACTTCTACTCCAGGGGCTTGACTTTTTTTAGTTATTCTTTGTTAATTGAAGTTATTATATTCTAACAGTTATTAATGGTATTAATGATCTGATTATAGAGGCATGTGGTCTCAAATGAGCATGTACTTAACAGGAAACAGGTTCTACATGCATCACATAAAAGAACTGGTTAGAGCACACAGAAATAAGTAGATCCACTGGGAAGGATGCAGTCCGATAGGGGAGCCAAGTTAGTAGATCAATTTAGAGAAGTTACTTTAACTCAAGGCAAGGACAAAGCTTTTGTGAATGAATATTCAAATCCATCTGATACCCTCATGATTTTTGCCAATTTATCAGGTATAAATGGAACAGAAACAGCACATGAATTTAAAATACATTTGTCAGGAAAGCAGAGAGTTTATATTATTTAGAAAAAAATCACCAAGGTTCAGATGGTATAATTTTTTTTAACTAAACAAATATGAACTTATTTTTTATTTTATTATTTTTAACACCTTTATTGGAGTATAATTGCTTTACAATGTTGCGTTAGTTTCTGCTGTATAACAAAGTGAATCAGCAATATGTATACATATATCCCCATATCCTCTCCCTCTTGCATTTCCCTCACACCCTTCATATCTCACCACTCTAGGTGGTCACAAAGCACTGAGGTGATATGCTTGTGCGATGCACCTACTTCCCACTAGCTATCTATTTTACTTTTGGTAGTATATATATATGTCAGTGCTACTCTCTTAATTCGTCCAGCTTACCTTCCCCTTCCCCATGTCCTCAAGACCATTCTCTATGTCTGCATCTTTATTCCTGTCCTGTCCCTAAGTTCGTCAGAACCATTTTTTTTCTTAGATTCCATATATATGTGTTAGTGTATGATATTTGTTTTTCTCTTTCTGACTTACTTCACTTTGTATGACAGACTATAGGTCCATCCACCTGACTACAAATAACTCAATTTTGTTTATTTTTCTGGCTGAGTAATATTCCATTGCATATATGTTCCACATCTTCTTTATCCATTCATCTGTCGTTGGACATTAGGTTGATCCATGTCCTGGCTGTTGTAAATAGTGCTGCAATGAGCATTGTAGTACATGACTATTTTTGAATTATGATTTTCTCAGGGTATATGCCCAGCAGTGGGATTGCTGGATCATACAGTAGTTCTATTTTCAGGTTTTAAGGAACCTCCATACTGTTCTCCATAGTGGCTGTGTCAATTCACATTCCCATCAACAGTACAAGAGGGTTCCCTTTTCTCCACACCCTTTCCAGCATTTATTGTTTGTAGATTTTTTGATGATGGCCATTCTGACTGGTGTGAGCTGATATCACATTGAATATTTGATTTGTATTTCTCTAATGATTTGTGATGTTCAGCATCCTTTCATGTGTTTTTTGGCAATCTGTATATCTTCTTTGAAGAAATATTTATTTAGATCTTCTGCCCATTTTTGGATTGGTTTGTTTGTACCTTTGATATTGAGCTACATCTGTTGGTTGTATATTTTGAAGATTAATCCTTTGTCAGTTGCTTCATTTGCAAATATTTCCTACCATTCTGAAGGTTGTCTTTCCATCTTGTTTATGGTGTCCTTTGCTGTGCAAAAGCTTTTAAGTTTCGTTAGGTCCAATTTGCTTATTTTTGTTCTTATATCCATTTCTCTAGGAGGTGGGTCAAAATGGATTTTGCTCTGATGTAAGTCAAAGAGCATTCTGCCTATGTTTTCCTCTAAGAGTTTAATGGTCTCTGGCCTTACATTTATGTCTTTAATCCATTTTGAGTTTATTTTTGTGTATGGTGTTAGGAAGCATTCTAATTTTATTCTTTTACATGTAGCTGTCCAGGTTTCCCAGCGCCATTTATTGAAGGGGCTGTCTTTTCTCCATTGAATATTCTTGTCTCCTTTATCAAAGATAAGTTGAACATACGTGCGTGGGTTAATCTTTGGGCTTTCTATACTGTTCCGTTGATCTATATTTCTGTTTCTGTGCCAGTGCCATACTGTCTTGATTACTGTAGCTTTGTAGTATAGTCTGAAGTCTGGGACCCTGATTCCTCCAGCTCCATTTTTCTTCCTCAAGATTGCCTTGGTTATTCAGGGTCTTTTGTGTTTCCACACAAATTGTGAAAATTTTGTTCTAGTTCCATGAAAAATGCCATTGGTAATTTGACAGGTAATATGTCAAATCTGTAGATTGTTTTGGGTAGTATAATTATTTTCACAATGTTGATTCTTCCAATCGTAGAAGATGGTATATCTCTCCATCTGTTTGTATCATCTTTAATTTCCTTCATCAGTGTCATAGTTTTCTGCATACAGGCATTTTTCTCCTTAGGTAGGTTTATTCCTAGGTATTTTATTCTTTTTTTTGCAATGGTAAAGGGGAGTGTTTCCTTAATTTCTCTTTCAGATTTTTCATCATTAGTGTATAGGAATGCAAGAGATTTCTGTGCATTAATTTTTTATCCTGCTACATTACCAAATTCATTGATTAGTTCTAGTAGTTTTCAGGTAGCACTTTTAAGATTCTCTATGTATGGTATCATGTCATCTTCAGTGCCAGCTTTACCTCTTCTTTTCCAATTTGGATTCCTTTTATTTCTTTTTCTTCTCTGATTGCTGTGGCTAAAACTTCCAAAACTATGTTGTATAATTGTGGTGAGTGTGGGCCTCCTTGTCTTGTTCCTGATTTTAGAGGAAATTGTTTCAGATTTTCAGCATTGAGAACGATGTTGGAAGTGAGTTTTTCATATATGGCCTTTAGTATGTTGAGGTAGGTTCCCTCTATGCCTATTTTCTGGAGAGTTTTTAATATAAATCGGTGTTGAAATTTGTCAGAAGGTTTTCCTGCATCTGTTGAGATTATCATATGTTTTGTTTTTGTTTTTGTTTTTGTTTTTCTTTTGGTACGAGGGTCTCTCACTCTTGTGGCCTCTCCTGTTGTGGAGCACAGACTCCAGATGCGCAGGCTCAGCCGCCATGGCTCACGGGCCTAGTCGCTCCGCGGCATGTGGGATCTCCCCTGACCAGGGCACGAACCCATGTCCCCTGCATCGGCAGGTGGACTCTCAACCACTACACCACCAGGGAATCCTTATCATATGGTTTTTATCCTTCACTTTGTTAATATGGTTAACATTGATTGATTTGTGTATGTTGAAGAATCCTTGTATTCTTGGGATAAGCCCCATTTCATCATGGTGTATGATCCTTTTAATGTGCTGTGGGATTCTGTTTGCTAGTATTTTGTTGAGGATTTGTGCATCTATGTTCATCAGTGATATTGGTATATAGTTTTCTTTTTTCTGACATATTTGATTGGTTTTGGTATCAAGGTGATGGTTGCCTCCTAGAATGAGTTTGGTGAGTGTTCCTCCCTCTGTTATATTTTGGAAGAGTTTGAGAAGGATAAGTGTTAGCTCTTCTCTAAATGTTTGATAGAATTCACCTGTGAAGACATCTGGTCCTGGGATTTTTTTTGGGGGGGAAGTTTTTAATCACAGTTTCAATTTCAGTGCTTCTAATTGGTCCGTTTATATTTTCTATTTCTCTCTGGTTCAGTCTCAAAAGGTTGTGCTTTTCTAAGAATTTGTCTACTTCTTCCAGGTTGTGCATTTTATTGGAATAGAGTTGCTTGTAGCAATCTCTCATGATCCTTTATATTTCTGCTGGTTAAGTTGTTACTTCTGTTTAACTTTTAGTTTTGTTGATTTGAGCCTTCTCCCCTTTTTTTATGACAAGTCTGTCTAATGGTTTATTGATTTTGTTTATTTTCACAAAGAACCAGCTTTTAGTTTTACTGATCTCTGCTACTGTTTCCTTCTTTTCTTTTTCATTTATTTTTGATCAAATCTTTATGATTTCTTTCCTTCTGCTAACTTTGTGGTTTTTTTGTTTGTTTGTTTGTTCTTCTTTCTCTAATTGCTTTAGGTGTAAAGTTAGGGTGTTTATTTGAGATGTTTCTTGTTTCTTGAGGTAGGTTTGCATTGTTATAAACTTTCCTCTTAGAACTGCTTTTACTGCATCTCATAGGTTTTGGGTCATCGTGTTTTCATTGTCATTTGTTTCTAGGTATTTTTTTGATTTCCTCTTTGATTTCTTCAGTTATCTCTAGTTATTTAGTAGCATATGGTTTAGCCTCCATGTGTTTGTATTTTTTACAGTTTTTTTTCCTGTAATTTATACCAAGTCTCATAGCATTGTGGTCAACAATATGATTTTAATGATATGATTTTAATATTCTTAAATTTACCAAGCCTTGATTTGTGACTCAAGATATGGTCTATCCTGGAGAATGTTCTCTGAGTACTTGAGAATAAAGTGTGTTCTGTTGTTTTTAGTTGGAATGTCCTATAAATGTCAATTAAGTCCATCTTGTTTAATGTGTCATTTAAAGTTTGTGTTTCCTTATTTGTTTTCATTTGGGATGATCTGTCTATTTGTGAAAGTGGGGTGTTAAAGTCTCCTACTATTATTGTGTTACTGTTGATTTCCCCTTTTATTGCTGTTAGCATTTTCCTTATGTGCTGAGGTCCTGCTGTGTTGGGTACACAAATATTTACAATTGTTATATGTTCTTCTTGGATTGATCCCTTATCATTATGCAGTGTCCTTCTTTGTATTTTATAATAGTCTTTGTTTTAAAGTCTATTTTGTCTGATATGAGAATTGCTACTCCAGCTTTCTTTTGATTTTCATTTGCATGGAATATCTTTTTCCATCCCCTCACTTTCAGTCTGTATGTGTCCCTAAGTCTGAAGTGGGTCTCTTGTAGACAGCATATTTATGGGTCTTGTTTTTATATCCATTCAGCCAGTCTATGTTTTTTGGTTGGAGCATTTAATCCATTTACATTTAAGGTAATTATCAATATGTATGTTCCTGTTACATTTTTCTTAATTGTTTTGGGTTTGTTATTGTAGGTCTTTTGCTTCTCTTGTGTTTCCTTCCTAGAGAAGTTCCTTTAGCACTTGTGAAGTTGGTTTTGTGGTGATCTTAACTTTTGCTTGTCTGTAAAAGTTTACTCTGTCAAATCTGAATGAGGTCCTTACTGGGTAGAGTAATCTTAGTTGTAGGTTTTTCCCTTTCATCACTTTAAATTTGTCCTGCCACTCCCTTCTGACTTGCAGAGTTTCTGCTGAAAGTGCAGCTGTAACATTATGGGCATTCCCTTGTATGTTATTTGTTGCTTTTCTCTTGCTGCTTTTAATATATTTTCTTTGTATGTAATTTTTGTTAGTTTGATTAATATGTGTCTTGGCATGTTTCTACTTGGATTTATCCTGTTGGGACTCTCTGCACTTCTGGGACTTGATTGACTATTTCCTTTCCTACGTTACAGAAGTTTTCAACTATAACCTCTTCAAATATTTTCTCAGTCCATTTCTTTTACTCTTCTTCTCCTTGCACCCCTATAATTTGAATGTTGGTACATTTAATGTTGTCCCTTAGGTCTCTGAGACTATCCTCAATTCTTTTCATTCTTTTTTCTTTATTCTGTTCTGCAGTAGTTATTTCCATTATTTTATCTTCCTGGTCACTTATCCATTCTTCTGCCTCAGTTATTCTGCTATTGATTACTTCTAGAGAAATTTTAATTTCATTTATTGTGTTCTTCATCATTGTTTGTTTGCTCTTTAGTTCTTCTAGGTCCTTGTTAAATGTTTCTTGTATTTTCTCCTTTCTATTTCCACAATTTTTGATATCTTTACTATCATTACTCTGAATTCCTTTTCAGGTAGACTGCCTATTTCCTCTTCATTTTTTTGGTCTAGTTGGTTTTTACTTTGCTCCTTCATCTGCTGTGTATTTCTCTGTCTTCTCATTTAGCTTAACTTACTGTATTTGAGGTCTCCTTTTTGTGGGCTGCAGGTTCATAGTTCCTATTATTTTTAGTGTCTGCTCCCAGTGGGTAAGGTTGGTTCAGTGGCTTGTGTAGGCTTCATGGTGTAGGGGACTAGTGACTGTGTTCTGGTGGGTGGAGCTCAGTCTTGTCTTTCTGTTGGCTAGAGCTTCATCCAGTGGTGCGTTTTAGGTTTTCTGTGTGCTTAGTATTATTTTCGGCATCTTCTCTGTTAATGGGTGGGGTTGTGTTCCTCTCCTGTTAGTTGATTGTCATGGGACATCCAGCACTGGAGCTTGCTGGCCATTGGGTGGAGCTAGGTCTTAGTGTTGAGACAGAGGTCTCTAGAAGAGCTCTCATTGATTGATATTACGTGGGTCCAGGTTGTCTCTGGTGGTCTAATGTCCTGAACTCTGTTCTCCCATTTAAGAGCATCAGGTCTGACACTAGGCCATAGCACCAAGACCCTGTCAGCCACACAGCCTGGTAAGTGTGGATTTTCTTGACTTTTGGGAAATCTGAGGTCTTCTGCCAGCATTCAGTATGTGTTCTGTAGGACTTGTTCCAAGTGTCAGATGGTATAAATTTAGAAATTAGCTCAGCAGCTCAATGATTTAATTAACATTTCACTGCATAGTAACAATAGCTACAATAATGATAGTTACCATCAATACATGCTATTCTTCATAGCTCTTCATAGCTTACCATACATAATGCTTACAACAATACTAAGAACTAAATTCCATTTATACAGATGAGAAAACTGAAAGGTAGAGCTGGTTAAGTGACATGTTAATGTTCTATAATAAGCTGCTGGGGGCATCTGATAAAATTCAACATCCATTAATGATAAAAACAACCCTTATTAAAGTGGGTATAGAGGGAACATATCTCAAAATAGTAAAAACTATTTATAACAAATGAACAACTTCTATAATACTCAGTGGTGAAAAGTTGAAAGCCTTCCCACTAAAATCTGGAACAAGATTAGGATGCCCACTCTCACCACTTCTCTTCAACAAAGTATTGGAAAGTTCTAGCTATAGCAATCAGACAAGAAAAAGAACTAAACAGTATCCAAATTGGAAAGGAAGAGGTACAGTCGACATCATATGTAGATGATATGATACTATACATAGAAAACCCTAAAGATTCCACACAAAAACTACTAGAACTTATAACTGAATTCAGCAAAGTAGCAGGTTGCAAGATTAACATGCAGAAATCAGTGGCATTTCTTTACACCAACAATGAAATATCAGAAAGGGAATGTTAAAACAAAACAATAACTTTTAAAATTGCAACCCCCAAAATAAAACACTTAGGAATAAACCTCACCAAGGAGTTGAAAAACTTATACTCTGAGCACTATAAAACATTAATAAAGGAAAATGAAGATGTTTCAAAGAAATGGAAAGATATCACATGCTCTTGGATTGGAAGAATTAATATTGTTAAAATGGACATATTACCTAAAGTAATCTACCGATTTAATGTAATCCCTATCAAATTACCCATGACTTTTTTTCACAGAACTAGAACGAATAATCCTAAAATTCATGTGGAACCATAAAAGACCAAGAATTGTCAAATCAATCCTGAAGAAAAATAGCAAAGCAGGAGGCATAACCATCCCAGACTTCAGACAATACTACAAAGCTACAGTAATCAAAACAGTGTAGTATTGGCACAAAAATAGACATACAGATCAATGGAACAGAATAGAGAGCCCAGAAATAAACCCACACACCTATGGTCAATTAATCTTTGACAAAGGAGGCAAGAATATACAATGGGAAAAAGACAGTCTCTTCAGCAAGTGATGTTGGGAAAGTTGGGCAGCCGCATGTAAATCAATGAAGTTAGAGCATGCCCTCTCACCATACACAAAAATAAACTCAAAATGGCTTACAAACTTGAACATAAGACATGACATCCCAAAACTCCTAGAAGAGAAATAGGCAAGATATTCTCTGACATAAATTGTACCAATGTTTTCTTAGGTCAGTCTCCCAAGGCATATAAATAAAAACAAAAATAAACAAATAAAACCTAATCAAACTTACAAGCTTCTGCACAGCAAAGGAAACCATAAACAAAATGAAAAGACAACCTACAGAATGGGAGAAAATATTTGCTAATTATGTGACTGACAAGTGCTTAATTTCCAAAATATACAAATAACTCGTACAATTTGACAACAACAACAAAACCAACCCAATCAAAAAATAGGTAGAAGACCTAAAGAGACATTTCTCTAAAGAAGAAATACAGATGGTCAATAGGCACATTAAAATTTGCTCAACTTTGCTAATTATTAGAGAAATGCAAATCAAATCTACAATGAGATATCATGTCACACCAGTCAGAATGGCCATCATTAAAAACTCTACAAATAACAAATGCTGTAGAGTGTGTGGAGAAAAGGGAACCCTCCTACACTGTTTGTGGGATGTAAATTGGTGCAGCCACTTGGAAAACAGTATGGAGTTTCCTCAGAAAACTAAAATTTGAATCACCATATGATCCAGCAATCCCACTCCCGGGCATGTATCCAGACAAAACTGCAATTCAAAAAGATATATGCACCCCAATGTTCATAGCAGCACTATTCAGAATAGCCAAGACATGGAAACCACCAAAATGTCCACCAACAGTTGAATGGATAAAGACGATGTTGTATATATATACAATGGAATACTACTTAGCCATAACAAATGAAATAATGCCCTTTGCAGCAACATGGATTCAACTAGAGATGATCATACTAAGTGATGTAAATCAGAAAGAGAAAAACAAATACCATATGGTATCACCTATATATGGAATCTAAAATATGACACAAAAGAACCTATCTATGAAACAGAAACAAAATAAGGGACATAGAGAATAGACTGGTGGCTGCCAAGGGGGAGGGGGTTGGGAGAGTGTAGGCGTGGGAGTTTGAGAGTAGCAGATGCAAACTGGTATGTATAGAGTGGATAAACAAGGTCCTATTGTATAGCACAGGGAACTATATTCAATATCCTGTGATAAACCATAATGGAAAAGAATATGAAAAAGAATCTATATGTATAAGTGAGTAACTTTGCTGTACAGCAGTAATTAACACAACACTGTAATTTAGCTTTACTTCAATTAAAAAAAAAAAGACTATTTGCCCCACTTCTATGGAAGTTTTATTTGTGTCAAATGGATTCCTGGTGGGCCCTTTCCATCTCTTGTGAAAGCAAGGCTATATGATGGTACGCATGATCTGACCACTGTTCAGACTCAGTCTGGACAACTGCTTCTAATTTCATTGTCCCTGGATCTGATATGTTAAACACATGGCATTTGCTATGTTTTTATTTAGATGGAATGAAACTTTGGATCCTATCTGAATTATGAAAAAAAAATTTAAGGGGATGCAAACTTATTGAATATTACTTCCTCACAATAAAGTTGTCAATTGTTCTTAATGAAAAAACTTGAAAATACTGAAAAAGTTAAATGAATTTTAGAAAGTTATCATTAATTCTCTTGCCAGTAAGAAATAATTCCATATGAATTTCTTTTAAGACTATTGCATATACTTGAAATCATAATTTGTTTACCTTTCTCTTCTATATTTTTACTAAAAATAAATTTTTCAGATTATTAAATTTTCTTATAAAAATAATGTGAATGCCATGATCACATTCCATTGTATGTATATACCATATTTTACTTAATCCTTTCATTGTTATTGAACATCTAGTTCATAATTTTTCATTATTGTAAATAAAACTGCAGCAAACATCTTGAATATAGAAAACGGTCCTCCTTTCTGGTTTTGTCTTTAGTATTAGTAGTGTGGATAAAACCAAGCAACTTAACATTTTCATCTTTGTAAATCTTTTGTTCCATTATCTTAAACTTGTATTCTGGAAAGACTGTGTACCTTTGACTAGTCTCACTAGAAATGTACAAAATACCCAACTAGCAAAGCATCATCAACTTTATGAACTTCCTCACTTATATTTTGCTGATTTGATGAATGAACATGTCTCATTCCACGAACTTAAGTTTATTTGATTACTCTTGGTGAGAAATGATTTTTTTAATTTTTATATTATTAATATGTCTCTACTTAATTAATCCTCCAGAGGACCTGGTCTGAGATACATTCATTCAATCTACTCTTTTTCCTGTTCTCTGATTCATTCACTTCAGCTTGAATTTTATAGTTCAGTTCTTCCTTTTTATCTTTAAGCCTTCTGTAGTTGTTCCTTTTCTAAATCCTTGGTTTGAAAGTCAAATATATAAATTTTCTGTCATTGTAATAAACAATTTGCTTTTAAGAACTGCTTTGGCTATGAGGTACTCTGTTTTGGTATATCTGGATCATGTGTGTTGATTTGAGAACATCTTTTTAAATTTTTATAGTTTAGATATTACAAATTTAACTTTCATTAATCTCTGGGTTTATTGCTTTCTGGTCATAAATTATGGCCTGTATAATTTCTCTTGATAATTTTTGTAAATACTTCAGGAGTTATTTTTGATCTCTTTTTTGAGATTAAAAAAAAAAGGCCACTCTCATTTTCTCTCACCAAGCGTTTTTACTTCAGAGAATTACCACTGTTAGTAATTACATATTTCTTAGCATTTTCACTTGCTTATTTGTTCCCACACTATGTTATTAGCTCTGTAAGGATAGCAATCAGGATGCCTGCTTTTCTCATCATGGATTCCCAGAACCTATGGGAGTTTTTTGGGGTTTGTTTTTTTTTTTGGTTTTTTTTGAGGGGGTGTTTTGTAATGGAAGTAAATAATTAAATGTCCAAGGAATGTTCATAGGATGAAGGCAAGAAGGATGGAGAGTAATGGAAAATGGCACGGTTGATAATAAATACACCCAAGAGATTGCCATGACTAAAAAGTCAATGTCAGCCTTAAGTGAGAGATATTGGCATTGCTTGCCTTCTGCTTGATTTGGACAAGCTAAAGGAAGAAGGCAGAGAGTTGGAGTGTCTAAATACCAACTTCCTGACTGGGTATGCTGTTTCTTTTAGACAGGCAAATTGTGCAAAATAATGGATTGATTTTTTTGTTCTCTTGTTTTCTGTATGTGTGTGTTGTTGATGATGATGATGTTGCTCTCTATATATTGACATTTAGTTTATAAATCTTCCAAGACTGCCAATCGATTTTATTGTTGCAAGTTTTAATCTCTTTAATAAGTTTTCATCAGTTTTCTGGGGTCTTAATAAAAAGTTGAAAGACTGTATTAGAATTCCTAGTCTAATCCTGTTTTAACCTGAAATCTAGATGTTGCTTCTTATGCTTGGAATTGTGCTGTTGAGATTTCAGTTAATGCGTTTGTTATCTCATAAACACACGTCAGTTAGAGCACCATGTTGTCTCTTTATTTAACAGCTTCCACAAGCACATTATTTTCCACAAAAACTGAAAAACTCATTTTAATTCAAACTGTGAAAAAATTCTACAGTGGATGAGGTGTCATTGCTTGTTACTATCCTTTATTTATGAAGCATAATTGGGAATGAGTTGACCTAGGAACAAAATTTCCAAGCCTCTCTTTAAGGAATCACTGCAACTACCAATGATAATGACAAAAGAAGGTTTTTAATGATAGGCTTGTTTTCTGATTGCAAGTCATTCATCTTAGTGCAGACTGACATTATCATCTTTCTTTTCCTGAAGAATTATCACTGAGCTTCCAGATACATCACAAGCAGCACCCCTCTGGTTTCCCTCTTCCCAAAGTAGATTAGATGTCTTCTTTGCTGTTCTCTCACAGAAGAGTATTCATATATTTTCACATCACTATTACTTTTCTCATTACACACTGTAATTATCTACTCACCTGTCAGTATCCCCAATGGGATTTTGAACTCCTTGACAGCATTATTATTCATTTGTAGAGCCCCAAACTTACCACAGTGCCTAGGAAATAGTAACACTCAATAAATACTAGTAAATTGAGGGGAGAGAGAAAATGAGGTGTGAAAGGAGTAAAGGAAGGTGAGGGGAAGTGAAGAAAAGAAGGATGATATTTTTTTTTAAAAATAGCCTGAATTATAATTGATATTGTAAGCATGGGCACTTTTATGTATGAAAGTGTGTTTTGGCAAGCAGAAATAAACTTATATAGAACAAATGAAAATCATGAAAAGATTGATGACTACTCTATTCCCTCAGATTCTGTTGTGGAGTTAATAATTCTCATAAATATATTCTAGTCCTTTCTAGAAAAGCATTTTTTCCCATATCTGCCTCACTTTTGTACTTTATTTGCTTCCTTTTTCTATCTAAGTAACCATCTGAAGAAATGAGTAGCAGACTGAACACATATTTGTAAGCACATAACATCTGCTAAATAAATCAATGAGTGAATGAATACCTAACAATAAATGAATACCTAAGGCAGAAAGTTAAAGAAAAAAACTTTGTTTACCTACTCAGAATTTTTTAAATGTGCTTGAAATACTTTAATTCTTTAGTGAAGTGATTGTCAATGCTGCAAAATGAGAGGTATGAATTTTGTAAAACTTTGTTAATTAGATAGGGAAAAATTCACCATAACTGTCCTTTGTGTTCAAAGTGGAGGCTATTGACAGCCACATCCAGTTCCATTCTAGACCAATAACTTTCTAGACACTGATTTAACTCTGCTGTCTAAAAAGCAAAGGAGTTAATTAGCAAGTGAGAATAATACTTGACTGACTCTCTACTAAATTAGATTTTGTTGACCTACCAAAGTGAATTTGTCATTATCATTTATTAGAAACACATACACACTCCCTCTAAAGGACTTAAACACCCTAGATTGTTAGTGGTATTTTCTTTTCACTCATTAATAGTATAACTGAAAAGACAGAGCTTTGGAGTCAAAGGCCTAAGAAAAACTGTCAGCTTTTCCCATTTCAACTGTTGTCCCCAGACATGCTGTTTAACCTCTCTAAGTCTCAGTGTTCTAATATATAAGATAGTGATAATAGTGCTTTCATTGTAGGATTTTTATGAGATTCAAAGGACTTAATAAAAAGAAAAGCTTATCTGTACCTAATATTATGCCTTATATTTATTAGGTACCTGATAAATCCTTTTAAGCAAGACCCTTTAAGATTAATTCTGTCATAACAGCTTTGAAGTTGAAGAAGGTGTTCTGGCTTGATTAATTAATTCATTTATTTGGTGTACATGTATTGCAAGAAAATTGTATGAAAGACCTTGATAGACACTTCAATATCCTAATTCCTGTCTTCAAGAGGATTATGATTCACTTAGAGAGATAAAATACATGCAATATGACTAAAATACTATGTAAGATATGGTATGATTAGATTATTTTCATCCTTCTTTCTATAGCAAATTGAAGTGTCTTTCCAAAATTGAAGTATAAGGGTGATAGATGAGATGACAATGAATAAGAACAGTGCTGGTTGAGAACACACAAGAGGGTTCAACATTTTAATTCATATTTGAGAGCTAAGGCAAACTGAAAGATGTTTTGAGTTTTGTATAGGAATGCCAGTATGTCAATTAAAATTCTGAACTTCTATAATGCTTAAATAGTTGCCACTCACCCTCCCCCGAAAGTTTGCCCCATGCTTTACTTGTGTCACTATCATTCAAAGATATTTTGCTAAATTTAGTACAAATTACAACCAGTTATATTTATCTCTATTAAGTGAACAGTTGAAAGTGTTGCTGTTACATGTTTTCTTTTCTAAAAGGAATAGTATGTAATTTCTGCTTCCTACAAAGAAAACAGACTAATATTAAGCTGTGGGCAAGTGCTCTTGCTTTACTGAGAAGTGAATATATTAGCTATTCTCTTCACCATCCTTCATAACACCACTCACTAGCTCTGTGCACTTATGAAAATTATTTAGCTCACTGAACCTTGGTGTTCATAATGTGGAGATAATGCCTGTCTTTTAAAGTTTGATATAATAAATGTAACCTAAGGAATATTATATGCATAAGTATTGTTAATATTATTTCTACTTGTTTACTATTTCTTCAATCTTCACTTGTCATTAGGAACAGCTGTCTGACTACTCTTTCCTACTCTGGAGGAGAGCATGCTGAATAAGTGTAATTATAAGCTACAGCTCCAGAGGTATGGTCCTTACACATTATAAAGTTCAATAAAACACAGAGAAAAAACAAATGAGAAAGAAATTACTTCTTAAATAAATATTGTTCCTCTCTAGTCCTTTGAAAATAAATAAACATTTAAGTCGGACTTCCCTGGTGGCGCAGTGGTTGAAAATCCGCCTGCCGATGCAGGGGATACGGGTTCGTGCCCCGGTCCGGGAAGATCCCACATGCCGCAGAGCAGCTGGGCCCATGAGCCATGGCCACTGAGCCTGTGCGTCCGGAGCCTGTGCTCTGCAATGGGAGAGGCCACAACAGTGAGAGTCCCGCGTACCGCAGGAAAAAAAATTTAAGTCAACGTCCTCCCATAAAAACAATCTACAGAATTGATTCCATACCCGAGCTATGGAGAGATAAAATCAGTCCTTTGTGCTAGTCTAATCCAGGTTCTAAAGCCAAAATACACAATCTCTAATCTAGAGGGAAAACAGCAAGTAATTTCAAGCTACAAAGTTAGCTTGAAGCCAAGAACAAGTTAGGTCCAATTGCAATAAGTAAATAAATTTTAAAAAAGTAAATTAATGGGGCTTCCTGGTGGCACAGTGGTTGAGAGTCTGCCTGCCGATGCAGGGGACACGGGTTCGTGCCCTGGTCCGGGAAGATCCCACATGCCACGGAGCGGCTAGACCCGTGAGCCATGGCCGCTGGGCCTGCGCATCTGGAGCCTGTGCTCTGCAACGGGAGAGACCACAACAGTGAGAGGCCCGCATACCGCAAAAAAAAAAAAAAAAAAAAAAGTAAATTAATGAATTAAGTTTGTATTATAAAATACAAATTTTATAATAAAAGGAGCAAGAACTGTTCTAGGGATGAAGGAAAATATTTTTATTTATGTAATGTCTATAAAATGCATTTAATGATATCAGAAACCATACTGTGATAGGCAGTGCCCTCAAAGAATCAATGTTTTCTTGTATACACATTATCAAAGGACGCTTTAGTCTTTTAATAGCAGTAACATTCTTTTAATAGCAGGTATAGTCCTCTAAGAATATTATGAGAAGTTTTTGGCTTTATTTGCCTTTTAACATTATATAAGCCTGTGTATTGAAAGGCGGCTTTGGGCAAGATGCAGGCATATTGTTAAGAAGCTAAAAATAAAGTTGGGAGGCAATAATAGCATATATATATTTTTAGAGCTTGAACCAAGCACAACTACAAAGCAATAATAATCAAATGTAGCAAGCACTACCACTGTCTCTAAAAGGAAAGCACAGTGTGTGCAGTGGAAAAGCTCCAAACTAATAAACAAATCCTCTGAAATCGCAAGACACACTTTCCAAGAAATACACAACACTCAAATACACACATACACAAGAAAATATGACAAAGAGATCATAAGTATTCTGATCACTGAGGCTGCCAGAAGGCTAACTTAATTAGTATAATCTCAAAGGACTTCAAAGTGCTATGGACTTAATGATAACTTGTTATACCAGTACTTCATGAACTGTAGGGCAATTTCTTATGAGCTGAAGAGCTGTGTCTAAGGGAAGCATCACGCCTCCCAGCCCCATAGGTTCTGCTGTCTCACTGCCTCTCCTTCATTGCACTAAACAGCTACAGTTGCCCTCTCTCATCGAGAAAGAATAAGAGGTATTAATTTGTTTCAACCACAGCTTGCTACTCCTCTACCCTACTTATAAGAAGGCTGCAAGAGCAGCAGTCATCAGAGACAGAAGGCAGCAGCGACTGTAAAATAAGATCCCTAACTCCTCTGACTTACACTCCATTCTGTGAGGAACTGAGGATATATTCAAACAGGAAAATGTGGCTTATTTCGGATTTTTGCACCTACACCAGCAGAAGCTCACCCTGAAGAAATGATTGATTAAGTATGTACATGAATATCCTCAAAGAGAAAATAGTTACATGTTTTCAACCCTGTACACAGTTGATAATATCTATTTATCCACCTATAAGATTCCTAACTATGTCACTGGCATTATAAGCTGTGGGAAAGCACAGGCACATACATAAAAAGCTCTGTGAGAAAATGACCTTCATTGTTATATGTGTGTAATTCCTATTCTAGAAGTGCTTTCATTATTGTATTATGTAAGAAATAGACACAATTGGATCTGTCATGCAAAAGACAAAATTTGCTGTGACAAGGGCTGGTTCTTATTTTCATTAATTCATTAAAACTTATAATACTTACTGAGAACACTTCATGTGCCAGAAAGCCAGAATATATTACTGGTATTGTTCAGCTCTGAGTAAAACATGTATACCTACAAACATATAAAATCATGTGGAAAAATGCCCTGTATTATTATATGTGTGTAATTTCTATTATATAAATGGTATCATTATTCTATTATATTAGAAATACAGATATCTGGGCCTGTCAAGATAAAGATATAATTCACTACGAAGAGAGCTAGATCTTACTTTCATTTATTCATGCATTCAAAAATAGTTATTGAGAACATTCACTCAGCCCAGAATAGTATTCAGTCCTAGAGAATACAATATACAAGATGAAAAACAGTCCCTGCTTTCATAGATCTAACAGTGCAGAGGGACAGTCAGAATTTAAACCAGCAACTGCTGTCCATGGGAATGAGTACTCAGAGATGAGGTTAAGGGGACTATGGGGGTACCTTGGACAGTGAAGATGAATCTGAAGAAATTTCCCTATAGACTTTGTGTCTGGTTCAAAAGGTAAGTGGGACAGTGTCTGGTAGGTATTGAAGTCCTAAGGTAAAAGAGAGAAGTGACTTCATCTAAGAACAGAGATGATATGGCTGGACTAAAGAGTGGTCAGATACGAGGTAGAACAGATCAGCAGGGCCAAATTTGAAGTCCCTTTATCCCTTGATGTGGGCTTTGAATTTTATCTCAAAGGATAGTGGATTCAAGAAAGTTTTCTAATCAGTTGACTGACAGGATCAGATTGGCATTTTATTCCTCTGGTTGTAGTTAGAGAGTGAATTTGAACAAGGTGACCCAAGAGTCAAGAGATCTGGGGGTGTGAGGAATGTTTAACATATTTAGTTAGCACTGGTGAATGAAGATGCCAGTAAGACATCTAAATAGAGATATCCAAAAAGCAAGTGGTAATATGAGTCTGGAGTTCAGAACAGGGACTAAGTTTGAGAACAATCAGCACTATCAATGTTGTGATGTCACATACAGAGAGTGTGTAAACAAAAGAACAGAACCAAAAAGGATATCAATGACTTTAAAGGAAGAGATTAGCACAGAGACAATTGAGAAATGATGAAGAGGGAGATGTAGTTTTACAGGAGCCAAGAACAGACTTTGCTTCAGAAAGTCTCACTTTGCTGTGAGACCAAGACAAATGAAGACTGGAAAGGTCCATCCTCAAAGAAGTAAGTTCTGATGTAGGTGAAACCAGTTCCAGACAGAAATGGGTTAAGAAGTAAGCTGGAGATGGAAAAACGAGAGTGAGTTCTTTTACCAGGTGCTGTATAGAAGAGATAGTCTTTCTCAGACAAGATACTGGAACTGGTAGATAAACCTAGGCAAAAAGTAGCTTCTCTTCTGGATAAGGACTCTTTTTTTTTTTTTTTATTGGAGTATAGTTGCTTTACAATGTTGTGTTTCTGCTGTACAGCAAAGTGAATCAGCCACATGTGTACAAATACCTTTGAAAGTGTCAGTTCTCCATGGATCTCTTACATTTCTGCATGTCTTAAAATCAGAGGCACTGACTTCCCTTTGTTGCAGAACTTGTACAGTAAACAGCCTTGGATAGTAGAATACGTCTCTCTACAGCAAGTGGTGGGCATGCTTAATGACCATATAAGATATTTAAGTTCCCTAAGTTTGGGGTTTCTCTCCTATAACACAACACACTGCATATATGGGTGTCACCTGGCCCTCTTCATACCTCCTTGTGGAAACTGGGTCTCAGGGAACTTGCACAAAAAATGATGAGACTCTGGCTATTACTGTAAGTAATAAAGTCCTTTGTCTCTGGCCAAGGAGTCTCTTGTCTTCTACCAGTATCCATGAAATGGTGGTAGTCTAACTTGTTCGCTTCAAGTACGGTAAAATCTCAGATTCTTCACAACTCTTGACAGTTTGGCTATTTGCATTTCTGTCCTGGTTCTGCTCAGAACTTTGACTTTTCAGGATTTATACCACCTAAAAAGTCAGAGTAAAACTGTTACTGTATAGAGAAAGAGCTTACTGGTTTATGTTGTATTCTCCCAAGTATATACTGTCAACTCCAATGGAAGCTATAGACTAGCAGCATAAATTAGAAAAATGAGAATGCATCCTACACACCACTGACAAGCTTGCAAGACCATATTTCTTAGTTCTGCATTTGAGTACATCGCTTAGAGTGCATATTTCCTGGTTATGTTCACTCTGCATACATATACACAGCGATAACTGCAGTGCTGTCATTTTAATGCCAAGTTACCTATATGACACAGACATATGATTTTGGTAAAACACTTCAAGGTGAATAATTTCTGAATGATGGAGGCTCTTTTGAAATGCATTATAATTCTTCAAGGAATGTTATATAATTTAAAAACGGTTATTTTTTTAATGAAGTATAATAGACTTTTTCTAATAGACTTTTTCTAAGGGATCTAATAGAATCCAACTATATCTTGAGCTAAATTCAACACTGACCAGGTGTTTATGCTAGCTGGGAGCCTCATTGGTTAAAGTCATCTAAAGTCTTCTCTGAGTAAGTTAGAATCTATCAATATCTTTTAATAGATTGTATTCCCTTAAAGAAGTATAGACCCTAGCAGGCTAAAAATTACAGAAAACAAATCATGTTTACCTGTGCTTCATTAAACGTTCAATAAACAAAAAGTAAAACAATATAAAGCTAAAAGAACAAACACAGAAGGGGCCTGTGTATACATTTAGTTCAAAGGAAAATAATAATAATAAAAATAGAATTGTCAGTTTGAAATCATAATGAATAGCTCAGATATTACCATGAAAAATAAATAACCAGAAAGATGAGATATTTGTATTCTTTAATGTCTACTGAGACCATCATTATGCAGATTTCTCCCTATCAGATAGGACTCAGTATTAGGTTTGGCAAGGGGAGATGAGTAATCAACTAAATACTGCAGATTAGGAGTAGAGGGGGAGCATTTTTAAAACCATTTTAAGCTCCAAGTAACTCTGGGCAGAATCATTGCAAGATGCATTATGTCCTGAATTACAAGTAAATTTTCAAAGAGAGTTAACTAAAGGTAATACGAACATCCTCTCTGGTGAAAAGTCACAGCTCAAGAACAGACACATTTATGAAACACAAGATTTTCAGTTTTTATTTTTGAAGAAGTTCTTTTTGGAGTGCAGTAGTTAAATGCCACAAATTTTTACTTTTTAGGTAAAAAGTAAAAAGGTCCTGAGGTCTCAGGACCTCTATAGGTCCTGAGAGTACCACAACCCTAGATTATCACTAATGGCCATCTGAACAGAAAATAACATTTAACGTAAATTGTTGCTAGAATAATTACTCCTTTTCACATTTAATAGTTTTCATTTCTTAGTATAAGTATGCTAATATGTCAATATATGGAAATTTTCCTAGATGGTCAAATAGCACCTTGGAAATGCCCACAGACCTTTCCAAACACCAAACAGTATCTTCCAAATAAATTGATAAGTATGGGAAATATTTAATAATCATACTTAAGGCAGGTAAGCTGATAACTGATTCCAGAGATAAGACAAGTTATCAAGAGAGTAATAGCTATACTTGCAACTCTTTTAGAAAATTATTAGCTTCAGTTCACAGGATGCAGATAAAAGGACAACCTAAAGATGACAGTGACAGAAGTTTTCATTCCATTTCACCTGTGACAATCTCAAGTGGTTCAATTACCTAGTATGTGTGTGGCAAGAATTTAAAATCTCTACCTCATTGTACTGAAGAGAAAAGCAAAGTGGCCAACTCCTGCATCAGCTGATCTGTCTGCAGAATCACAGCAAAAGTATTAGGCTTATTCATTCTCTAAGTACTGGAGCATCTAATTTGTTTCTACCCAACTTTCTCATCTGTTTTATCATCTTTTCATCAGACAGCACTGTTTTGAGTAATGGACAAACATAACTTACCTAGGATAAGCCATCAATGAGATGCTATGGTTTACCATTATCCATTTTAAAATGTAGGTTTATGTGTGTCTGGGTTGTACTGTGCAGGTGTATGAGTCTGGATGGCGTATAGTGTGTGAAGGAGGGCAAGCAAAATCTGCTTTCATGGGCATGGAAAGAAATTTATGGGAAAGTGATTAATATACATGATGAAAAGTGTTACAGTCTTAAGCCAGGAGAACATCTTGGATGAATCATTTAGCCTATTCTCATCACATCTTCCTCCAAATATAGTTTTTTTCCATATTTTTAAGTCATCAAAAAATAACCCTTAATACCACCAATATAATGTTTCACAGCTGGTAACAGCAAAATTTTTATCCCAAACTCTAAACTCCTTCTCTACTGCTTTATAGGCATACCTCCTTGTCCTGACCTCCAGAAAAACAGAGAAAAAATTAGTCAACATTATCCTTAAAATATGTTTCTACAGTTACTAATGTATCTAAGTTATCATCAAGACAGAGAGAAAGTATGGTATAAGGGAAAGAAAACTGTAATTAAAGGTTAAAAATAGCTAAATTTATGTCACAGCTCCAACAGTTACTAAGAAAACCCAGGGAAGTCACGATTTATTTGAACCTTTGTTGTTTCAGCTGTTACTTGGAGCTACAGAAATCTCTATTAGCAACTACAAAGAGATGTTATTTCAAACAAGATAGTGGAAGTGATAAAGCTTCTAAAGGTCTATAACACTTTTAGTCTTTCAACAAAGAAATCAGTACTATTCCAGCCAAATATGGATTTCTCATCTACAAAGCTGCATTAAAAATTTCTTTCTGACCAATTTAATTTTAAAATTTTATGTAAAGAACATAACATAAAGTAGCTGGCTCAATAAAATAGCTCAATATGTTTATGTAAAGCCACTGCCCCAATACAGATTACATAACAGATGCTCAGTAAACAAAAATTATTGCTAATAGTAGCATTAGAAGTGGCAGTAATGCTGCCCCTCAATTATGCTTTCACTTTATTTATAGGAGAAAGAATTGGAACAGTTGATTTATTGAGCACCTTATGTGCCAGACACAATATCTGATATCATTTAGAACATCTTAACACCAAGAATTAGAATTAGTTTCCCCATTTTGTACATGAAGAAATGGCGACTTGTGCAGGTTTAATAACTTGCCAAAGGCTCAAAACTCAAACCAAGTTATGTTCAATTCCAAAGGTGTTCATGTTCAATTACAATCTATTGCCTCCCAGGAGTTCAAAGTTAAACTTCCTGGTCTTAGAAAAGTGTGGCTAGTGCTGAATAAATATGTGTACCGGAAGGTAATCCCTCTATCTCTACAGACTCTTTAGCCATTTACATAGGATTTACAATTTTAAACTAACCTCTCAGATTCTTCAAACATGCTGAGGGATGAAAGAAAAAGTTATTATTTTTGGTTAAACAGAGCTGTAATATTTTGATTTCTCTAGTAAGTATGAAGAATTATGGTAATACATGCAATTAAAATTTCCTTTGTTATATAATTCCATTACTGTTTTAAATTGCTTCATTAAGGAGAACTACATTTCCTTACACATTACAGCATGTGTGTTTTGCCACACCCTTCTTGTCAATATTGTCCTACTAATTATATACCAAAAATGTCTCTCTTTAAATAACTCATAATTATTTTAAAAATAAATAAATAAAGGAAATTGTCTTTGGAGTGTAGCATCTTGTGGTCCTGCTGCTCTTTTAAATTTGTAAAAATATTGAGATTAAGATGCACATTTAAAGCTTTGAATATTATGTCCAGACTATTTTCAACAAAGTTAACAGACTAGGATCCAGTAATTCTAATTACTCTAGTATTAGATTTCTGAAGAGTTGTAGTTTATCATTTTTATAAATTTCTCATATTTGTTATTAATGTAATGATATTGTGTTTGTCCCTTATCCTTATTACTTACAAAGCTCCCATAGATTGTTGTTAACATTTTAAATAAATTAGCCCATTTTGTAAAAATCTTTATATTTTGCATGCTAGCTTAGACCTACAAGCTTTTAATATGTATTTTGACTAGACACTTACTACAGCAATTTCTAGGTAAATTATTTACTCATACAGTAATCAAATGTAGTCTTACTACAAGATAGCAATGGACAATGCATTTACAGAAAACATTACATTTGCAAATTCAATTCAAAGTAATTCTTTTGAGAGTTAACAAAAAAATCTAATTACTTGTTTTAATACTGAGTCTATAAGAAAACTTGTAACACAGAAAAAAAAAAAAAAACACCTCATTTTGACCCTGCCGTAGCTCTGTTGCTGTTGGCTCCTGAAGAACAGGAAATTCTATTATTCCATCCTTACTGGTATGAACTCATAGCCATCCTAGGCTCTCCTGCCCAACCATTTCAACAAAATGCACTATTTCTTACCACTGGACCTGGTTTGATTTTGTTTTATTCTCCATTACAGACTCATTTGATCTAAGGTAGTCATTACTCTCATTTTAGCATCTGACCAGATCTACTTACAGACAAGCAAGCTCAGATTCAGATTATCCCAGTCCAATCATAGAAGCATGAGCCTCACGCATGCACTCAGGTCCCATGGAATTGCTGTCTCACACACGTGTGTGCACAGTGCTAGAGCTAATATTAGGACTGGCTCATGGTCAGTGTCCCAGTGCCTAGGACATCTGAGGTAAGCTGCCATTACCTGCGGCGACACACCTTGTTCAAAAGATAGACAAATTTGGGCTTCCCTGGTGGCACAGTGGTTCAGAGTCCGCCTGCCGATGCAGGGGACATGGGTTCGTGCCCCGGTCCAGGAAGATCCCACATGCCGCGGATCGGCTGGGCCCGTGAGCCATGGCCACTGAGCCTGCGTGTCTGGAGCCTGCGCTCCACAACGGGAGAGGTCACAACAGTGACAGGCCCTCGTACCGCAAAAAAAAAAAAAAAAAAGAGTTTGACACGACCCCCACATAACATCATGTTACATTGGCCAAAATATTTTGTGCATAAAATGATAGCATCATATCAATTATATTTTCCCCTAATGTTTTATAACAAAACTGTGGCAGTATGTGTTTTTCTCATATAATAGAAACAAAGCCAATGAAACATATTGAGACATGGTTGTTCTTATCTCAAGACAAAATACTTTGATTCTCTTTGATCTAAGTGTTCTTTTGTGCTCAGAGTTTCTTATTATGAGTTGAGATTATACCCTTTGCCTTTAGAGATTATGGAAAATGAATAATTTATCAAATAAGCTGAAATATTCTGCCAGAATGCAAAGCTCATACAAAAGTAAAATGACAGCCACCAATACAAACTGCAAAGTAAAATAGCCCCCAGCCCAGCATAAACCCCAATACACATCACACCCACACAATCTCTCAGCAAATATCAAGCAACACATTGAGATAATAGACTTGTCAGGAAAAACAAACATCCCTACAGACAAAAAGAGTCACTTTGTTAATAACAGTCAAATTGTGACGTCCATAAATTTTATCTGAGGCCTTATTAAGCTAATCATAGCCTTCATTCAATTATTTGCTGCCTTAAGAGTGGCAGATCACAATTGGAGGTCACCAGGAATTATTCGCATCTTGAACATTCTTGCCAAATGAAAATAAAAGAAAGTTGAAGTGTTGTTATCTCTCATCAATTGTTTTAACTATCTTTTCTCTCTCTGTGCTGAATGTAGAGTGTTGGCTGCATTGTTACATTAATGTTATACACTGTTATATTGATGTTATAGTCTTCTGCCAATTGTAATAATTTTCCCACTAAGATACTGAAGAAAAGCTGATGGTAAGTAATATTAATTTAAGACATGATTGCTTATGCTTATTAATTTTCCCATGACATTCTCTTTTTATCTTTGGAAAATTTTACAAATTAAAATGGACAGAGGTACTCTACTTCGATCTTTGAAAGATGTTACCGAAGGGGACCAGCCTCAAGAATCTTCGTAATAGCAAGAAATAAAGCAGTGGCATATTGAACAGAAAGCTTCACGGGGATAGCCCTGTAGGAAAAGAAGGAGAAAAAAGTCTCATGGACTCTCATCCATGGTAAGGTAACTGTGAATTATTCATTCAGTTGTTTTAACAAATTTATATTGAAGGCTTACTAATGCCAAAGTATAATGGTAAACAAAGTAATAATAAACAAACAAAAAATAGTCATTATCCCAAAATCCTGGAGATTAGGGTTGAGGATAGAGGGTCATCAGACAACAATTAAGCACAAATAAATATAAGTGAAGAGCTGTGATCAGAGGGAAAGCTTCATGACAATAGGAAAACATCAAATGAGGTGACTGACAGTGTCAGGCAGTCAGGGATGCTGCCTTGAGTAAATAATGATTAAACTGAGATCTGAGGGAAGAGTAGGAGTTAGCTAAATAGTGCTGTTTATCTGTTTATGGTATAAGAGCATTCAAGCATAGGGAAGAGCATTCAAGAAATGTTCTGTGTTAAAGGAGCAGGGAACATTCAAAGAATTGACAGAAAAGAAGGCTATATGACTGGGGCACAGAGAGCTGGAAGGACTGTGGGGCAGGATGATGCTGAAGAGGTAGATAGAAGCCAGCTCTCCATTGCCTTGTAACTCCAAGATATTATTTTTAATCCCAAGAACAATGGAAAGCCACAGATTATAGAGGGAGGGTGCATGCCGGGTATGATCCAACTGCATTTTGAAAGCATCTCATTGCTGCCGTGTGAAGAATAGATTGTCACAGGCATGAGTAAGTGCAGAGAGAGCACTTAGGAGGGCATTTTAGTACTTGAGGGATAAGATGACTGCTTCAGATTAGAGTGGTAGTAAATGAGATAGGCAGAAGTGAATAGATTTTAACTGTCTATATCTACAGACATATAGACTTATAGATAGTTTATGCTTATGATGATGACCTAAGGGGCAGTATATAGACTAGATGTGGAAGGGAGGAAGCAAAAAGCAGCAGGGTTGATCAATAGGTTTCTGGATTTCATTAATGGGTTAACTAAAGTATCATTGAGAGAGTGAGATGTGGGACACTGGAGAGGAGCAAATTGGATTTTGGTTGGTTAAGTGTGGAGCTTGACATGCTCTTAAGACATCAAGGAGGTCAGTTTGGGAAGAAAATTAGTTATGTGGGACGCTAGTTCAAAGAGGAGGAGATCTGGGATGGCAGTTCACATTTGACAGTCATCTGTGTATAAATAGGAATTTGGGGAATCTTCTGTGTTTTGTGTTCTAGCTGATGGTCAAATTGTAGGGTTTTTCCCAATAATTTTGGTTTCTAATAGACCATTTATAAATCTAGTAGTTATCATTAGAGTACACTTATTTAATTTTAATTTAATCTTTAAAGAATTAACTCTCTTTTTTTTCAACTCATTCCAAACACCTTTAGATGTAGCCAGGCAGGAAGGCACCTGCAGCACAAAGGGTGGGTACTAGGGATGTCAGAGCCTGGGAAGAGTAAGGAGGGGCTGGTAGTGGTAATGGCCCTGAATCAGATATCAGAGTCCATCATGGTGAAGAGGCTATTTGTACAGAGTGCAGCCCTGACGTGGAATGTGGGAATCCAGGAAGGATGAAGAGGACATCTGCACATGGGGGACAGAGTGGCCCTCTGCAGGCAGTAGGACCCCAAGAAGAATAAGAAGTGCTTCACCACAGACTGAGGACAGTCCAGAACATCGTTTCAGAGCCTGGGTGGAATGAAGTGAGTATGCAAAATAGGGAAGGGGCTCAGTGTAACCTACGATAGTAAATGAGGGCCCCTGAAAGGATGGCTAAATGTCAGGGTTAGGGAAGAGAGTGTATAAGATGAATCTGGAACAAATTATTGTGCATGAAAATAAGAAAGTGCTCACAGAATGATGGGAATTGACAAAAGGACAAAAAAAATCTTAAAGAACTGACCAAATATGGGAAATTTTGAGTATCAGAAGAAATAATCATAGTAATAAATTATAACTCATTGAATAAAATAGGAATCTGACAGTACTTACTAATAGAAATAAATAAGTGAATAAATTAAATGTTGAGTGAACAATGGATTATTTACATAGTACCAAGTATCTCCCCTCAAAATGCTTTTTAATTACTAAGGGAAGAAAAGACTTGCAGAGCCATCTTTATCACGTAAAAATTAGCATCGCCAATAATGAAACAAATCATGTACTATGAGATTGGAAACATTATTTCTTTGATAGTCTTGCCAAAGATGCATAACCTGCTGAAGTGAATCATGAGGAAGCATCAGAGAATCCCAAACTGAGGGTCATTAATACAAAATGGTATGGAATCTCCAAATCAAGAAAAGATTAAGTAATTGCTCCAGACTGAGGAGACTAAGGTGACATGACAACAAAATACAACATGTGAACTAGAGCTTGCTCTTTTTGTTATAAAGAATATTACTGTTACAGGTCGTGAACATTGGGATCTGTGTGTCAGATGGTAGTAATATGCTATTGTTAATTTCCTGATTTGTTGGTTGTCTTGAGGCTATGTAGGAGAAAGTCCCTATTTTTAGAAAATATGCTCTAGCTTATTCAGAGTGATAGGGAACCATATCAGCAACTAACTTTTAAATGGATCAGGAAAATAATGTTATTTGTACAATACAATTAACTTTCCTCTAGGTTTGAGACTGTGTGTTTTGAAGAGTACCAGATCATCTTGAATTCATAAGTAGCCAATTGTGAAAAGTAGATTACTGTTTATTTGATAAAAAAGCAGAAAACAAAATAAAGCATTAAATGGAATAAATATTGTGCTTCCATATTTTTTTGTCTGCCTTTTAATCAACAATGCATCCGAACTCATTTTTAAAACATGCAAAATTTGACATAGGAAGATGATGGAGAGCATAAGCAGTCAAGACACAGTGCTTACCAATTTGAGAAGCTTTCAAGTCAGAATGAACCACTGAATGAAACATTAGATTTTAGTCACTTGAAAGCCCTTGATCTTAAATATAGCCTCTTAAGAGTGTGATGTGCCATTTATTTTTCTTTTACTCAAGTTTTACTATTGGATATCTGATTACCTAAAAAGATAAGATGGAAATATTTTAAGATGCTTCTCTCCTCTCAACTATATTTATTACTTGATTTCTGTCACTACTCTAAAGTAAACAATAAATCCTGCAGGGTTAGGATCCTGAGACCTAAAGACATAATAATTCTTCTGTTGGAACTTAATGTACCACCAAAGATGAGCTCTGTCACTGGAATAAAATGGTGTGGTGAACTAGCTGACTACCTTCTAAAGTTATCACTCTAACTTTTCACATCATGATCCTAACACTTCATTCCATTGTAGAAAAGGAAAACGTGGAAGAAGTAAATATGTGAGGAAGGAGAGCTTAGATAAAATTCTTTCAAAAAGAAAGCCATTTATACAATTAATAAATATAAAATATATGTTAAATGGCAAAGATTTATTACCATTATTATTAGAGTAAATCTGTCTATGGCCTTTTGATTTTACAGATTGCACTAAAATAACCAGACATGTGACCTCTTTCTGAAATTAAATAATAAATAGTACATGCAGAATGAGGATAAGGGCAATGTGTAATTTGTGTCTCTTCAATCCACGTTCATGTTATCACTATTAATGGTATCATCAGTAGTTATCTGTTCCTGGTCAGAACAGCTAAATTACTTGAATTGTGCCTTTCATCTCCCTTCCATCCCCCACACCACTACTTCAGGTATTTGTCCATGTAAACAAATACACTCTGCTTCCATGTGGCATCCTGTTTTCTTTAGTCTTTTCCTTAAGAGGTACTCCCAAAAAAAGGGAGAGTAAAATCTCATCATTTTCCCCTTTTCAGCTTGAACTCTCTTTATTAATGCCCACCATCTCTGAAGATCCAGAAGAGTCTATGCACCACTTCCAAATGAAGCCTACAGTTGCATGCACACCAACTGCTTTAACTCTCACAGAAAATGAAAGCTTGAATCTCATTAAGATCTTGAGGTCCACTATGTCCTATGTCCACAAAAGTCCACTAACTCTACTGCTACTTCCTCCACCAGGTGATCTACATCCTTATGATACGTCTGGTTGCTCCAGCAGTGTGATTGTATTAGAAGCCCTTGAAATGTCAAAAACAATAAGAACAACAGAAAAAACTGTCGTGCTTTCCACCAAAGAAGAGGGAATCTCTGGGTCTCTCTCTTTCTTACTCTCTCTCACCTTTTTGTTACTACAGCACTTGGCTCTCATTAAATGTCTGCCATGTACTTCAAATACCAGTCAGAGCATTTTAATGAAATAGCCTCTTCAGGTTGTATTTACCACCCTCAGTCTACCTAGGACAATGGGGAGCCTATTGTGATCAATCTGAGTGCTAGAATTCTGCTATCAAAACTGTAAATTCTTTCTGTGACCCTATTTTACCTGCCCTAAAGCCTTATAGCTAAATTAAAATTAACAGGTTTTCATTGAGTGCTGTGGTAATTTCATGTTTCTAGTCACAGTAGCATAACGTTTCCTGGTGGAAGGGCATTTATTCATTCATCCCTTCACTCGATCTTAAAAGTCCACTGTGCTCTAGACAGGTGTGTATATAAATAATTACCCTGTAGTGGGTAAGGGCACCTTGGCAGTTTGGACCAGGACCAGGCAAGTAGAAAGGAAAGTATCATCAATTCTGCTTGGTTGAATGAAGGAAAGCTTAATAGAGGAGAACACACATGAGATGGTCTTGCAGGATGAAAGTCTCAGAGTCTATCAGGGGAATGATAAGGAAGAGCATTACAAGCAAAATAAAAGTTTGTGCAAAGGAATGAAATAATGAGGCTTGTTCAGGGAACTGTAAATAGTTCTACATACTTAGAGAGTCCCAGAGGCCACAGATTTTGGCATCAGAAAAGCTGGATTTGAATTTAGCTCTGATGTTTACTCTCTGTGTAACTTAGATCAAGTCACTTAAATTTTCAACATTTCAGTTTTTTCAATTTGAAAAATGAAAATAATGGTATTCACTTCAGGTTTTTTTAAGAATGAAAAAAAATATATATGGCCTTCTAGAGTCTTGCCACAGTTCCTGGAATATGGAAAATACCCTGTAATTTCAAATGGTCATATGGTCAACACTGCCATCATGACTGTTGTTGTTGTTAGTATAAGGAAAAGAGGAAATAAAGTTGAAGAGGTAAGCAAGGATCAAGTCACAGAGGACTTGGATGTTCTGCTAAGAAATCTGATCAGCACATTTCTAAATGTTAATTTCACTGATAATAATGTTTTTCAAAATTTAATGAAATCATCTTTAAAACTTACCATCCTTTATCTGTACAATTTAACCTTCCAGTTATATTTCTATGATGCCTTCCTTGTCACACATTCTTTCAAATGCCACTTTTCTTTTATGTCTAGCTATGTAATTTTAATTCTTTTTCAAAGATCCACAAATTAATTTTCATTTGCATCTTCACTTACAGTCATTTCTGTGAAGGAAGAATTAAACTTTTAACTTGACACTTTTATCATAAAGCCTCCCAAACTTCTTTTCTTCATCTTAATTTTCTCATTAAACTCACTTGCTTAAATGATTAGCTGTTAAGAAAAGGGAAAAAATACTCTTTTATCCACATACTTTAATGGAACTACAAGACTGACATAACTATGTTAATTATGAAGTATAAATAGAGCTTTCATTACATGTTGTCAAAAAACTTGTTTTTTTAATCTATGCTATAATTTACAAATGTGGACAGATCATTTGATTCAGATTTCTGTTTTTGAACAGAAAAAAGGAAGCTATGTATGGAAGCTATCAGGAAGATATTTATACATGAAAATGAATTTGAGTTTGAATAGCAACCTGTAAAAGTATTTATTTTTTGCTATATTTCAAAGTAGTCATTTCCATAACTCTCACCAATGATATATTTGAATTGCCAAATCCCTCCTACTGAACTAGCAGTAACTGAAAAATTCATCAGACATAAAATGATGTTTGAAGAGAGTTACACTTTGCAAGCTGAATATGCCAGAATACTACCTTTAAATTTTTCTCATAGTAAAATCATTAAAAAATATTTTTTTTGGAAAAAAACTCATAGAAAAAGAGATCAGATTTGTGGTTAAGGGAGGCTGGGGTGGGGGGAGGAGGAACTGGAGGAAGGTGGCCAAAATGTACAAATTTCCAGTTATAAGATAAGTGAATAAGAAGGATATAATACACAACATGATGGCTATAGCTAACATGGCTGTATGGTATATAGGAAATGTGTTAAAGGTGTAAATCCTAAGAGTTCTCATCACGAGGAAAAAAATACTTTTTTTTTTTTGTATCTATGTGAGATTATGGATGTTAACTAAACTTATTGCAGCAATCATTCCATGATATATGTAAGCCAACTCATTATGCTGTACACAAACTTATACAGTGATGTATGTCAATTATATCTCAATAGAATTGGAAAAACTTTGAAGAATAAACTTTTTTGAAATTAAGAGTAATGAACTTTTAAATATAAGGCATTTATGCAGTAGGGACATATTTAACATCTTTATTAAGATATAATTTATAAAGTTCACTCATTGAAAATTTAAATTCAATAGTGCAACCACCACCAAAATCTAAATTTAGAATATTTTCATCACCCCACTACCCTTTATCCATTACAGTCCCTTCCCATACCTGCCCCAACCCTAGGCACTATATCTACTTTTTGTCTCCATTAATTTGCCTTATCTGGACTTTTCATGTAAATGGAATCATACAGCATATGATGTTTTTGTAATTGGCTTCTTTCACTTAGTATGTTTTCAAAGTTCATCCATTATGTAGCATGTATCAGTAATTCGCTCCTTTTATTAATAACTAATATTCTTTTGTATGGATATAACACAGTTTGTTTATCTGTTCATCAGTTGATGGACATTTGGGTTGTTTCCTTATCTCACTTATTATGAATATGATACTGTTAACACTAAAGTGCAAATTTTGTGTGGATATATGTTTTTATTTAACTTGAAATATACGTATGAGAGGAATTGCTGGGCATACAATTAACTCTATTCTTTATCTTTTGAGAAACTGCCAAGCCATTTTCCAAAGCACTGTACCATTTTTAATTTCATCAGCAGTGTAAGGATTCCAATTTCTTCACCTACTTTCTATCTTTTTGATTGTTTCTATCCCAGTAGATGTGAAGTGATATTTCATTATAGTTCACTTTGCATGTCTGCAATGACTAATGATGATGACACACTTTTTATGTGCTTATTGGCTATTTGTATACCTTTTTTGGAGAAATTCAGGTCCTTGTCTCATTCTTTAAATTGGGCTCTCTCATTATTTAGTTGTAAGAGTTCTTTATATATTCTGAACACCAGTTATTTATCAGATATATAATTTGCAAATATTTTCTCTTATTCTGCAGATTGTATATTTACTTTCTTGGAGGTATTATTTGCAACACAACAATTTTTAATTTTGATATAGTCCAGTTTATCTATTTTTTTTCCTTTGCTGCTTGTACCTTTGGTGTCATATCTAAGAAACTATTGTCTAATATTTGGTCACAAATATTTACTCCTATGTTTTCTTCTAAGAGTTTAATAGTTTAGTTCTTACATTAGGTTTATTATTTATCTTAAGCTTTTGTTCTGTTTTGTTGGTACAGTATAACGAAGGGATCCAACTTTATTTTTTGCATGCTGATACCCAGTTATCCCAGCCCTATTTGTTGAAAAGACTTTATTTTCATTGTATTGTCTATGAACTCTTGTCAAAATTCAATTGAGCATAAATGTAAAGACTCATTTCTGGACTCTCAGTTCTATTCTATTGATCTACATGTCTATCTTTATTCCATTACCACATGACTGTATTAATTACTGTAGCTTTGTACTAAGTTTTGAAACCAGGAACTGTGAATACTCCAGTTTTTTTTGGTTTTTTTTCCCCCAAGAGTATTCTGGTTATTTGGGTCCCTTGAGTTTCCATATGAATTTTAAGATTAGCTTGTCAATTTCTGCAAATAAAAATATGGTACCTGGAATTTTGATAGGTATGCTGTTCAATCTCTAGATCAATTTGGGGAATATTTTCATTTTAAAATATTAACTTCTTATTCATGAACATGGGATATAAGTTTATTTAGAACTTTTTAAAAATTTCTTTCAACAACATAGTATTTTTCAGTGTACAAGCCTTGTGCTCCTTTTGTTAAATTTGTTCCTAAGTATTTTGCTATTTTTGAGGCTTATTGTAAATAAAATTATATTCTTAATTTCATTTTCAACTTGTTCACTGCAGTGTGTAAACATACAATTTATATGTGTATATTCATCTTGTATCCTGCAGCAAGATGAATTCACTTATTAGTTCTAAATGGGTTTAGTGAATTCCTTATGATTTTCTGTATATAAGATTACATCATCTGTGAATGGAGATAATTTTAGTTCTTTCTTTACTATCTGGATAACTTTTATTTCTGTTTCTCATGTATTTGCTCTGGCTAGAACCTCCAGTACAATATTGAGTATAAGTGACTAGAGAGGACATCGTTATCTTGTACCTGCTCTCAGGAGGAAAATATCCAGTGTTTTATCATTAAGTATAGTGTTAGCTGTGGGGTTTTGTAGATACTATTTATCATATTGAGGAAATTCCCTACCATTTCTAGTTTGTAGAATTTTTTTTTCACATAAGGATGTTGGATTTTGTCAAATGACTCTTCTTCAGGCCGAGAGATGACCATTTGATTTTTGTCCTTTTTTTCTATTAATATGATGTATTACACTGATTATCAGATATTAAACCACTCTTGCATTTCTCTCTTGTTTATGGTGTATTATCATTTTCATAAGTTGCTGGATTATGTTTGCTAGTATTTTGTTGATTATTTTTGTGTAGTGGGGGAGCAAAATTTGCAACCCTAAAATATATCTCTTTGGCATGAGGATTAACTTAGCCTGATTATTTTTAAGAAACAGAAGACTCAGGAAGTTTTTCTTGTTACCTCTCCTTTAACTGCCTAAAAGAATTTAGATAAAGGGCCTGCTTCTCAAATAGAACTAGCACCAGAGATATCTGCAAAGAATTAGGGCTGGGGTAGAGTGGGCAGGGGAGAATCAGACTCCACTCTGTGTCCCATGTTCGTTGCATGGTAAATATTTGTTAACCAAACACTTGCTTTTTTCATCTTCACGAAAATTGCCTTTGAAGTCTCAAACCACTACCCCCAACATTCTCATTTTGTCTTTAGCTAAAGATGGTATTTATGGTAAGGGGGTTGGCCATTTTGGCAAGTTACTCAGTTTTCCTAGGTCTCTCCCATGGATACATGTTATTAAACTTTTGTTTGATTTTCTCCTTTTAATCTATCTCATGTCAACTTAATACTTAGACTAGCCAGAAGAGCCTGGAAGAGTAGAGGAAAATTTCTTTCTCCCTGACAGTGTCTTTATTCATAAGGAATATTGTCCTGTACTTTTCTTGTGGTGACTTTGCCTGGCTTTGGTGTCAGGATAATATTGACCTCATGGAATGAGTTGGGAAAACTCCAAAATCACCTTCTAGAGTTGGTTTCAGTAATTTGTGTTTTTTTTTCTAGAAATTTGCCCATTTTATTTAAGTTATCTAATTTATTAATGTTATTATTCACAATATTCCCTTATAAACCATTTTATTTCTGTAAGGCCAGTAGTGATGTCTTATCATCCTGATTTTGGTCATTTGAATTTTTTCTCTTATTCTCTTGGTCAATTTAGCCAAAAATTTGATAATGTTGTTGATCTTTTTAAGAAATCAACTTTTGATTTTTTTATCTTTGACAATGTTGTTGATCTTTTTAAGAAATCAACTTCTATTTTTTTAATCTCCTCTATTATTCTTATGTTCTCTATTTCATTTATTTCCCTTCTAATATTTATTACTTTTTCCCTTCCACATGACTGGATTTAGTTTGCTCTTTTTTTAAAAAAAATATTTTATATTGAAATATAGCTGATTAACTATATTGTGTTAGTTTCAGGTGTCCAGCAAAGTGATTCAGTTATACATATATATGTATCTATTCTTTTTGAAATTCTTTTCCCATTTAGATTGTTACAGAATATTGAGCAGAGATCCCTGTGCTATACAGTAGGTGCTTGTTGGTTGTCTATTTTAAATATGCCTAGTTTCTTGATGTGAAAGATAAGGCTATTGATTTTAGATTTTTCTTCTTTCTTTAATATAGGTGTTAAATTTCCCTCTTAGTACTGCTTTCATTGACTCCCATAAGTTGTGGCATATTGTGTTTTGCATTCATTTATCTCAAGGTATTTCTAATTTCCCTGGTGATTTCCTTTTTGACTCATTGGTCATGAAGGATTGTATTGTTTAATTTCCACAAATTTCTTAATTTACAAAATATCTTTATTGATTTCACTCAATTATACTTGGAGGACATAATTTATGTGATTTCAATCCTTTCAAATTTAATGAGACTTGTTCTATGGCCTAACTGAGTAGAAAATAGTCAGTTGAAAACTTACATAAATAAAAATCAAGTTTTAAAAAATAATCTGTTTCACAACTTACAGGAATGTAGCAACCCCATCTACAACATTAAAGCACTATTGTTGCTTTTGATAACTTTGAATGTATATATTCTTGTAAAAAAATATGACTTAAATCCATAAATACCTCTCCTTTCTAAATTTTATGTTTGAATCAGGCTCTCTGAATTCAGACTATACAACAAAGCTAGTCATCAAAACAGTATGGTACTGGCACAAAAGCAGAAAATAGATCAATGGATCAGAAGAGAAAGCCCAGAAATAAACCCATGCACTTATGGCCAATTAATCTATGACCAAGGAGGTAAGAATATACAATGGAGAAAATACAGTTTCTTCAATAAGTGGCACTGGGAAAACTGGACAGCTGCATGTAAAAAACTGAAATCAGAACATTCTCTAACACCATACATAAAAATATACTCAAAATTAATTAAAGACCTAAATGGAATAAGACTGGACACTAGAAAACTCCTAGAGGAAAACATAGGCAGAACACTCTTTGACATAAATTGCAGCAAGATCTTTTTTGATCCACCTCCTAGATTAATGAAAATAAAAACAAAAGTAAACAAATGAGACCTAATTAAACTTAAAAGCTTTTGCACAGCAAAGGAAACCATAAGCAAAACAAAAAGACACCCTACAGAATGGGGAAAAGTATTTGCAAATGATGTGGCCAACAAAGGATTAATTTCCAGAATATACAAACAGATCATACAGCTAAATATCAAAAAAATAAACAACCCAATCAAAAAATGGGCAGAAGACCTAAATATATACTTCTGCAAAGAAGATATACAGATGGACAAGAGGCACATGAAAAGAAGCTCAACATCGCTAATTATTAGAAACATGCTAATCAGACCTACAATGACATATCACTTCACACTGGTCAGAATGGCCATCATCAAAAAGATTACAAATAATAAATGCTGGAGAGGGTGTGGAGAAAAAGGAACTCTCCTACACTGTTGCTGGGAAGGTAAATTGGTATAGCCACTATGGAGAACATTGTGGAGGTTACTTAAAAATATAAAACTAGAGTTACCATATGATCCTGCATGTGTGTGTACACACACACACACACACACACACACATATATATATCTGAATCACTTTGCTGTGCACCTGAAACGAACACAACATTGTAAATCAACTATACTTCAATAGTTGACGTAAATAAATATTATGTTCATATCATCTTCTTCTTTAACAATTGAGTGTCTGTATTTTCTCTGAGATACTTTCACTTAACCAGAAGCAAGTACTAAATACTAACTTATTCACTGTTTTTTAAAGTAACATTGACTTTTCTTACAAATTCTTCCACATTATATTAAAAATTTTCAAAGATTACTAATGGAGAAGATGTTGTGAGAGCAGCACTGAATGTTCTATGATCTACTGATAGCTAAAACTAGCTGCAACCAAATTTGTAGCTTCCTCTACCCATAACCTTCTCCCTTACCTCATATACGGGTGTAACTCTGCTTAGCATATAATGTATGTCCAATAAGAGAAAGCTTATTTGATTTTTTTCACAAAGTTGGTATCATACTGTAACAAACAGGAGAGTACATAGAATAGCCAGGAGTTTTCTCATAAAAAGGAGAGGAGAACTCTCTTACATTACATACTTCCTCCAAGAATGATTGGAGAATTTGTAATTCCAGTCCAAGGCCACAGTAGTTTTGCCTAAAGAGAAAGAAAATGACAATAAGGGATAAAGAACAGGGTGGCTAGCAAAGATCAGGAGGATAGAAAATAGGCACAACAAAGAGCAATCAAAAAGCAAAATGGTGGGCTTTTGCGGAAGATGGCGGAAGAGTAAGACGCGGAGATCACCTTCCTCCCCACAGATACATCAGAAATTCATCTACACGTGGAACAACTCCTACAGAACACCTACTGAACGCTGACAGAAGACCTCAGATCCCCCAAAAGGCAAGAAACACCCCACATACCTGGGTAGGGCAAAAGAAAAAAGAATAAACAAAGACAAAAGGATAGGGACGGGACCTGCACCATTGGGAGGGAGCCGTGAAGGAGGGAAGGTTTCCACACACTAGAAGCCCCTTCGCGGGCGGAGACTGCAGGTGGCGGAGGGGGAAAGCTTCGGAGTAGCGGAGGAGAGCACAGCAACAGGGGTGCGGAGGGCAAAGCGGAGAGATTCCCGCACAGAGGATCGGTGCCCTCAGGCACACACCAGCCCGAGAGGCTTGTCTGCTCGGCCGCCGGGGCGGGCGGGGCTGGGAGCTGAGGCTCGGGTATCAGGTTTCAGTCGGAGCGCAGGGAGAGGACTGGGGCTGGCGGCAGGAAGAGAGCCTGAAGGGGTTAGTGCACCACGGCTATCCCGGAGGGAGTCCGGGGAAAAAGTCTGGAGCTGCCGAAGAGGCAAGAGACTTTCTCTTCCCTTTTGTTTCCTGGTGCGCGAGGAGAGGGCACTAAGAGGGCTGCTTGGGGAAGCGCCGGAGACAGGCGCGAGCCGCGGCTAAAGGCGCGGACCCCGGAGACGGGCGTGGGACGCTGGGGCTGCTGCTGCCGCCGCCGCGGGGCCTGTGTGCGAGCGCGGGTCACTGTCCGCCCCGCCTTCTGGGGGGCCTGTGCACCCCGCCACTGCCGGGGTCCCGGGACCCGGGGAAGGCTTTCCCGGGAAAGCGCACGGAGCGCCACGGGCTGCTGCAACGTCACGCCGGCCTCTGCCGCCGCAGGCCCGCCCCACACTGGGCGCCCCTTCCTCCCCTCTGCCTGAGTGAGCCAGAGCCCCCGAATCAGCGGCTCCTTTAAACCCGTCCTGTCTGAGCGAAGAACGGATGCCCTCCGGCGACCTACGAGCAGAGGCGGGGCCAGGTCCAAGGCTGAGACCCGGGAGCTGTGAGAGCAGAGAAGAGACAGGGAAATCTCTCGGTGCAGCCTTGGAGGCAGCGGATTAAAGCTCCACGGTCCACTTGATGTGCCCTGCGTCTGTGGAGTGCATGAATGGACAGCAAATCATCCCAAATTGAGGAAGTGGACTTTGAGGACAAGATTTAAGACTTTCCCCCCTTTTCCTCTTTTTACACCGAATTATCCCAAATTGAGGAGGTGGACTTGGAGAGCAAGATTTTTGATTTTTCCCCCTGCTCTCTTTTTGTGAATGTGTATGTGTATTCTTCTGTATAAGATACTCTCTGTATAGCTTTGCTTCCACCATATGTCCCAGGGTTCTATCTGTCCGTTTTTTATTCAATAATTACTTTTTAATTTTAATAACGCTACTATATTTCATACTTTATTCTATTTTACTTCACCTGCTCTTTCTTTTTTCCTACCTTCCCTTCTTCCCTCCCTCCCTCCACCCCTCCTTTCCTTCTTTCTCTCTTTCTTTCCTTCCTCCCTCCCTCCCTCCCCCTGTCTTTCTTTCCTTCATCCCTCCCTCCCGCCCTTCTTTTTTAACTTTCTTTTTCTTTCCTCCCTCCCTCGCTCCTGTCTTTCTTTCTTTCTTTCTTTCCTTCCTCCCTCCCTTCTTCCATTCACTCTTCCTTTTTCTTTCATTCCTCCCTCTCTCCCTCCTTTCTTTCTTTTCATCCTTCCTCCCTCCTTCCCTCCTTTCTTTCTTTCTTCCTTCCTTCCTACCTTCCTGTCTTTCCTTCTTCCTTTCTCTCTCTCTCTATCTCTTTCTTCTACTAATTCTTTCTTTCTACATTTTCTCCCTTTTATTCTGAGCCGGATAGATGAAAGGCTCTTGGTGCTGCAGCCAGGAGTCAGTGCTCTGCCTCTGAAGTGGGAGAGCCAACTTCAGGACACGGGTCCACAATAGACCTCACAGCTCCACATACTATCAAGCAGAGAAAATCTCCCAGAGATCCCCATCTCAACACCAGCACCCAGCTTCAGTCAACGACCAGCAAACTACAGTGCTGGTCACCCTATGCCAAGCAACTAGCAAGGCAGGAAAACAACCCCACCCATTAGCAGAGAGGCTGCCTAAAAACATAATAAGGCCACAGGCACCCCAAAACACACCACCAGACGTGGACCTGTCCACCAGAAAGACAAGATCGAAACTCAACCACCAGAACACAGGCACTAGTCCCCCCCATAAGGAAGCCTACACAACCTACTGAAACAACCTTAGCCACTGGGGACAGACACCAAAAACAACAGGAAATACGAATTTGCAGCCTGCAAAAAGGAGACCCCAAACACAGTAACATAAGCAAAATGAGAAGACAGAAAAACACACAGCAGGTGAAGGAGCAAGATAAAAACCTACCAGACCTAACAAATGAAGAGGTAATAGTCAGTCTACCTGAAAAAGAATTCAGAATAATGATAGTAAAGCTGATCCAAGATTCTATTTCCAAGATCCAAAATCTTGGAAATAGAATAGACAAAATGCAAGAAACAGTTAACAAGGACATAGAAGAACTAAAGATGAATCAAGCATTGATTAAAAACACAATAAATGAAATGAAAAATACTCTAGATGGGATCAATAGCAGAATAACTGAGGCAGAAGAACGGATAAGTGAGGTGGAAGATAAAATAGTGGAAATAACTGCTGCAGAGCAAAATAAAGAAAAAAGAATGAAAAGAACAGAGGACAGTCTCAGAGACCTCTGGGACAACATTAAACGCACCAACATTCGAATTATAGGGGTTCCAGAAGAAGAAGAGAAAAAGAAAGGGACTGAGAAAACATTTGAAGAGATTATAGTTGAAAACTTCCCTAATATGGGAAAGGAAATAGTTAACCAAGTCCAGGAGGCACAGAGAGTCCCATACAGAATAAATCCAAGGAGAAATATGCCAAGACACATATTAATCAAACTGTCAACAATTAAACCCAAAGAAATCATATTAAAAGCAGCAAGGGAAAAACAACAAATAACACAAAAGGGAATCCCCATCAGGTTAACAGCTGATCTCTCAGCAGAAACTCTACAAGCCAGAAGGGAGTGGCAGGACATAATTAAACTGAAGAAGGAGAAAAACCTGCAACCAAGATTACTCTACCCAGCAAGGATCTCATTCAGATTTGATGGAGAAATTAAAACCTTTACAGACAAGCAAAAGCTGAGAGACTTCAGCACCACCAAACCAGCTTTACAACAAATGCTAAAGGAACTTCTCTAGGCAAGAAACACAACAGAAGGAAAAGACCTACAATAACGAACCCCGAACAATTAAGAAAATGGGAATAGGAACATACATATTGATAATTACCTTAAATTTAAATGGACTAAATGCTCCCACCAAAAGACACAGATTGGCTGAATGGATAAAAAAACAAGACCCATATATATGCTGTCTACAAGAGACCCTCTTCAGACCTAGAGACACATACAGATTGAAAGTAAGGGGATGGAAAAAGATATTCCATGCAAATGGAAATCAAAAGAAAGCTGGAGTATCAATACTTATATCAGAAAAAAATAGACTTTAAAATAAAGACTATTAGAAGAGACAAAGAAGGACACTACATAATGATCAAGGGATCGATCCAAGAAGAAGATATAACAATTGTAAATATTTATGCACCCAACATAGGAGCACCTCAATACATAAGGCAAATACTAACAGCCATAAAAGGAGAAATCGACAGTAACACAATCATAGTAGGGGACCTTAACACCCCACTTTCACCAATGGACAGATCATCCAAAATGAAAATAAATAAGGAAACACAAGCTTTAAATGATACATTAAACAACATGGACTTAATTAATATTTATACGCCATTCCATCCAAAAACAACAGAATACACATTTTTCTCAAGTGCTCATGAAACATTCTCCAGGATAGATCATATCTTGGGTCACAAATCAAGCCTTAGTAAATGTAAGAAAATTGAAATTGTATCAAGTATCTTTTCCGACCACAATGCTATGAAACTAGACATCAATTACAGGAAAAGATCTGTAAAAAATACAAACACATGGAGGCTAAACAATACACTACTCAGTAACGAAGTGATCACTGAAGAAATCAAAGAGGAAATTAAAAAATACTTAGAAACAAATGACAATGGAGACACGACGACCCAAAACCTATGGGATGCAGCAAAAGCAGTTCTAAGAGGGAAGTTTATAGCAATACAATCCCACCTTAAGAAACAGGAAACATCTCGAATAAACAACCTAACCTTGCACCTAAAGCAATTAGAGAAAGAAGAACAAAAACACCCCAAAGTTAGCAGAAGGAAAGAAATCATAAAAATCAGATCAGAAATAAATGATAAAGAAATGAAGGAAACGATAGCAAAGATCAATAAAACTAAAAGCTGGTTCTTTGAGAAGATAAACAAAATTGATAAACCATTAGCCAGACTCATCAAGAAAAGAAAGGAGAAGACTCAAATCAATAGAATTAGAAATGAAAAAGGAGAAGTAACAAATGACACTGCAGAAATACAAAAGATCATGAGAGATTACTACAAGCAACTCTATGCCCATAAAATGGACAACCTGGAAGAGATGGAAAAATTCTTAGAAATGCACAACCTGCCAAGACTGACTCAGGAAGAAATAGAAAATATGAATAGACCAATCACAAGCACTGAACTTGAAACTGTGATTAAAAATCTTCCATCAAACAAAAGCCCAGGACCAGATGGCTTCACAGGCGAATTCTATCAAACATTTAGAGAAGAGCTAACACCCATCCTTCTCAACCTCTTCCAAACAATATCAGAGGAAGGAACACTCCCAAACTCATTCTACGAGGCCACCATCACCTTGATACCAAAACCAGGCAAGGATGTCACAAAGAAAGAAAACTACAGGCCAATATCACTGATGAACATAGATGCAAAAATCCTCAACAAACTACTAGCAAACAGAATCCAACAGCACATTAAAAGGATCATACACCATGATCAAGTGGGGTTTATTCCAGGAATGCAAGGATTCTTCAATATACGCAAATCAATCAATATGATACACCATATTAACAAGTTGAAGGAGAAAAACCATATGATCATCTCAATAGATGCAGAGAAAGGTTTCGACAAAATTCAACACCCATTTATGATAAAAACACTGCAGATTGTAGGCATAGAGGGAACTTTCCTCAACATAATAAAGGCCATATATGACAAACCCACAGCCAACATTGTCCTCAGTGGTGAAAAACTGAAACCATTTCCACTAAGATCAGGAACAAGACAAGGCTGCCCACTCTCACCACTCTTATTCAACCTAGTTTTGGAAGTTTTAGCCACAGCAATCAGAGAAGAAAAGGAAATAAAAGGAATCCAAACTGGAAAAGAAGAAGTAAAGCTGTCACTGTTTGCAGATGACATGATACTGTACATAGAGAATCCTAAAGATGCTACCAGAAAACTACTAGAGCTAATCAATGAATATGGTAAAGTAGCAGGATACAAAATTAATGCACAGAAATCTCTGGCATTCCTGTACATTACTGATGAAAAATCTGAAAATGAAATCAAGAAAACACGCCCATTTACCATTGCAACAAAAAGAATAAAATATCTAGGAATAAACCTACCTAAGGAGAAAAAAGACCTGTATGCTGAAATTTATAAGACACTGATGAAGGAAATTAAAGATGATACAAATAGATGGAGAGATATACCATGCTTCTAGATTGGAAGAATCAATATTGTGAAAATGACTCTACTACCCAAAGCAATCTACAGATTCAATGCAATCCCTATCAAACTACCACTGGCATTTTTCACAGAACTAGAACAAAAAATTTCAAAATTTGTTTGGATAAACAAAAGGCCCCGAATAGCCAAAGCAATCTTGAGAACGAAAAACGGAGCTGGAGGAATCAGGTTCCCTGATTTCAGACTATACTACAAAGCTGCAGTAATCAAGACAGTGTGGTACTGGCACTTTTACAGAAAGATAGATCAATGGAACAGGATAGAAAGCCCAGAGATAAACCCACGCACATATCGTCAAGTTATCTTTGATAAAGGAGGCAGGAATGTACAGTGGAGAAAGGACAGCCTCTTTAATAAGTGGTGCTGGGAAAACTGGACAGGGACATGTAAAAGTATGAGATTAGATCATTCCCTAACACCATACACAAAAATAAGCTCAAAATGGATTTCAGACCTAAATGTAAGGCCAGACACTATCAAACTCTTAGAGGAAAACATAGTCAGAACACTGTATGACATAAATAACAGCAAGATCCTTTTGGACCCACCTCCTAGAGAAATGGAAATTAAAACAAAGATAAACACATGGGACCTAATGAAACTTCAAGCTTTTGCACAGCAAATGAAACCATAAACAAGACCAAAGACAACCCTCAGAATGGGAGAAAATATTTGCAAATGAAGCAACTGACAAAGGATTAATCTCCAAAATTTATAAGCAGCTCATGCAGCTCAATAGCAAAAAAACAAACAACCCAATACAAAAATGGGCAGAAGACTTAAATAGGCATTTCTCCAAAGAAGATATACAGACTGCCAACAAACACATGAAAGAATGCTCCACATCATTAATCATTAGGGAAATGCAAATCAAAACTACAATGAGATATCATCTCACACCAGTCAGAATGGCCATCATCAAGAAATCTAGAAACAATAAATGCTGGAGAGGGTGTGGAGAAAAGGGAACACTCTTGCACTGCTGGTGGGAATGTGAATTGGTACAGCCACTATGGAGAACAGTATGGAGGTTCCTTAAAAAACTAAAAATAGAACTACCATATGACCCAGCAATCCCACTACTAGGCATATACCCTGAGAAAACCATAATTCAAAAAGAGACATGTACCAAAATGTTCATTGCAGCTCTATTCACAATAGCCCGAAGATGGAAGCAACCTAAGTGTCCATCATCGGATGAATGGTTAAAGAAGATGTGGCACATATATCAATGGAATATTACTCAGCCATAAAAAGAAATGAAACTGAGCTATTTGTAATGAGGTGGATAGACCTAGAGTCTGTCATACAGAGTGAAGTAAGTCAGAAAGAGAAAGACAAATACCGTATGCTAACACATATATATGGAATTTAAGAAAAAAAAATGTCATGAAGAACCAAGGGTAAAACAGGAATAAAGACACAGACCTACTTGAGAATGGACTTGAGGATATGGGGAGCGGGAAGGGTAAGCTGTGACAAAGCGAAAGAGAGGCATGGACATATATACAGTACGAAACGTAAGGTAGATAGATAGTGGGAAGAAGCCGCAGAGCACAGGGAGATCATCTTGGTGCTCTGTGACCTCCTGGAGGGGTGGGATGGGGAGGGTGGGAGGGAGGGAGATGCATGAGGGAAGGGATGTGGGAACAGATGTATATGCATGACTGATTCACTCTGTTATAAAGCAGAAACTAATTAAAAAAATTAAAAAATTTAAAAAAAAAGCAAAATGGTGTGGTGTTCATTTTAGAATAGAATAGCAACAACCTCACATCACAAATCAGTAACTCTTGTAGAAAAGATAAGGAGTGCAGGAGAAAAAATTCATAAAAAGCAACTGGTACCAGATGAGAAATACTTCATTCTAGCATATATTAAGAGGTTTTATTAGTAAAATATTTATTCTATGTACAGTACTAGCAATTTAAAATATATTTCTTAGATTATGCATTTCCAATTGTATTGCAGCTTATTGATGGTTCACATACTGTACTTCTATTTGATTAGTGTTAAGGTATTCATTCTTTGTTCCATTTCTAACCATTCTTATATTTTCCAAGAGCCTTTGACTATCTTTCTGTTCCATTGTGGTGTTACTTGAATATTCTTCAGTGATTTCTCCATATTCTTATACCTGATTCAGGAATTTTTATAATTCTTAATATTATCAAACTTTTGCTAGATAAGTAAATACTCAAGAACACATTAAATTCTTTGAAGAAGTAAACACTAAGAAATGTGCATTTTACTTATAAATGCTTCTATACTCCATATTAATATTAAAAGAGATGACACATAGGAAACAATTCAGGCTATAGACATCCTAATTATATTTTCAAAAAGATTAATAAATATTTGAAAGTGTATTCAAGTATTATAATACCTATCCATTAGCTTTGTCAACATTTATACATCAAGCATGGTTTTTACCTACTCATCATAGCCTTCTGTCAATACCGAAGTAATGACATAAATACATACTCAGCTAAACATTCAAGAGAAAGGTAATAAGAGAATTCTGTGCTTTATGGGGACACAAAAGTTGGATCATAAGCAAAACTTTAAAGCAAACACGTGGACTACAAATGGCTTTGCTGATAAAGGAAGCTACAGAAGGGAGCGATTTTTTGTTTGTTTGTTTGTTTTTGGCAGGTTTCAAAAACTCACTTTATCCCAATGTGAAATGAAGACATGATTGTTTAAAAACAAATTTAGAGTATGATACTATGTAAGCATAAGGGAAGAGCTTTTTAAAGTGGACAACTGGTATAATTAGTAGTTAAAGTCAATATACAGTTGTTATTTTGTCACTAAAGACTTTTTCTAGAGGGGAGACATGGGTTTCCAACAACCACTGAGAAGAATAAATGAATGTGTCTTTGCTGCTACTTATCGAAAGGCTACATCCTATTAAAATGGGAACTGGGTTAACTTCCGCTCCCTACATGCTCTCTCAGGTAAATTCTTAAAGGAGTGAGGGCTGGAGGATTACTAGATATGGCTAATCTCTAAGCAGTGTTTCTCAATCTTAGCTGTTTATTCGGATCCTGGGGCATTTGATTCCCACCCAGATTCTGATAGAACTGGCCTAGAGTACAGGAAGGGAATTTTTTAATCTCCCTATTGATTTTAGTGCAGCCAAGGTTGGGAACCACTGCTCTATAGGTAAGTTGAGAGAGAGAGAATTTTTGTTATTTCTGGTCTAGGAGAGATAGAGAGAATCATGTGGTAAAACAAAGGAGAGCATGAAAGAAAAACAGAAAGAGAGAGATGATAAGAAAATCTGTGGTGTATTTTTCTGTGTATTCTGTTATTTTCATGTTCTATGGTCTGAGAGGATAAGATTCAGTCAGAACATTAAAGGCTCCAGAATCTTTGGGTTTTGTTTTTTAATAAATCTATTTATTTATTTATTTATTTATTTATTTATTTATTTATTTATTTATTTATTTATTTATGATTCCTGACTTCTCACCTCCCTCCCACTGGAGTGAATACAAGAGAAGAGTAGAATGAAAGAGGAGAGATGAATGGTCACCAAAGAAAATTTTCTCTTTATAATTTTACTCAAGGATTGCCCTACCTATGGAAAATATAAAATACCTGAGAAAAGCACAATGCATCTCTTTCCTTTGCCTACTATCTTCTCAATGTGACACCAAGAACAGGTAGTGAATGATTATTTTCATCTATGAAAAAATTGCTCTATTCTGCCAGTTGGTTGTATCAAAGCAAAAATTGAACTGGACAAAGTTAAACAGTAGGGAAGATTTTATTTAAGATACAATGAACTGGGCTTCCCTGGTGGTGCAGTGGTTGAGTGTTCACCTGCCAATGCAGGGGACACAGGTTTGTGCCCCGGTCCGGGAGGATCCCACAGGTCGCGGAGTGGCTGGACCCCTGAGCCATGGCCACTGAGCCTGTGTGTCTGGAGCCTGTGCTCTGCAATGGGAAGGGTCACAGCAGTGAGAGGCCTGTGTACCAAAAAAAAAAAAAAAAGAAAGAAAGAAAAGATACAATGAACTGAATTTTATTCAATGTACCCAAAATTCATATTTGAAACTTTAATCCCCAGTGTGACAGTATGTGGAGATGGGTCCTTTGGGAAGTAAATAAGTTTAGATGAGGTCATGAGGGTGGGGCCCTAATAAAGGAATTGGTGCCCTTTAGGAAGAGACATCAGAGAGCTTGCTTGCTCTTTCTCTCTGCCATGTGAGGACACAGGGAGAAGGCAGCCATCTGCAAGCCAGAACAAGAGTCCACTTGCTGGAACCTTCATCTTGGGCTTCCCAGCCCCCAGAACCATGAGAAATAAATTTCTACTGTGTAAACCACCTAGTCTATTTTGTTAGGATGGCATGAACTGACTAAGATAAAAGGCTATTGCAATAGAGGAAAGAGGACAGAATTTGGCCTGAACTTAACTTCATTAAAACAAAAGAGGGAGGGTTTTTAAGTGCTGGGGTAACTAGGAGAAAAGTACTGGAGGATGTTAGGAGGGGAAGGTTGATCAATGGAATGTGTTAAACAGGTTGAGTTATTCCAGAATTTTCAAATCTCTTTGATTAATCCATCTGTGCTTGCTAAGTTGCTCCCATTGAAGGTAGACAGGGAGATTAGGGGTGCTATTTTCTTGATGATTACATTTTAAATGGACGTCTCCTAGGTCCTTGGGAAAGGCATTTCTGGGTTGTAAAATTAGCAAGAATCTTTTAAGAAGCCTTACATATATCTAAAATGGCCAGAAAAAGTATTTATAATTACAAGTTTTCTAAAGTAAATCCTCTAAGAAAAAGGAGGTCAGAGTCCTGTCTAAAATTTAGTCAACCTGGGGAGAATGTTAAAGCGCTTGTACTCAGTTGTCATTATCATCCCTTAACCACCTACCCTCTTAAACTGTTTATGTAGAAATAAAAATATTGACCCTATCAGATCCATTTGAGTCATCTTCATTTATTCTTTATATCAACTTGTCTTACCATATTGGGATTTCACAATTTTTGTTCCATTTAAATGTTGAGTTCTCTTCAAAGTCCTCTTGCACAGAGGAGTTTCCAAGCATTGCAATTAACCAAAATATAAGATTATTGACTTACAATAGTAATATAAATATAATATAATAAATAACATAAGATGCCTGTGCTTGCATGGGTGTGTATGTGTGTATATATATAAAGCAATTTACCTTTAGAATGAAAAAAAGCATTCATAAATAGAAATTAACAGTAGTGATTTTTTATTTAACACTGTATCCTATGACATCTTGTTAACATTTATTACATCAAGTAAGGAAAGATTCCATATCTCATGGATCAAAGTTTTTCAAGTGAGTTTGGGTTTACCAAACAGATAAATCTGTGCCTCTGATTCTCATTTGTGAAACTGTTTATTGTATTGTTCAAATCAAGAAACAAGGGCCTTTGTTCAGATGTACCAGCTCTGTCAAATGAGCTAGAAAAGGGGAGCTGAACTTGCAACCCCAGATTATATATCTTGGTCAAAAGGATTACTTTGAGCCTGTTATTAAGAAACAAAAACAAAACAAACAAACAAACAAAAATCAGATGCTATGGGAGAAACTCTGAAATTCAGGTAGAAGTTACAGTTTTGTAAGAGACATTTCCATTTATAAGGGACATTTCCATTTGTAAAGGTGTTTCCCTCTCTGTACCAGGAAGAGAAGGATGACTTTTTATTACAGGGGAAGGGTCTCAGCCAAGAACTTTGAAGGATAGAGGTAAAATTATTTTTCTTACCCCACACTGATAGTAAATAAAACAAATTCATGCAACATGCATTTGTAAACTCAACTAAATCTCTCCTGATTTTTGTCAAATCATATAGAAACCATCTCATCAAGTTCAGAAGCAAACAGCAATGGAGGATTGAACCAGCATTAAATATGAAAAAAAGTTTTTAAAAATCCTAGAAATTACCATTAACTCTATTTATAAAGAAATAACTTTTCACGAGGTGACCTTTTTCCTTGAAAAAGGAAACACATGGAGTTCTCTCAAGTGATGTATTGCCAGAAAGTCTAAATATCACTAATTTTCTTTGCCCGGGAAGAAAGAGGCAGCCACGTTGACTTTAAAACAGTTGGTAATTTGTAAAGTTACTAAGGTTAAAATATTGACCTTATAAGCCCTTGTTAAATCTATGAGTGGAGGGTTGTCTATATTATTTAAGTAAAAAATGTAGTAAAGCAAAGTCTAACCTCCATAAAAATTAAAAAGGAAGAAAGATACTAGGGAAGAAGATGTTAAGATGGAATATATACAATAACCCAAAAGTATTGAAGATGTAAATTAGTTTCATTTTAACATGCTGTGTATGGGTAGATTATTTTCTAACTAAAAACAAAATCTTTTCTTTTCCCTCCCTATTTGAGGACACACTGGTATAAGGACAAGTGTATTACTGGGTACCATTTATTTGCAAGAATCAGAATCTCCTTAGAAAAACTAAAATGTTGAAAAATTCGTAAGCAAGTTGTCTTTCATACTTTCATTATTATTTATTCATTTTTCCTACTATGTGAAAGAGAAGAAAAAATAAATCCACAGTTGATGTCATATTAGGTTCAGAGACAAAGGACATCAAAGCTACAACAGAAGGGAAAGCATTGACCCCAACCCCTGGCCTGGATGACTACAAAGCTCTCAAGTTCTTTCTGCACCACAACTTATTCTGAACACTGAATAACTCTAGTTACACTGAAGCGCAGAATCATCTTAAGGCCTATTTTGACTAACTAAATTCGCTTTATTCAAAAACTTTTGATATTGCTTCTCTTTTTAAGAACAGGCTATTCCTTATCTTAAGAAGAATAAAAGTGTATTCTAGATTTAGATTCATGAAAAAGAGAAATTGGAAAATTTATTTATGGTTCTATATAATTCGATCTTGTTTTAGTCCAAACACTGAGTAATAGAAAATAAATTTTATTCTATTCTGGTTGGATTGATGAACAGAAAGAAAAAGCAATTATACTGAAAAAAAAAGTGGGGAGACAAGAAAATGATTTGGTAGACAGAGGGAGATTTTCTCTTCACAAAGCTCTTCTCTACATGAAAACCTCAGTCTTTGGAGAACTAATCCAAACCAAGCTCCATTTCATTTGTATATATAAATGTCTGGGATAAACTAGTGAACTTCATCCTGATCTAAACAGGATTAGAAAAGAATACTTATCATCCTCAGGGATGAAACAGAAATAGAATCTTATCAGTGTAACTTCACTCTATTAGCTTAAACATGTCAGGAAACATAATATCTTTCTGTAGTGTACAAACCTTGCTAATTGCTTGTATTATCTTGTTATCCAGATTTCACAACAGTTAGTAGATAAATTATAATTGGCACATCCCTAAAGACTATAGATTAAGGACTAAACAGAATAGAAAAATAAATCTCTTCTGATTACCTTCAAAATCCTCAATGAATGTAGTTAAGAAATGATTTTAAAACTTTCCCTTCTGACAGTAATGGAGCATTTGTCAGTTGCTATGGTAAAGCAAGGATAGAGTTACTGTGTAGCAAAGTACTTAGTACCTAATGCTGATTTTTTGCTGCTACTTATACCTTGGCAATCATTGGAGATAAGACTGAGAATTGGAACTGGAACAGAGATAGTTAGCTCCTTCATGAAAAGGCTGTTTTATTCTGAAATATTTTTCACTGAGTAGTACAAATCAAATGATAAATTTGGAGATCAACAACTGTGACAAAATTCATATCCAAAAATCTAAGACATCGATGAACTCCTGCTGGTTTCTTTTCGGGAATCACAGCAAAGTAAAAGCAGCCACAGAAGCATACTAAGATATTTGCTTTTCAAATCATTTTGTATTTCAAGAAATATTTTATTTTGCATATATTGATGTGTGAAACTTTAAAATCATAAATAAAGTTTCTCTTGAAAACTTAATGATATCTAAAATTTGCCCTTTGATAAGGAAACTCTCATTACTTCTTACATATATAAAATTTATAATAGGGAAAGATGGATGTAGGTCCCTTTAAATTATTTTCATACAAGTATAGTTAATTACATGTATTAACCACATTATAATTCTTTAATTATGTTATACATGTACAGTAAATGTTAATTTTATAAATTTAATTCCTGTATCTTATATCTCACAATATTATCTCACAGTTAACACCTTAATTTTTTTTCTCAAGATAATATAGAAGGTTTGTAGGTCTGAAATGTACAACCCAAAACAAAACTTAACTACAAAGGTCAAAGAATCAAAACACATTTAAGTATAACATGTATGGATACACTCATACCTTCCAATAAAATAGGTAATGCCAGTTCAAAAGAGGAGTTAGGCCTGTATCTCTGAAATGAGTCAAAATACCAACATTTTAAAGTGGCTTAAGTAAAATGACTGAGTCAACTTTTTTTTTTTCGGTATGCGGCCCTCTCACTGTTGCGGCCTCTCCCCCTGTGGAGCACAGGCTCTGGATGCGCAGGCCGAGAGGCCATGGCTCACAGTCCCAGCTGCTCCATGGCATGTGGGATCCTCCCAGACCGGGGCACGAACCTGCGTCCCCTGCATCGGCAGGCGGACCCCCAACAACTTGCACCACCAGGGAAGCCCACTGAGTCAACTTTGACCAACGCCTATGTAAGCATTTCAATTAAGGATTTCCATGAGTTAGCAAAAGATATTTCAATGAATATTTAACATTTCACCTGACTCTTAAATACTGAAATTACCCGCACCATCAAGAGGGCAGTTATTTCTCAAGGCATAAAATTATAGAAAAAAAAAAAGTTAAAAACAAAATTCCAGGCAAAATGTTAATCCCTTAGGCACTCCCCAAGTCAAATAGACTTTCAATTTCAATGTCAAAATAATTAATCTTCAGTCTCAAGAGAAAAAACAAAACAGTCTTCCTCTGATGTATACATGTTACCCAGAGACAGAAACTACAAATAATATACTAAAATTATTTTACTCAGTAATAATAAGTAGAAAACTTCCCATATCATGTTATAAAATTAACATACCTTTGATACTCAAACTTGGCAAATATAGAACAAGAAAGAAAACTGTGGAGCAATTTCATTAAAAAATACAGACACAAGTGCCTGATAAAAGATCATACAAATCTAATGTGACAGTTTATTAAGTAGATAACAAAACATAACCAAATATAAAAGATTTGAAAATATAGATAGATGGCTCAAAATTAAGAAATCAATTCAGAGAACATATGTTATCAATAGGTCAAAGCTTTTCAAAAACACATAATTATCTCCATAAATATTATTAAATAAATATTTCAATAAATTTTTAAGGCTTAATATCAACCATGGTTATTTTTAAAATCTTTATTAGGATAGAAAGAGAAGGAATTTTTCTTAAAATTATTATGAGCTGGTTAAAATCCAGTAGCATTCTTAGTAGAGAAATATTAAAGGAATTATAACAAATAGAAAAAAGCAAGGCTGCTATCACCACTACTGTTGAAATATTCTGGTCAAAGCAATACATAAAAAAGGAGAAGATGTGACAGAAGCTGTAATTATCTACAGAGGTGACAAAACTCTCAATATTTGTAGATGATACTATTGTCAACCTAAAAAGAAAAATCCTGTAAAATGATTAATTAACTGATAAAACATCTAAGAGAGTTTGCCATGTTTAATCTTTTTAGAATAGACATCAGTAGCTCTTTCATAAACCTCAAATAGCCCATTAGAATGAAAAACATAAAAATGGATAGACAGATAATGAGCTTGAATAGTGATTCCAATAATAAATCCACGTATATAGAATATATTATATGAAATGTGAAATTTTAAATTAATGTGGAGATACATGGTTAATATATGGTTAATAAACATTGTTGGATCATTGGGGAAAAAATAGAGTTTCAAGTAAATTATAGCCATACCAAAAATTTCAATGTAAAATATATATAAAATGCTGAAAATTATAGAAAAATATTTACATAGTCTTATAGGTGGAACGATACTAAACCTAGGATGATTAAAAAAAACAAACAGGTTCAACCACAAAATTTTAAAGAACTATATGATAAAATTCACCATAAATAAAGTTAAAAGAAAAGCAATATTCTAGGACAGGTTGGCAAACTATGGCCCGTGGATTGGCTGTCAATTTTTGTAAATAAAGATTTTTTGGAACACAGCCACACCTGATCATTTGCATATTGTCGATGGCTGCTTTCAGCAAGGGTAGACTTGAGTATTGTGATCAAACCCACATAGCCCACAATCCCTAAAATATTCGTAGCCCCTGGTCTAGAAGAAAATATTTGCAATGTACATAATAGACAAAAGGTTGTTATTCAAAATGACCACCAGAATAAATTGTCAACTATCCAAAGCTGAGCTTACCACTTACTCATGGCACCAAAGACTACTTTGAAAGAGTCTCAGTAGTGTCAGAAGTTGGCAGTAAATGGTGGATATTTTCAGTGTTTTGAATTCTGGTCTCCAGTGATTAAGGCAAGTCTTTCAATGAAGAAATCTGATGGTAATTAATAATAATAATAACTTTATTAAGGTATAACTGGCATAGGATAAACTACCCATATTTGAACTATACAACTTGATCTTTTCATGTATGTATAAACCTATGAAACCATCATTATAATCAAACAGTCAATATATCCATCACCTCCTGAAAATTCCTCATGTTCCTCTTTGAAAACACCCTTTTCCTCCAGTCAACCACAAGGGATGCCACTACATTAATTAGATCTACTTTAATTTCTTTTGGCAATATTTTGTAGTTTCTGCACAACTTTTATCAGATTTATCTGAAAGTATTTCATAAATTCTTACAGTCTTCCAAGACTGAATCAGGTAGTTCAGGGTTGATGGCATAGTGGTGAGCACAGCTGCCTTCCAAGACTGAATCAGGAAGAGATAGATAATCTGAACAGACTAGTAACTAGTAAAGAAATTGAATTAGTAATCAAAAAACACCCAGCAAACAAAAGTCCAGGACCAGACAGCTTCACAGGGGAATTCTAACAAACATATAAAGAAGAGTCAATATTTATTCTTCTCAAACTACTTCAAAGAATTGAAGAGAAGGAATATTCCCAAATTCATTCTATGAGGCCACTATTACCCAGATACCAAAGCCAGACAAAGACTCTACAAATGAATGTATATATATGAATATATAAAATCCTCAATAAAATATTAAATTAAATTCATCAATATATAAAAATGATAATACACCTTGATCAAATGGGATTTACTCCAGGAATGCAAGCATGGTTCAATATCTGCAAATCAATCAATGTAATATATTATATTATCAAAATGAATGATAAAAATCACATGATCATTTTCATAGATGCAGAAAAAGCATTTGACAAAATGCATTGTCAATTCCTGATGAAAAATCTCAACAAAGTTTGCGTAGAGGGCACATATCTCAACACAATAAAGACCATTTATGACAAACCCACAGCTAACATCATACTCAGTGTTAAAAAAAAAAAGAATTGCAAGCTTTTCCTCTGAAATTAGGAAAAAGACGAGGATACCTATTCTTTCTATATTTATATAACATAGTATTGAAAGTCTTAGTCACATCAATCAGACAAGAAAAAGAAATAAAATGCATCCAAATTGGAAAGGAAAAATTAAAACTGTCACTATCTGCAAATGTCATACTACTATATATAGAAAACCCTAAGGACTCCACCAAAAAAACTATTAGAACTAGTAAGTGAATTCAGTAAAGTAGCAGCATAAAATATTAATACATGGAAATCTGTTGCTTTTCTATAACCTAATAATAAACTATCAGAAAAAGCAAGAAAACAATTTAATTTACAACCACATCAAAAAGAATAAAATACCGGGCTTCCCTGGTGGTGCAGTGGTTGAGAGTCTGCTTGCTGATGCAGGGGACAGTGGTTCATGCCCCGGTCCAGGAAGATCCCACATGCCGCAGAGCGGCTGGACCTGTGAGCCATGGCCTCTGACCCTGCACATCTGGAGCCTGTGTTCCACAATGGGAGAGGCCACAACAGTGAAAGGCCTGCATACTGCAAAAAAAAAAAAAAAAGAATAAAATACCTAGGAATAAACTTAACCAAGAGGTGAAAATCTATACTCTAAAAATTATAAGACATTGATGAAGGAAGTTGAAGGTAATACAAATAAATGGAAAAATATACCATGTTCATCGACTTGAAGAATTAATATTTTTAAAATACCTATAATACCAAAGCAATCTACAAGCTTAATGCAAGCCCTATCAAAATTCCAATGACATTTTTCACAGAAATGGAACAAACAATCCTAAAATTTGTATGGAACCACAAAAGACCCCAAATTGCCAAACCAACCTTGAATAAGAACAAAGCTGGAGGTATCATACTCCCTGACTTCAGACTATACTACAAAGCTACAGTAATCAAAACAGTATACTACTGGCATAAAAACAGACATATAGATCAATGGAACAGAAGAGAAAGCTCAGAAATAAACCCATGAACATGTGGTCAATTAATCTATGACAAAGGATGCAAAAATATACAACGGGAAAAAGTCTCTTCAATAAATGATGTTGGGAAAACTGAACAGCTGCATGTAAACAGTGAAATTAGAACATTTTCTCACATTGTGCAATAAAATAAACACAAAATGGATTAAAGACATAAATGTAAGACCAGAAGCCATAAAATTTCTAGAAGGAAACATAGGTAGAATGCTCTTTGATCTAAGTCTTAGCAATATTTTTTTGGATCTTTCTCCTCAGGCAAGGAAACAAATGCAAAAATAAACAAATAAGACCTAATTAAACTTAAGAAACTTTTGCAGTGCAAAGGGAACCATCAACAAGAAAACAACCTACTGAATACAAGAAGATATTTGTAATTAATATGTCTGATAAGGGGTTTATATCCAAAATATACAGAGAACTCATACAACTAAATATCAAAAAAACAAACAATCTAATTTTAAAAATGGACAGAAGACTTAAATAGACATTTTTCAAAAGAAGACATGCAGGTAGCCAGCAGACGCATGAACACATGCTCAACATCACTAAGTATCAGGGAAATGAAAATCAAATCCAGAACAATATATCACCTCACACCTGTCAGAAAGCTTATTGTCAAAAAGACATAATCATTGGCAAGGATGAGGAGAAAAGAGAAACTAGTTTACTGTTAGTGGGGATGTAAACTGGTGCAGCCACTATGGCAAACATTATGAAAGTTCCTCAAAAACTTAAAAATAAAACTACCATATGATCCAACAGTTCCACTTTCATATATATAGCTGAAGAAAATAAAAACACTAATTAAAATAGATATATGCACACCAATGTTATTTGCAGCATTATTTACAATAGCCATAATATAGAAGCAGACTAAGTGTGCATCAACAGATGAATGGATAAAGAAGATATGTATATAATTGAATATTACTCAGCCATAAAAAAATTAAATTTTGCAGTTTGCAACAACATGGATGGACCTGGAGGGTATTATGCTTATTGATGACAGAAAAAGACAAATACTGTATCTTTTCACTTATATGTGGAATCTGAAAAATTAAAAAAAGAAATATAACAAAAGAGAAGCAGACTCATAGATACAGAGAACAAACTTGTGGTTACCAGTGGGGAGAAAGATAGAGGGAAGGGCAAGATACGGGAAGGGGATTAAGAGGTATAAAATAAATAAGGTACAAGGATGCAATGTACAACACAAGGAGTATAACCAATATTTTATAATAACTTTAAATGGAGTATAATCTATAAAAATATCAAATCACTATGCTGTACACCTGAAACTAAGAACATTATAAATCAACTATCTTCAACAATAAAAAAAGAAAAAGAATATTGCAACAGTTCAATGATATCTATGAGTACTGATTTTTAGCCTGAGCAGAAGCTATAAGGCAACAAATTGCCTTATCAGTAAAACAGCAAACAGTGCAACACACTTGTAATCTATACAAAAATACACTTTGCCAAAAGAATTCAGGAAAATACTCAATAGTTAGGAGTGCGTAAATTAAAACTCAAATTAATTATACAAACCATTCATAACTCACAGATCTAATATAGCTTAAATATCAAATACATGCAAAATGAAGAGAATTAATATAGAAACTTATTAAATAAAAACTCTTTAACACTTTGAAGAGATTCGGAGATGCTAGAACATAACAGTGGACTTACTCATTCCTGATATCTCAATGATTCCACTACACACACAAAGCCTTTGGAGGCCTCCAGGAGCAATTATGTTTCAGTCTTACATATCAATTAAATCTATATTTATAAACTATGGAGTATAAACCATTGTTTTATCATCTAACAATTTGTTCCAATTTGCCTGATATGCTTACTGCTACAGGGTTACTCCATTTACACAGGATAATACTATTGCCATATTTAGGTGTTTTAACCCCTTATTTCATGGTTCATAACTTTCTCAAATGTTTACCTTTCTATCATTTCCAAAGCCATAAAATAAATCATGAGCTGATCTGATTTAAATCAAAAAACAGATACTCACAAAGAGCATCATATACATGTTAAGTTCTAAACCTCATCTTAAAAAGTATACATAATCCTTAATTTAACAAATTGAGATACTGAAACACATGGAAATTGTTGTCCCTTCCCCATAAGCCTTTAGGTAGTAAACAGTCTGGGATTTGGACCAAGGTCTGTCCAATTCCATAGCCCCTGTTGCATCCAAATTAACTGCCTTCTATGTTTCCAGACTCTCTTTTCCAAACCTAAATAAACGAAGAACAAAAATCACTTTCTCTAAGGCCTCTTGATATCGTCATTCTCCATTGCAGAATTCCAGCTTAGTTTTCAGTCATTGTTTACTCATAAATTATTCTTTCCCCAAATTGCCCTGCTCTTGTGTATTTATGTGGATTTTGTAGTCTCCACTATTGTCAAGCAAATCTGCATCATTAACTGAATTAACAATCTGTGTTGATTTATGTGCTCAATTCATCCATTATGATTCTCAGTCCCTTTATTTTACAGCTCTCTTAAAGTATTTATCTCTTTCATACAAGTTTTCTTAACACACCCTAACAAGCCTCAAGGTCACCTATAATAAGCACTCCAAGAATCATTTGGTATTCAGGAATATCATCTCTGTACAGCTGCAATTCTTGCGTGCATGTACTCAGTTTACAGAGATGTGTCCATCTGTTTACTCATTTGTGTTTATTGTGCCTTTGTTGTCTATCAGTACTAATACATGCATCCTTTGGAATTCTCCAGAGAACTTGATACAGTGGCCAATCAGTGAATGCTTATGCTTTACTCGCCATTGCTACATGTACTGAAAAAGATGAGAATCAGGTCATACATACATGCAGACGATGGTTAAAGCATAGGAAAATAATGTTTTATCTTAACTACTCATGTGAAGCTAAAATGTGGTATATTAGGATACAAAGGCGATAGGGTCTCAAATATATTAGAATCTATCTACAATCACCAAGTTCTGATCACTAAAATTACACTGCATTCCTGGGGTGGGGTTGGAGGACTATAATACTCAAATTAAAAATAACAATACCCTATAGTACCAGTGAGGGATAAATATGATCATTCCAGAGTTAAAATATGATTAAGATGGCTAACTCTTGGGAGGCTTTCAACAAATGTTTATTAATTGAATAAATGTCTAAAAGACTGTTGCTTTTTAGTTTTAATTCTGTGATTCTGTCTATACAGAAATGGGATGAAGTAGAGTTGAAGGCAATTTTGTTCTCTACAGATTATCCACACATTTTATCTCAGAGTTACCTGTATAAACATAGAAATCCAAACTTAACAATTTGGTCATATACAATCCAATAAAATCCTAATGTCATGTAATAAAAAACATATTATAAATATCATCTTTATTAATGTTGTATGATTTTCAAGGAAAATACAATATGCTGGTCTTATTAAATGTAAGTAAATTCACCAAAATATCAAGAGTATATAATTGAAAGGAATAGCTAACTTGCTTGATTTTGCTTATGCTAAACAATGAAAATAATACAGATATGAACATAGTCTTTCTTGTTCTAAGAAACATTAAAATCCTAATAACTTGGTACTTTGCCCAACCTCTAACAGGTCTTTTCAGTCCTTTACTTTCTAGCAAAAAATGTAATTTCCAAAGACAAAAATCTATCTGCATATTGTTAAATCTGTTTCCTTTCAGATTCATTCAAAAATAAAAATAATTTTAATGTATGTAACTGAAAAGTAGCTACTTTGCAGTTAACACAAAGCATTATTAATTTCAAACAAACTTTTTATCCCTTTCTGTTGCTAAACCATCAGCATTTTATTTTGTACTTAATTTATATTCCTTAAAGTGCTTTTTGAAATTCAGCATAATATCTTTAAAATAGTAATCATTTTTCTTTACAGTGACTAAAGCTAAAAGCTACTCAACTCTTGTACTAATTATTTTATTTTCCTCCTCAGCAAATTAGTGAGCACTAGGCACCAAGCTAGGAAAGTGGTTACAAAATCTGTCACCAAAAGATTTCATTTATTAAACAATGGTTCTAGATTGAAAGCCATCTTCTGATTGCAAACATCAACCCTCCCCCAAATTTATCACATTTAGTTAAGACAGTTTCACAGCAATCTGTAAAGCTCAAATAAAAATTCAGTTGGAATTCTCTGTAGTGTATTTATCAGCTTGGACAGTTATTAATTCATCCATTCTTACCATGTTGATAAGTCATATTAACATTTTTCTTAAAAATTGAGGATGATGACTGAGGTCCTAAAATATAACCAGTCTAACATCCCTGATACTACATTTTCTATTTTTTATTGTGAGAAAGTTGACATGTAACATTATATTAATTTTAGGTGTACAATGTAATGACTCAGTATTTGTATACACTGAGAAATGATCACTACTATAAGTCTAGTTACTGTTTATCATGATAACACAGTTACAATTTTTGTCTTGTGATGAGAATTTTTGATATCTACTCTCTTAGCAACTTCCAAATATATAAGACAGTAATAATAACAATACATTTTTTTTAGACAGAACATGCACCATGATAAGGTTGAAGTAAGGGATCCACCAGTAATTGCAGTGAAACAGCTGGTAAAGGAATGATTTAAGGACTCAATCACAACTTGAACTATTTATCAGAGCAGTACACAGATTAGGAACAATAAACCAGGCCAATAACTTTGCACACAGCAACCAGAGATGGAGTAGCTCTACTGAAGCAAAGACTTCAAGCACATCATGAAGTCAAATGTGAAAAGAACAAGATCAGCCCTAGGCAAAACTATGGGGTGGGTGAAGGTTTCTTCAGTTTCAGCCTTCTGTACCTCATTTGTTTCTCCTGATGTTTTGCCCCAACCTTATTTCTGCTTTAGGCGATCAATCCTAAAATATGCACTTGGTTTCTTCTAATATCCTCAGCTCAATTCTTACCCTCATTCTACTTTATCTTTTCTACCTGGAAAATTTAAGGAATATCAAAATTTACCCCCTAATATCTATCAAAAAATGATCTCCTAGCCCATATCTTGCATTCTGTAATTTCAATTATCAACACATAGAAAGCAGTTCCATATCACATTCGCTCTAGAATGTTCATGCTGGAGAAAAATCTTAAAGAATATTACACTCAGGAACATTTGCATTTTTACAGCTCTCTAATAATTTTACCAATGCCTAAAGGTTAAATTTAAGGAGATGGGGTGTTAAAAATGAGGATGATTTTTTTAACATTCCAGAACCATTTTGATGTTAACTATTGAGACCACAAATCATTTTTTTCCACTTACCTATCAAAAGTTGATTTTTCTACTGAAAGTAACTGCAGTAATAAACCAAATAAAATCTACATGTACACAGGGTAGGAGGGACTATTAATAACTTGTCTATCTTTCAGACACAGCCAAATGAACATGTAAAAATAATTGTCTCTTAAAATCATATTTCTCAATATGAGGGTCAATACCTATGTACAAAGTATCCATGAGGAGTTTACTGAGGGGCTGAAATTTCTACAGCATTATATTCCCCAGGATTCATGTTTTAAAAAGTAATATAACATAAAGGAATTTAGAACATTTTGGTGAAGAAAAAAAGCAAGAGAAAACATCTTACTTAAGTGTTGAGTCAAGTAAGACATAATGACTATAAATATGTAAACTTCTGAGGCTTAAATGAGGATGAACCTGCATGGAATATCCCTTACTTGCTGAAGTTTTCTTAATGGGTTGTTATTGGTTTTAGGAAAATTAGAAGTTCTAGGGTCATAAGAAAGCCTACTTATATTTAATTCTTTTCAATTGCCATAACCATTTCTTTATATAATCACTAGAAAAAGTAACTACTCTCTTGATTATTTTCAGATGTAGGACAAATTTATGAAAATGTGAGCATCAAGATACATAATGATATAATGCATTCCAATATATGTGATGAAATAAGAATCTATGAGTCCATGGAGACATTAATTAATTAATGGAAAAATGCTTCTTTACAGCAAAATATTAACTAATGAATATGAAGGATTGATGAAGTTAGAAAATCACCTATGGTTGTCAAAACTAATAGGTAAACATTTGATCCAGAAAGTAGTAGGCTGAAATTAAAATAGATAGATATTCCTTTTTAAATATGGGGTAATCAGTGCCTAGCACTCTTTTACAGAAACTCTTTGTGAAATTAGTTATGAGAGTTTATAAGTATGTGTACTCACTACTCAGATCAATATTTATAAAATTTTATAGCATTTTTTTTAATTCTGGCATGATTTGTCAAGTGTTTAAAATTAGACAGCATTACAGTTTAAAAAAGTTAAGGAGAGATAAAAATCTACAAAATATATGGATATGTTTAAAGTCTTACAAAGATAAGTAAACAACATGCTAGTCATCAATATAGATTAATTTGATATCTTTTGTACAAACAGTACAAAACAAGTAGGAAAAATGTCTCCACACCTCTATTTATCATTGGCTATGATCACTGATTCTACAACCTCTCAGTGGATTCAATAGAATTCCTACTTTTAAAAGAGAGGAGGAGAGAGTGTGTCGAATAATCTTACACTGCTTTATTTCTCTGATTTTCTTTATGGAAACAAGAGACAGTATATCTAGCCTTCTGGTCTGCTTAGGTGGAGAAGAGGTAAAGCCAGACTACAATCTGTTAATGTTCTACTAAAACATTTCCCAGAAAATTCAACAATTGAAGTAAAATAAAATGTACACATCATTAAGTCATTTACAGAACTAGAAAGTGCTCACTCGAATTTAACTTTATATTCGTAAGATTTCTTTTTTAAAATTACGTATATAAACAAACCCTGGCAAATTAATACTGAAGAGTAAATTAAATTGAAGGGTGGAATGGATTCCTTACACCTCGTCTAAAATATTTATCTTATGATTGTCTAGTTTGCTTTTCAAGTAAAATTTCCTTAGGCTCTACCAATATCTTTTCATTTAAAAATATTATACTGTGGTGATAAATTAAAGAGCAGACATTTTTTTTCTTTTGGTTCAAATAGTGTTCCAGAGAAATAATCTATATGAAAAGAATGTCTTGAGCCCACAGTTACCATGAATAAACTGTGAGAAGTGTACTATGAGTATTTAAGTCCCCTAAATTACTAAGTCAGCTATTATTGTCAGATACTAAAACAAAAACTGCTGAATGTTGTCAAATCGGTGCCATCAGCTTGAAGGATAAAAATTAACTTTTGTAAGATATATATATACAGTAAGATACCTAGTTTACATTGTCAGGAAGCTGATTATGTATTAACTGAAATACATTTTCATTTCATAAAAAGTAGATCAGAAACTTATCCTTTGATATTAAGATATTAATGAGATTATTCTATATTTACCTTTATCAAAATTGCTTTGCTATATAACTGAATAAGGAAAGGATGTAGCACCCTCAAAAATGGTGCATTTGTTTCTTAAAATCCAATTCCCTTTCAATAAAATGTCAGTAAATTCTGAGAGTAAAGTTGATTGGGAGGATCTTGGTGTTTACTTCTCAAAACAATCTCCCTTTTGTTATTCTCTTGGGGCAGTCTAATACTGTCACAGGTGGTGTGCTTCAGAGACTAAAAGGGTCTCTTCAGGGGCGAAAGTTGACTTTGAAAAGCAGTCTCCTACCTCTCCTAAACTGGAGGTTCTTTTTCTATCTTTTGAAAAGAAAAAAATTAATTATTGGCCAACATGATTAAAATAGTAATATATTAAGATGGTAATATAAAATAGATATTATATATAACATGTAGGCAAGAAATAGATTTTTTTAAAGAGAGATAAATATTCTCTTAAAGGTACACTTTATTCTAACAAAGAGTTAAAAGTTGTTTTTAATTCCCCAGACAACGTGGAGATGAAGCCAGAATGCTGTTAATTTGAACCATGTTTGATTTCTTGCTCCATTCCAAGTAAACCCTTCCAAGCTTCACAGGGGCCCTTCCTTTTCCTGGGAGGGAGCCAATGGCTTATATATTATATTCTTGGTGATATTTTACCTGTTCTTCCATTGTTGCTAACATTGACTTCTTTCTACTTAGTAAGATGGAAAAGAGTTCATTCCCCTTAAACTTACAAACCCAAAGGATACTCTTAATATTTCAATTGTTTTCCAGCCACTTACATTAAATAATTGATCAGGGATTGCCTGGAGCTGGGTTAGAGTAGAGCTGATTGGCACCTCAGTGTCCTACTCTGTTAATTACAAACTTTGTTCTCTGAACAGACATTGAACTAGACATGTCAACTCTCTTCAGGCAGGATAGGCTCAATGCAGCCCTCCTTCTTTAGCGTCAGTCATCATTCCTCCTTGTGATTCAAGTCTTTTGATCCTAGTCAGATAGCCATCATTCATTCTTGTACTTCAATTATTTTAATCCCTGTGTTACAAAGCCCAACAAAGAATGCCACAGTTCTCTTCATTCTCTCACCCAAGAGGTCTCTGATCAAAGAGATCGGTCATTCCAGAATTCCAGAGTTACTCAAGTAGCCATGCAACTGAAGAAACCCCAGGACTTTTAATATTCTAAATGTATATACATTGTTTAGATATTCTAGTAGCCCAGAACTCTTCCACGTTGACAAGTACAGCAATGTCCAAACTTAGTATTATTTTTCCATTTTACTTATGGTCTTTAAAACTGTGTAGACAAATTTAAGTTCTTAAAACCTTATTATTATTACTGTGATCTAGATCTACTTGGATATAAATGTAAATAATAAAATAATTCTGAGTTATATTATTTTCTCAATTTTTCCTCTTTATTAACAGAAGAAAATTAGAAAAATGTCAAGAGAATTTTGATTTTATTAGGAGAAAACTGAAATAAATATCTCAACATAAGTTCTGTGAAATTAAATTTAAAACTGTAAAATTCCAATTTTAGTCAGCAAATATAAGAAGTTACCATTGTGCATTTACCTATTGCCTGAGAGGTTTCATTGGAAGAGTTACACACCAAGAACTTGTCCCAGGTCATGGAACCATAATAAAGCCCACCATGAATGTTGATCCACTCTGACCTGAAGGCAATGAAATTTATTTTGCTCACACCAGAAGCTCAATCTTCTCTGCTTTCTGGTGTTTCTCCCAGGAATAGCCACCTTAGTGGTCCACCTTAGAGACTTTTATTTCAACCTTACCTGAAGAAATTCTTTCTGTATTGAATCTAAGACTCTCCACTACAATCTTATTTGGGGACATCTTGCTCACTCAGTATTCCAGAGAAGGCAAAACAGATTGCACACTGGTCAGTTGAAATAAATTTCATGAGAGATTATTCCTTACAAGTAAGAAAACGATATGCAGTGAAGTTGAGAGGTATAAAACAATTCTGGAAATGGTTAATCCCAATACTTCCAATCAGATGAATGGATCAGTGTGACAGGGAATTGAGCTTTCTGTCAATCCACAGGACTTGGGTAACTGTGGCAGGCAAGACCTGGAGAGTCTAAGACTAGCAATTTGGTATGGAAAAACCTCCCAAAGAAGAGGAGTTATAAGAGTAATTCAGGAAGAACAGGTCCAAGGAAGAAGAAGGAACAAGGCACAGCACATGGTTATATTTAAGAGTGGAAACCAAGGCAGAAACCCAGTGCTCTGAACATGTTCAAAAGACAAGTTGTGTTAGCAAAACAGTTAACTATGGATAACTGATACTACAACTAATAGAGGCTTAAACAAAGAAAAGTTTCTTTTTCTCACATAAAAACAGAGGTGGGCAGTTGTTGGGTTTACTTTGTCTGTTCATTGAAACTACCTTGACCCCAGTATATTTTCATTCTGTTCTGCCATCTTGTATTGTCTCTTATTCACATACATGTTTCCCAGTGGTTGAAAGATGACACAGAAGCTCCAGACAACTTGTCTATATTCAAAGCCAGGTAAGTGGGGTAGGTGCTGTACCAGCTTCATATGTCACTTTGGAATGCAAAACCTTTCCCAGAAAACATGAGCAGAAATCCATTTATATCTCATTGGACAGAATTGTCACATGGCCAATTACTAGTTGTAAGGAAAACTGGGAAAGTTAACAGATTCTGCTTTGCTATGTGTTTCTGCAACATAAAATAGCTAATACATGTTTAGTAAATAAGGCAATAATGTCATTGCAAAGCAATAAATATGTTGTTACATGTGGAACTCTTCCTATGCAAAGGAAGCTAGAACAGAAGCAGTAAATACGTCTGGTATGGATTGAAAAATACAACTTTTAACATTCTAACATTTCTGAGACGAATGGAGTTTATAACTCTGTGGACCAGGCAGAATCGTTACAAATTGCCATTGTCTATGTATGTGCATGCAAACTAGGTCATAGTAGTATATATTGCCATACATTCAAATGAATTGTATACTGTTGGTACTATAGGCCAAGCAATACAACTGAAGGCAAGACAAAGTGCAAAATTCATCAAAATCAATGAAAGACATTTCAAAACAACCAAGGGCTGGTATGACTGATATCAACCAATCATGTAAAAGGATCATTAAGACAGAAAACATCAGTTTGTCAGAAATTTAATGCTGATTTTGAACAGAAGCTGTTTAACACCTAGTGGTACATGATTCAGTGAAGATAAAATAAAGCTATAAATTAGTCAAATAAAAAAATACCAGCCTCAGAAGTTATAAGTTAGTAACTTGGAAGAAAACTTCAAAGTGCTTTTGAGAAAAGCTACAGTCATCTTAATAGCATATGTTATAAAACCATGTGCAAGAATACAGAGGACACTGATGAGTTGAAATGTGATACAAAAGAGTTGGCCTCCAAATGTGAGCAAGTTTTAGGAATATTTACCAATTTTCTTTACTTGTAACTTTTGGTTTTAGATATGCACAAGAGTGATATATATTTTTTTTAATTTTGTGACCAAATAAATCTAAGAGAACTCCTTCAATGAGTAAACAACAAAATTCTACTTTGAAAATAGAACATGTGTCATTGCTTAATTAGCATGTATCACTATTATTAGTGCATAAAATAATGGAGTACCTTGTCTTACAATCAAGGCATCTTAATGAATTTGATATAGTCAGCAAGAAAGAGATGAGAAAATCTTCATATTGACAACTGCACTAGAATCAGGAACCATCTCTGAATAATTTTGAGAAAGTTTAAAATGGGCTACTCAGCAGATGGGTCCTCTCCAGAGAAGTTCGCCCAAACCTTGACTTAATCTCGGCTCCTGGCAGCTGAATCACCTTTTTTTGGTTTGAAAATGGTGGCCCCACTAACTCAGAGCTTTGTCTCCGTTTTCATTGACTCAGTATCTCCTACTTCTGCTCTGGCTGGGGTGTTGACAACATCTCCTCGGCTGCTTTTGTGAAGTTTTAATATTCCCCATGGTTGCCTCTGTTTGCTTCTGGTTTTCAGAATATATTTGTGACTGTTGGCCTTGGACCTGCAATCTTGATAAATTCCCTTATTGTTTCTCATAATTTACTTATGAATTATTTTGAAATTTCTGTGTATACAATCATTTAATCTATATTAATGAAAGTTTTATTTCTTCCATCCCAATCCTTAGTTATGGTTGTTTCTTAATACTGTACTAAATAAGACTGAACAGAGTTATAGTTAAAAACAGTGAAAGTGTGCATCACTGCCATGTTCCTAAACTCAGTGAGACAGTTCATTATTTCATCATCTGTAAAGTTTTATTTGCACATTAGTTTTCAAATATTTGGTGTCTTCAATAGTTAAGGAACATTAATTTTTCTATACTTATGTCTATAAATTTATTTATTTCATCAAAGTATTCAAGTTTACAAAGCAGAGGTGTTCAAAATACCTTCCCTCTCTTTTTAGTGTGTCTACAATATATTTTCATTCCTAATATTGGTCACTCGTTCCTTTTTTTTTTTTTTTCCTTTGTCAGTCTCACTGTAAGTTTGTCAATATCTTTAGCTTTAAGGAACGACTTTTACCTTTGTTTATTTTTCTGCTGCAAGTTGCCTTTTGATTTCTTTAATTTCTGTTCTTTTATCATTTCCTTCCTTTGCTTTCCTTAGACTTGTTTCCTTTTTTTTTCTAAATTCTTTAAATGGATGCTCAACTAATCACTTTTAGCTTCTTCTCTAATATGTGCTTTTAAGTCTATAAATTCCCCCTCTACACTTGGTTTTAACTACATTCTACAAGACAAACGAGGAAGTAGAGAAGGAGGGCATTGCCTCCAACATTCCTTGAAGACTTTTTTTGTTTGTTTTTTACATCAAGGTCTGCAATGACCTCCATCTCCAACTTATATTAACTTCCTTTTAAATTTATTTGACCTCCACAGTTTGGGACATATTTGGCCCCCGAAATGCATTGACTTTTTGGATGCTGTGATGCTAGTGTCTTTCGGTTTTCTATGCACTTCACTACCTGTCCCACAATTGTTCTGGCTGAAAGTTTAGGAATCATCTTTGTGCACTCTTAACTGTGCCCATCTCGAAGTGTGAATGCTCTCACATGCGTGTGCATCAGCATGTGCACATACACACATGCTCAACCATGTAATACACTGACAAATCCTATCAATTCAACCTCAAAGGCATATTCAGAGCCCATGTGTATATGCTCTCGTTTCCACAAATATCAAAATTCAAGCCATTATTGCCTATTGAATGAACCATTAAAAGACCCTCTTAACTGGTTTCTATGTTCCATTACTTGCTTCACTATAATCCACCTGCCAAAGGAGCAGAGTGATTTTTAAAATACAATAACTTCATTCAAAACATATCATAATTCCATTTAGAACTCTTCAAGGAATTCCCATTGCACCAGAACAAAAAGTAAATTTCTTCACCTGGTTGGTCCACCCTATGCAGCCTGGACCCTACCTACCAGTCTATCTCATCTTGCTCCATGGTTCTGTCTCTCTCACTGTGCTCCAGCCTCTTACTATTCCTTAAACACAACCAGTTTATTTTTGCTTTAGTGCTTGGACTTAGCTGTTTTCTCTACCTGGAATGCTCTTACCTGAGGTCTTTGCAGGACTGGTTCCTTCTCTTCTTTTAGATTTTATTTTTGCCACCTAATTTAACCACACAGTCACTTTATCACATTAGTTAATCAGAATTTTGTGAAAAAATTTTATGCCTATCTTTTATTATATACTTGTTTTTCTGTATCTTTCAGAATTTAAGCATAATAAAGATGCTGTTTATCTTTGTTCACTACTTTATCCCCAGCATCTAGAGAAGTACCTGTCACCTGTCATTTTCAAAATGGACCTAAAGTAGTTTTGTTGATTAGGATAATAATAGGAAAGCTGTGTAGTCTCAACTGCCGTTATTAACCTTCTAAAATAAAATTGGACACCAAAGCGTCATCAGTCTCTTATAGTCTTCCCAGTAGAAAGAAAAAGGTGAGCTGTAGGTTCTATGGAAACAATGGGCAAGTCAATGTTTCTGCAGAACATTCATAGTTGTGTGCATGAGTGTGTGTGGGTTTTTCTTTTCGGTCGTTACTTGACCCTGCTGCATGTGAAATGGATCTATCAGTATACCTGCAACAATATTGCTGGTACTTCAATAAATATAAACAAGACAAATTAAATCAGGTGAAAACTTAATCCAAAATATGGAATTTATCCAGCATTCTGAAGGCTTAGCACTTTGTGGGAGCTCAATAAATATTAAATCAAGGTCGCAAGATTGAAGGCTTGTTGAATCATAGGGAAAAACTAATTTCAAAGTCCTAGGCTACCTATAAAGGACCCCCTGCTTCCAGGCTCTAAATTTCTATTTTAAGGTAGGCTTTAACAGATTATGCTTACAGCAGCCTGCATAGGGAGAGATATTATTTGAGGTGAAGAAGATAAAACATTATAGAATATAATGAATGAAACTCTTGTACTGTGACTGGGAGCAAATAAATAGAACAGATTGATGACTCTAGGAATGAATAAGTCATCAAATCAATTGGTGAATAATTTTCTTTACTCTCTAATTGTAAAAATGATTTGAAAACTTATCAAATTTTAGGCCAAGTCCAATAATTTAATAGGTGAATTGAGACTTATGTGGACTAGAATTTTTGGAAGCAAAACCAGTGAGCACAGATTAGCTCAGGATATTACTCCACTCATTTCTGGAGCTTTCCTTGGAAAATCTAAGTTTACTTAACAAATCTAGTTTTCATAATTACTATTTTTATGTATAAAGGTGATTGAAACATCCTGTATACTTCGAAGTTGTTTCTAGACAATTTCCATAATGATCTTGAATAAGACCAGGTTACTATTAAAGACCGGGTAACTAATGATCTGGTGTAACCCAGTCATTCAGTTGATGTGTGACATGTCATTTAACCTCTCTGGTTCTTGGTTCCATCACTAGTAAAATAGAAATGATAGCACTGATGTCAAAAGGTCTCTGTTCAGAATAAGGAAGAAACTATATGAAGAAGAAACAGCAGGACAGAAGCATTGAATAAACGATTGTTGAATCTGAGAGAACTGGTGGTTCTCTAGATGGAGCAGAATGGGCCAAGGAAGTTTTTGGCAGCTCTGTTGGCTGGCTGCAGATTGCTGGGGTATATGAGCAAACAGCATTGAGCTATTTGATACTTCCTGCCAGCCCCCATCCATGAATAAACGGAAGATCTTGGAGAGACTCTGAGATAACTTTGGAGGCTTGAGTCAAATAGGGACTCCTAACATACTCAGGCACGTTTTACAGCTTCCCCGGGACGTCACACCATATTCAGTTTCTTGGGACAGAAAGATCTTTGAAAGATGAACCAATTCTGCACCATTCACAGATGCAGATTACTTGAACAATTCATTAATCCCCATGACATTTTTGCCTGTTGAAATTGTTCAAGGCCGGGCTCAGACACTGATACTCCTAAGCATTTGCCGATACCAGTCAAAGGTATGATTTCCCACCTCTTAAAATCATGTTGCATTCTGTATCTCTTCCTAAAAATATCTCAACCTAACTTGTGTTACATTATGTGTATATCTGTCTTACTGCCTGTATTAATCAACTATCACCATTCTAGTGCTGCATAAAAAACAACTCTAAGTCCCAAAGTCTTACAACCACAACCACTGATTTTTCTCTCATGTGTGTTTTCATCATTCTTCTATGACCAGTAGTACAACAAGGCAAGACAAACCACACAAACACATCTGAAGCTTCTGCTGCATCATGCCCACTGACATTCCAGTGGTCAAAGCAGGTCACAAGGTCAAGCCCAGTCAATAAGGCTGTGGTATATATTTCACATATAGTAGTGGGAGGCATGAACATGGCACAGACAAAGGAATGAAAAATCAAGAACAATCATCTGGTACCATATTACTCATAGGGTAGAGGGAGCTCTATTTTTCTAAATATGTGTTGTTCACTTACATAGTCTAAAAGCCTAAGTAAATACTTTAAAAGCACTTGCTAACTCAATCAGTTCACAGGTGAATACTGAAAACTCAAAGTAATCATATTCCTAGCACAGTGTCTGGCATACAGGAGACACAATCAACATTTACTGAAGTAATTTCTTCAATAAAGAGGAGTTGAGAACTTCCTTACACAATTACTTAATGGATATCAGACACTGAGAGGGGATTTTCTACACACTTTGTGTCCTCCCTGAAGCCACAAATTTGATCTGAAAAGCCTGTCAAGAACCCTTCAGTGACCCCATACTGTAGGCTCTGAGAACCAGGCAATGTCTGGAGTGACTAAAAAGGATTATCACCCTCAAGGTCTCTTAAACACACCAAAGTTCAGTCATTTCTTCTGTAATTTATCACACAAAGCAGCACATTACATCAACAAGAGAGACAAAAGTTGAGTTCTGCCTTTCCTGTAGATGGACCTTAACACCAAGCCAGATATGCTCCTCTAGAGGCCACTTCTCTTTCACTTTTCTCATTTTTGTTTTGAAATTTCCTTTAAGTATGAAAGTCTACAATATCTGAAGAGGTGAATTAGTTTGGTGAATCAAAAAGAAACTGTTGATTCTTTACTTGCTGACTGTATCCATGGAAAAATAAGTTTCACTAAATTTCTCAGATGATTTAGATTACTCACTCTGAGCCTATATCAACACAGTATAAAATGTATTCCTCTGTCTCTTGCCTACATGGTAACAGTGAAGTTTCAACTACAAAGATGTCTTAAGGCCCAGTGATTGTTTAATTGTCTCCTGGAAAATAATTTCCAAATGTGACAAGGGCATCAATCATCCTCTCAAGCCTACTAAATGTATTTGTTCCTTCACCTTGTCTGCACTCTCTCTTGTTTACTGCCTTTCAGGAGCAGATCAAGGTTTTGTGGAGCCTAAGGTTTATATAATTAGGGAGAAGACTCTTTAAAGAAAAAACTGCAAATTACAAATACAACATTCGATTTTTTAAAAAGCCTTCAAGTGAGGAGCCCTAAAAACTTCAGCTACATTAACTTCAGGGTTAATCCACGTGTGCTCCCATTATAACTAGGGTTGCCAGATAAAATATAGGATGTCCAGTTAAATTTAAATTTCATATAAACAACAAATAATATTTTATTATACATGTACAGTCTTTGAGATATATTTATACTAAAAATTATTCTCTGTTTATATGAAGTTCATATTTAACTGTACATCCAGTATTTTTATTAACTAAATCTGGCAACTCTACTTAAAAGATGAAGAGTAAAGATAAACACCTAAGTCACCAAAAGAAACCCATCAATACCCACATGGATCTCTTTAGGCCTTCTCTGACCTCCCTAAATAATTAGCCCCATGATCTTTGTGTTTAATAAATATTTAAAATTTATTTTTTTTGCTCATCCTTGGGAAAATAGTATGAATTTCAAATTAATCCCCACATTTAAAAAGTCTATATGGAAGGGATATAGCATGAATAAATGCTTCTCATTTAAAGATAACTTTGGTATCAGAGACTATGATGATTTGAAATAAATGCCAACAGATTTTCACATTGAAGAAAAGTTAACTTTATCACATTCAAATTCCCCCAGTAATGTATTCTAGCTTCTCATGGCCTTTACAGTCAAGAAGAAGGATCTAACAGTGTTCAAGTCTAGAAAGCCATATGTTAATGAGTGATATTTTCCATCCAGTTAAGGAAAGGACAAGAGGGTTAAACACAAGAAGGAGGGTTTAGGTAGAAATTCTATTGGCATCTAGTGGGTAGAGGTCAGAGATGCTCCTAAATATCTACAATGCACAGAACAGCAACAAAGAATCATCTGATCCAAAATGTCAGTACAGTTCCAAAGTTGAGAAACCCTGCCTAGCATTTTGATGTCTTTGTAAAATGTGGAATTCTGGTAAAAGCACAAAATTTCAGATGTGGTCTGACCAATTTGAATACAGAGCAACCTTTACATTCCTTAACCCATATGCATACCTGAATTAATTAGCCTAAAATAGAATACATTATTCTTTTAATATCCAGTCACAAGTTTGACTCATAAGAAAATTACAGTCAGCTAAATCTACTATGTTGAACAGTTTTTCCTCTGTAAATTTTATTTTGCTGTTTTTAACCCATAGTTCTAACCTACTGAGAACTTTCTAGTCTAAATTTAGCTCTCTGGTCTAAATTTGACATGCCTGTCTTTTATATCTTTATCAAAATTATGGAAAATATACCAAGAAGACTAAACCACATATCATTGAGTTGCAAATTTATCTTGAGAGCTTGAAACTGGTCAATTAAAGAGATTTTCAGGAATAGACTTTCAATAATAGGTTATTAATAATCTGCTATATGAGAACAACATTATTATTACCTAAATCTAGAGTTTTGGCTCACTCCAGTAGAGTGTGAAACTCTGAATCCCAAAACAATGCTGTGAATACGATTAGAGCCAGTTACCAGCCAAGGACACCGGGGGTCTTGTGAGACGGAGGAACTTGCCCAAGGGCACACAGGGAGTAAACGGGGCAGGATAGACTTTTATACCACCTCCCCACATCTTCCAAACTTCATGAACGAACTTCCTGTCATACTGTTTCAAAAAACAACCTCAACTAGCTGCTAGTACTGAGTATTCAAAACCAATCTTTACCTATATAGATAAGCCTGAAAATAATTCTGTGAGGTAGACATTATTATAATTGTATTAAACATGTGGAGACACCTAATTAGCTAAGCTGTGATTTGCCCATAGGCTCATGACTAGTAAGAATCAGACCCAGGATTTATGTCATCCATGTGGCCCTCGCGATGCTACCTCACCCTCCACTAGAAGCCATAAATTCTCCTATCTTCACAGTCAGCTAGATCTCATTTGCTTTCTGTACACAGGAAATATCTTTGTCAAATTCTTTCCTAGAATAGCATTATATCTTGCTTCTGCTTATTAAGAGTCTTATTATGCACACTCACCTATTTGGGAAGAATGTATGTTTATGGGTAGGAAATTAGAGAAAACATCCAGAGAAAACTGTAGAAACAGTCTAGTTCCTCAGTAATCATTAAAAATTGGCAGTAGAGTCTACCAATTTCCATATATTGCTCAACTGTGGTGAGTGTGTACCTGTGTCTAGGGAAAAAAAAGGTAAAATATTTTTTGCCTTTAATTGTTCCACACTTACAGCAATCCACTGAGTAAAGGTAGGATTTCTTTTATACCTAATTAAGATATGCCTTAAAAATGCAGACAGAAGTTTAAAACTGAAGTTCAAAAAAATATATAAGGCAAATATTGCAAAATACTTTTATATACTTCTTTATTTTAATATAGGCAATGGAAATATGATGTCACTCTTCCTTCTATCCTTGATAAGGTTGAAATTTTTTGTAATAAAAATTAAAACAAAATATAAAGCTTATGAATTGGAAATACATGTTTTTCCCCTAGGAGTAATTTTTCTTTAAAATATTTTCACTATTAACATTGTTCAATGTAATTGACTCCAAAATATTTTTCTCATATGTTATTCTTAAAATTCATTAGATCTCAACCTTTAAAAGACAATCAGAATTCCAATTAAACCCTCATCACTGTCAAAGCATAAAATCTGTCATTTCTACTTTCAAGCTTTACTAACCATGCTACCTTTGAGTAAAGTATTAAATTCCTACTTGATTTATTATCAGATACAGGGTGCTTCAATTTCATTTTAGATCCCCCACATTTAAACAACATTTAACAGAGCTGAAATCTATTGCTTAGTTTGACAACTGTTGGCGTAGCAAATAAATGAGACAACTGCCATTTTTACATGTATGAATTATTTGCCAGTATTATGAGCCAGTCTTACCCTGAAACTATAGTTAATTACTGAGTTAAATGTAAGTAAAATAAACTACTCTTGCAGTGAGTTTGAAGGAGAGGTATTAAAAAAAAGCAAAACTCCTACCTTCCAGTCTTTCTTAAACCTTTCTAAATCTTATATTTTCTTGAAAAAGGAAATATTGCCAAAAAATATTGAAAGAACCAGACACCTTCATTACTATTTCATCACTGTAGGCTTGTCCAGATGGCAACAAGGTGTCTGTAGTTGATTCCCTGCCTCACACACGTGAGACAGCGAGTAAGTTTTCACAGCTCCTTGAAATGTGCACTAGCAGAGAAATAGCTATTAGCAACAATATGCTACATGAACTTGATTGCTTCCCAATATCAAAGAGCAAATGGAGTCTCTAGTAGCGTGCCAAAACTACTGTCTCAGCATTAGGGAGCTATGATTCCATTGTTAATATTGAAGAGGTGGTTTGAAAAAATAATTCATGCACATAATAACTATCATTTCTTGAGAGCTCACTATGCTAAACCCTTTATGTACAGTAATTCCTGTAATCCTCATTACTATTTGTGATGGTTAATTTTATATGTCAACTTGACTGGACCACAGGATGCCCAGATATTTGGTCACATGTAATTGTAGATATTTCTGTGAGGGTGTGTTTGGATACTAGCATTTAAATTGGTAGACTGAGTAAAGCAAATTGCTCTCCCCAATGTGGGTGAGCCCCATCCAATCAGTTGAAGGCCTAAATAGAAGAGAAAGACTGACTTTTCCCCAAGTAAGAGAGAATTACTCTTGCCTGACTACCTTCAAAAGGGGACATTAACTTTTTCCTGATTTCAGATAAAAACTGAAACATTGGCTCTTCCTGGGTTTTGAACCTGTCAGCTTTTAGACTGAAACTACACTATTGAATCTTCTCTATCTCCAGCTTGCTGACTGCTGATCTAGAGACTAGTCAGCTTCCATAATCACATGAGCTAGTTCCTTATAATAAATTATTCACATATATTAAACTCATATTATATATATATATACACACACATACATACATACATACATACATACATATATATACACGCTAAACTATATATACATTCTATTGGTTCCGTTTCTCTGGTGAACCCTTACAAATATACCATCTTATGAAATCATACATTTATCCCCAATTTTCAGTTGAGAAAACTTAGGTTTGGAGAGTATATCTTATTTCTCCACGGTTTCTCCTCCTGTTAGGCTCTAAGCTCCTAAAGGACAAATATTTTTGTCTATTTTATTCCCTGATGTGTCTTAGGTGCCTAGGATGGTGTGTTACACAGGTCAATCTCTTAACTAAGTGAATGAATTCAGCTGGAAACTGCCTTGAAATCAGGCGTGGCTGCTACCCAGATCTGCCTTTTTAACCTCTATGGTTAACCATCACTTAAAGTTTCTTTATATTTTCAGAAGGCAATGTATGAAAGACTAGTCCTTAAAAGAACATTACTAGCTATTTGAGCTCAGTTGTAAAGCTATTAATTCCTGAAAGATGATGGAATAGGATTCAGAAGACCCCCCAAAATGGAACAATGCCCTTGTTAGATAAAATTTTATTAGAAAAAATGTAAAACCACTTTCTTTATTCCAAACATCAACTAAACATATGGCTCTCAGAGGCATAACTTAGCAAGAATATAAATTTAAATGTCCCAGTAGGATTAAGTGACAGGGAGCTTGATATAAATCAACACTGAGTAGTGGATGCCAAAGGGGCTAATGCAATTCTTGGCTGCAATAATAAAATATTTGGTCCAGATCAGGGAAATAATAATTCCATTCTATTATGCCTCTATAACAAACCACATTGAAGCTACACACTTCAAGAAGTGAGGTAAACTCCAGTACATTCAAAAGAGAGTCACCAAGAAGATGAAGAGAATCAAAGCCACGTTGTACGAAGATTAGCTGAAGGAGAAGATACTTGCCAGAAGAGGAAATTCTGCAAATATCTTAGATGCCTTCAAACTTTGTAAGACTGTTGTGTCTAAAAGACACTAGAGGGCTTCCCTGGTGGCACAGTGGTTGAGAGTCCGCCTGCCAATGCAGGGAATACGGGTTCGTGTCCCAGTCCGGGAAGATCCCATGTTCTGTGGAGCAGCTGTGTCCATGAGCCATGGCCACTGAGCCTGTGCGTCCAGAGCCTGGGCTCCACAACGGGAGAGGCCACAACAGTGAGAGGCCCGCGTACCACAAAAAAGAAAAGAAAAAAAAAGATACTAGATTTTATTTTCTGACTGGCCCCAAAAGATAGGCTTTGGCCTAATGAATACAAAGTTAATGCTAAAGTGGACTGTCTCAATTTTCCAAAAGTGAGATGGACAACCTCATAAAAGTAGTCAAGTTGTCAATCTCTGGTGTTGTTCAAAAATGACAAAACTATAATTTGAATTTAGTTGGCAGCTAAGCTTCAGACAGATTGTTGGAATAGAAGACCATTATAGTTCCTTCCAGACATAAATGCCATAGTTCTCAAAAAGCATATGAAAAGTGAAGAATCAATGTGATCAGGATGAATGAAATGGGAAAAAATAATTGCAAACCAAATATCTGGTAAGGAGTTAATATCTAAAATATATAAATGACTCATAAAATACAATAGTAAAAATAATAAAAATCCAATTAAAAATGGGCAAATGACCTCAATAACCATTTTTCCCAAGAAGATATTAAAATGTCCAATTGCTAACAGATACATGAAAAGATGTTCAACATCACTAATCACTTGGGAAATACAAATTAAAACTATAATGAGATATCACCTCACACCTGTTAGAATGCCTATTATCAAAAAGAAAGGAAATAACAAGTGCTGACAAGAATGTGGGAAAAAAAGGAAGTTTTGAATAGTGTTGGTGGGAATGTAAATTTGTATAACCAATATAAAAAACAATATGGAGATTACTCAAAAAGTTAAAAAATAGAACCACCCTATGACCTAGCAATTCCACTTCAGGGTATAATTCCAAAAGAAACAAAATCACTGTCAAGGAGAGATGTCTTTACCCTATGTTCATTTCAGTATTATTTAAAATAGCCAAAACATGGTAAAAACCTAAGTGGCTAAGTGGCAACCTATGAATGGATAAAGAAAATATGGAAGATATAAGTATAGATATAAATGAACCTAAGTGGCTAAATGGCAACCTATGAATGGATAAAGAAAATATGGAAGATATAAGTATAGATATAGATGAATATTTTTCAGCCATAAAAAAGTAGGAAATCCTGTCATTTGTGACAACATGGATGAACTCTGAGGGCATTATGCTAAGAGAAATTACTCAGACAAAGAAAGACAAATACTGTATGATTTCACTTATATATAGAATCTTTAAAAACAAAAGTCATAGTCCTAGCCACAGTAATCAGAGAAGAAAAAGAAATAAAAGGAATCCAATCAGAAAAGAAGTATATCTCTCACTGTTTGCTGATGGGTACATGGAAAATTCTAAAGATGTTACCAGAAAACTAAGAGGGTTCATCAGTGAATTCAGTAAAGTTGCAGGATACAAAATTAATACACAGAAATCTGTTGCATTTCTACACACTAGCAATGAAAGATCAGAATGAGAAATTAAGGAAACCATCCCATTTACCATTGCATCAAAAAGAATAAAATACCTAGGAATAAATGTAGCTAAGGAGGACAAGACTTGTACTCCAAAAACTCTAAGACACTGATGAAAGTAATCAGAGATGACACAAACAAATGGAGAAAAAAACCATGTTCTTGGATTGGAAGAATCAATATTTGTCAAAATAACTATACTACCCAAGGCCATCTACAGATTCAATGCAATTCCTATCAAATTATCAATGACATTTTTCACAGAACTAGAGCAAAAGACTTTATGATTTGTATGGAAACACAAAAGACCCTGCATAACCAAAGCAAACCTGAGAAAGAAAAACAGAGCTGGAGGAATCAGACTCCCTGACTTCACACTATACTAGAAAGCTACAGTAATCAAAACAGTATGGCACAGTGGAACAGAATAGAAAGCCCAGAAATAAATGCATGTGCCTATGGTCAATTAATCTATGATTGAGCAGGTAAGAATATACAATGGAGAAAATACAATCTCTTCAAATAAGTGGTGCTGGGAAAACTGGACAGCTACACGTAAAAGAATGAAATTAGAACTTTCCCTACCACCATACAGAAAACTAAACTCAAATGGATTAAAGACCTAAATGTAAACTGAATACAATAAAACTCTTACAGAGGAAAACATAGACAGAACACTCTTTGACATAAATCACAGCAATATTTTTTTTAGATCCGTCTCCTAAAGTAACAGAAATAAAAACAAAAATAAGTAAATGAGGCCTAATTAAACTTAAAAGCTTTTTCACAGTAAAGGAAACCATAAACAAAACAAAAAGACAACCTACAGAATGGGAAAAAAATATTTGCAAACAATGCAACCAACAAGGGATTAATCTCCAAAACATACAAACAGCTCATACAACTCAATATCAAAAAAAAAACCAATTAAAAAATGGGCAGAAGAGCTAAATACACATTTCTTCAAAGAAGACTTACAGATGTCCAAGAGGCATAGGAAAAGTTACTTAACATTGTTAATTATTACGGAAATGCAAATCAAAATTACAATGAGGTTTCACCTCATACCAGTCAGAATGACCATCATCAAAAAGTCTCCAAACAATAAATCTGGAGATGATGTGGAGAAAAAGGAACCCTCCTACACTGTTGGTGGGAATGTAAACTGGTGTAGCCACTATGGAGAACAGTATGGAGTCCTTAAGAAACTAAAAATAGAACTACCATATGATCCTGCAATTCCACTCCTGAGTATATATCTGGAGAAAACCATAATTCAAAAAGATGCATGGACCCCATTGTTCATAGCAACACTATTTACAATAGCCAAGACATTGAAACAACCTAAATGCCCATTGACCGAGGAATGTATAAAGAAGATGTGGCATATATATAGGCAATGGAATATTACTCAGTTGTAAAAAAGAATGAAATAATGCCATTTTCAGCAACATTGGTGGACTTAGAAATTATCATACTAAGTGAAGTAAGCCAGACAAGGACAAATATCACATGATATCACTTATATGTGGAATCTAAAAGAAAAAAAATGATACAAATGAACTTCTTTACAAAACAGAAATAGACTCATAGATATAGAAAGCAAACTCATGGTTAGCAAAGGGGTAAGTGTGGGGAGGGATAAATTAGAAAGTTGGGATTAAAATATATACACTACTATATATAAAATAGACAACAAATGAGGACCTACTGTATAGCACAGAGAACTGTACTCAATATCTTGTATTAACTTATAATGGAAGAAAATGTAGAAAAAGAATATATATATATATATATATATATATATATATATGTATAACTGAATCACTTTGCTGTACATCTCAAATTAACACATTGTAAATCAAATATATTTCAATAAAATTTAATAGAAACATAAACCAAACTCAGAACAGATTGGTGGTTGCCAGAGGCAGGGGGTTGACAGTGAGGAAAATGGGTTGAAGTGGTCAAAGCCTACAAACTTCAATTATAAGATGAATAAGTCTTGAGGATATAACATGTAGCATGGTGACTATGGTTCACAATACTACATTTTATAATTGAAAGTTACTAAGAGACTATATTTTAAAAATTCTCCAAAACAAAATAACTTGTAAATACTTGGTGTGATATATGCGTTAGCTAACTTTATTAAAATCATTGTGCAACATATACATCTATAAAATAATTACACAGTACATCTTAAACTTATACAATATTTTAAGTCAATTGTATCTTAATAAGGTGGGAAGAAAAAAAGGAGATAATAATGCCCCTTCACAAGATTAAATAAAGTTGTAAGGAGAGATGTGGTTCAAGATGGTGGCATAGGAAGATCCTGAACTCACCTCCTCCCATTTACACAAAATATCTACAGCTACATATGGAACAATTCCCTCTGAAAGGAACCTTAGAACTAGCTAACAGATACTCCATAAAAAAGAATGGAAGGGACACATTGAGACAATAGAGGCAGAGATACAGTGTTACCAAAACCCCACCCTTGACACAGCAACAAACAAGTGGGAGAGATCTCACAAATATACAGCATCTTCCTGAGGAATGAGGGGTTTGTGTTCCACATACGGCATCCCAACCCTTGGGACCTACACTGGAAAGATGAGCCCCCTAACCATCTGACTTTGAAAAACAATGGTGCCTACATTAAAGCCCTCTGTTCTCTATAGGGAATAAAGATCTGACTCTTGAAGGGCTCATTCAGAGTCACTCACCCTGGAATACTGTGCAAAAGCACCAGTTTGAAAAGAACCTAGATCATGTGTGAAGGAGACTCAATGGCTAATCTTAAAGTGTCTGTAAGAGGGTAAGAAGCCTATATAGGACTGTCTCCAGGGACAGAGGTGTTGGCAGGAGAAATTTTACCTGCTCCCTCTATCTTGCTAGCACCACTGCTGGTAGGCACCAATTTTACATTCTCACTATAACCAGCTAGAGCAGACAGGTGAGTGATCCACTCCCTGCACTACTCCCAAGGTCCTGCCAAGGGTAATGGACAAGCACTCCATCCTCCAAGATGCTTGTGAGGTCCCTCCAGAGGTGGTAGGCTTATGCAACCCACAAAGCGTATGTCCCTTGAGCATCAGGCTGTGGTGGCAAGGGGAAATTGCATTTCTGGGCCCCATAGGTCTTAAACAATGGGAGAGACAATTTGAGAGACAACCAAAAACTGGACAAAGCTAAATAATAAGGTTCATCTCCTACACAAGGCCATTCCTTTAAGAATGGGAGAGATAGCTATCTTGACTAATACATAGAAACAAACACAGAGAATCAATAAAACGGGGAAGTAGAAGAATATGTTCCAAATGAAAGAACAAGCTAAAATCCCAGAAAAAAACCTAAACTAAATGAAGATAAGTAATTTATCTGATACAGAGTTAAAGTAATGACCATAAATATACTCACTGAACTCCAGAGAAGAATGAATGAACACAGAGAATACTTCAGCAAAGAGAGATAAAATATAAGTAAATATCTAAAACAAGTCACAGAGCTGAAGAATACATTAACAGGACTGAAAAATACACTGGACGTGTACAAAAACAGACTGCATAAAGCAAAGAAAGAATCAGTGATCTGGAAGACAGGACAGTGGAACTCACCCAAATAGAGCAGCAAAAAGAGAAAAGAGTTTAAAACAGTGAAGCTAGCTTAAGGGGCTTATGAGACAACATCAAATGGAATAGCATTTGCATTATAGGTGTCCCAGAAGAAGAGAGAAAGGGGCAGAAAACTTATCTGAAGAAATAATGGCTGAAAATGTCAGTAACATAGGAAAGGAAACAGACCTTCAGGTAAAAGTTAAAAAACAAAAATAGTAAAAATAGCTATAACTATAAGAATTAGATAAGGGATACACAAAATAAAAAGATGTAAAATGTCACATCAAAAGCATAAAACACAGGGAGTGGAGAGTAAAAATGCTGAGTTTTGGAATACATTCAAACTTAACTTGCTATCAACTTAAAATAGAGTCATATATGTGAGCTTCATGGTAACCACAAAGCAAAATCCTATAATAAATACACAAAAGACAATGGGAAAGGAATCTAAGCATAACACTACAGAAAACTATCAAACCACAAAGCAGAAAAGCAAAATAATAAGGGAACAGAGATGAACTACATAACAGCCAGAAAACAATGAACAAAATGGTAATAAGGACATACCTATTAATAATTACTTTAAATGTTAATGGACTAAATATTCCAATACAAAGATATACAGTGGCTAAATGGATTAATTTTTTTTCTTTTTTACCTTCAACCCTCTTTTTTTTTACACCTTTATTGGAGTATAATTGCTTTACAATGGTGTGTTAGTTTCTGCTTTATAGCAAAGTGAATCAGCTATACATATATATATATCCCCATATCTCCTCTCTCTTGCATCTCCCTCCCTCCCACCCTCCCAATCCCACCCCTCTAGGTGGTCACAAAGCATGGAGCTGATCACCCTGTACTATGCGGCTGCTTCCCGCTAGCTATCAGTTTTACATTTGGCAGTGTATATATGTCCATGCCACTCTCTCACTTTGTCCCAGCTTACCATTCCCCCTCCCCGTGTCCTCAAGTCCATTCTCTACTAGGTCTGTGTCTTTCTTCCCATCGTGCCCCTAGGTTCTTCATGACCATTTTTTTTATTCCATATATATGTGATAGCATACAGTATTTGGTTTTTGCTTTCTGACTTACTTCACTCTGTATGACAGACTCTAGGTCCATCCACCTCACTACAGATAACTCAGTTTCGTTTCTTTTAATGGCTGAGTAATATTCCATTGTATATATGTGTCAAATATTCTTTATCAATTCACCTGCTGATGGATGCTTAGGTTGCTTCCATATCTGGGCTATTGTAAATAGAGCTGCAATGAACATTTTGGTACATGACTCTTTTTGAATTATGGTTTTCTCAGGGTATATGCCCAGTAGTGGGATTGCTGGGACATATGGTAGTTCTATTTTTACTTTTCTAAGGAACCTCCATATTGTTCTTTATAGTGCCTGTATCAATTTACATTCCCACCAACAGAGAAAAAGGGTTCCCTTTTCTCCATAGCCTCTCCAGCATTTATTGTTTGTAGATCTTTTGATAATGGCCATTCTGACCGGTGTGAGATGATATCACATTGTAGTTTTGACTTGCATTTCTCTAATGATTAATGATGCTGAGTATTCTTTTATGTGATTGTTGGCAATCTGTATATCTTCTTTGGAGAAATGTCTAATTAGGTCTTCTACCCATTTTTAGATTGGGTTTTTTTTTTTTTTTTTTTTGATATCGAGCTGCATGAGCTGCTTCTAAATTTTGGAAATTCAGCCTTTGTCAGTTGCTTCATTTGCAAATATTTTCTCCCATTCTGAGGGTTGTCTTTTGGTCTTGTTTATGGTTTCCTTTGTTGTGCAAAAGTGTTTAAGTTTCATTAGGTCCCATTTGTTTATTTTTGTTTTTATTTCCATTTCTCAAGAAGGTGGGTCAAAAAGGATCTTTCTGTGATTTATGTCATAGAATGTTCTGCCTATATTTTCCTCTAAGAGTTTTATAGTGTCTGGTCTTATATTTAGGTCTTTAATCCATTTTGAGTTTATTTTTGTGCATGGTGTTAGGGAGTGCTCTAATGTCATTCTTTTACATGTAGCTGTCCAGTTTTCCCAGCACCACTTATTGAAGAGGCTATTGTATATTCTTGCCTCCTTTATCAAAGATAAGGTGACCATATATGTGTGGGTTTATCTCTGGGCTTTCCATCCTGTTCCATTGATTTATATTTATGTTTCTGTGCCAGTACAATACTGTCTTGATTACTGTGGCTTCATAGTATAGTCTGACGTCAGGAGCCTGATTCCTCCAGCTCTGTTTTTCTTTCTCAAGATTGCTTTGGCTATTCGGGGTCTTTTGTGTTTCCATACAAATTGTGAAATATTTTGTTCTAGTTCTGTGAAAAATGCCATTGGTAATTTGATAGAAATTGCATTGAATCTGTAGATTGCTTTGGGTACTATAGTTATTTTCACAATGTTCATTCTTCCAATCCAAGAACATGGTATATCTCTCCATCTATTTGTATCATCTTCAATTTCTTTCCTCAGTGTCTTATAATTTTCTGCATACAGGTCTTTTGTCACCTTAGGTAGGTTTACTCCTAGGTATTTAATTCTTTTTGTTGCAGTGGTAAATGGGAGTGTTTTCTTAATTTCTCTTTCAGATTTTTCATCATTAGTGGATAGGAATGCAAGGGATTTTGGTGCATTAATTTTGTATCCTGCTACTTTACCAAATTCATTGATTAGCTCTCATAGTTTTGTGGTAGCAACATTAGGATTCTCTAGGTACATTACCATATCATCTGCAAGCAGTGACAGCTTTACATCTTCTTTTCTGATTTGGATTCCTTTTATTTCTTTTTCTTCTCTGATTGCTGTGACTAAGACTTGCAAAACCATGTTGAATAATATTGGTGAGGGTGGGCAACCTTGTCTTGCTCCTGATCTTAGTGCAAACAGTTTCAGTTTTTCACCATTGAGTACGATGTTGGCTGTGGGTTTGTCATGTATGGGCTTTATCATGTTGGGGAAAGTTCCATCTTTGCCTACCTTCTGGAGGGTTTTTATCATAAATGGGTATTGAATTTTCTCGAAAGATTTCTCTGCATGTATTGAAATGATCATATGGTTTTTCTCCATCAATTTGTTAATATGGTGTATCACATTGATTGATTTGCATATACTGAAAAATCCTTGCGTTCCTGGAATAAACCCCACTTGATCATGGTGTATGATCATTTTAATGTGCTGTTGGATTCTGTTTGCTAGTATTTTGTTGAGGATATTTGCATCTATGTTCATCAGTGATATTGGCCTGTAGTTTTCTTTCTTTGTGACATCTTTGTCTCATTTTGGCATCACGGTGATGGTGGCCTCATAGAAGGAGTTTGGGAGTTTTCCTTCCTCTGTTATATTTTGGAAGAGTTTGAGAAAGAGAGGTGTTAGCTCTTCTCTAAATGTTGGATAGAATTCGTTTGTGAAGCCATCTGGTCCTGGGCTTTTGTTTGTTTGGAAGATTTTTAATCACAGTTTCAATTTCAGTGCTTGTGATTAGTCTGTTCATATTTTCTATTTCTTCCTGGTTCAGTCTTGGAAGGTTGTGTGTTTCTAAGAAGTTGTCCATTTCTTCCAGGTTGTCCATTTTATTGGAATATAGTTGCTTGCAATAATCTCTCATGATCTTTTGTATTTCTGCAGAGTCAGTTGTTACTTTTCCTTTTCATTTCTAATTCTATTTATTTGAATCTTTTACGTTTTTTTCTGATGAGTCTGGCTCATGGTTTATCGATCTTGTTTATCTTCTCAAAGAACCAGATTTTAGTTTTATTGATCTTTGCTATTGTTTCCTTCATTTCTTTTTCATTTATTTCTGATCTGATCTTTATGATTTCTTTCCTTCTGCTAACGTTGGGGTTGCTTTTTTTGTTTGTTTGTTTGTTTTGGGGTTTTTTTTTCGGTATGCAGGCCTCTCACTGTTGTGGCCTCTCCTGTTGTGGAGCACAGGCTCCAGATGCGCAAGCTCAGCAGCCATGGCTCATGGACCCAGCCGCTCTGCAGCATGTGGGATCTTGCCAGACCGGGACAATGAACCCATGTCCCCTGCATCAGCAGGCAGACTCTCAACCACTGCACCACCAGGGAAGGCCAACTTTGGGGGGTTTTTTGTTCTTCCTTCTCTAAGTTCTGTAAGTGTAAGTTTAGGCTGTTTATTTGAGATGTTTCTTGTTTCTTAAAGTAGGATTGTATTGCTATAAAATTCCCTCTTAAAACTACTTTTGCTGCATCCAATAGGTTCTAGATCATTGTGTTTTCATTGTCATTTGTTTCTAGGTATTTTTTGATTTCCTCTTTGATTTCTTCAGTGATCTCTTGGTTATTAAGTTCTGTGTTGTTTAGTCTCCATGTGTTTGTATTTTTTACAGATGTTTCCCTTTAATTGATATCTAGTGTCATAGCGCTGTGGTCAGAAAAGATATCTGATACAATTTCAATTTTCCTAAATTTACCAAGTGTTGACTGTGACCCAAGATATGATCTATCCTGGAGAATGTTCCATAAGCACTTGAGAAGAAATTGTATTCTGTTGTTTTTGGATGGAATGTCCTATAAATATCAATTAAGTCCATCTTGTTTAATGTATCATTTAAAGTTTGTGTTTCCTTATTTATTTTCATTTTGGATGATCTGTCCATTGGTGAAAGTGGGGTGTTAAAGTCCCCTACTATGATTGTGTTACTGTCGATTTCCCCTTTTATGGTTGTTCGTATTTGTCTTACTTATTGAGGTGCTCCTATGTTGCATGCATAAATATTTACAATTGTTATATCTTCTTCTTGGATCGATCCCTTGATCATTATGTAGTGTCCTTCAGTGTCTCTTGTAACATTCTTTGTTTTAAAGTCTATTTTCTCTGTTATGAGTATTGCTATTCCAGCTTTCTTTTGATTTCCATTTGCATGGAATATCTTTTTCCATTCCCTCACTTTCAGTCTGTATATGTCCCTATGTCTGAAGTGGGTCTCCTAGAGACAGCATATATATGGATCTTGTTTTTGTATTCTTTCAGCCAGTCTATGTCTTTTGGTGGGAGCATTTAATCCATTTAAATTTAAGGTAATTATCCATATGTATGTTCTTATTACCATTTTCTTAGTTGCTTAGGGTTTGTTTTTGTAGGTCTTATCCTTCTCATGTGTTTCCTGCCTAGACAAGTTCATTTAGGATTTTTTGTAAAGCTGGTTTGGTGGTGCTGAATTCTCTTAGTTTTTGCTTGTCTGTAAAGGTCTTAATTTCTCCATCAAATCTGAATGAGATCCTTGCTGCGTAGAGTAATCTTGGTTGTAGTTTTTTCCCTTTCATGACTTTAAATATGTCCTGCTACTCCTTTCTGGCTTGCAGAATTTCTGCTGAAATATCAGCTGTTAACCTTATAGGGATTCTCTTGTATGTTATTTGTTGTTTTTCCCTTGCTGCTTTTAATATTTTTTTCTTTGTGTTTAATTTTTGATAGTTTGATTATTATGTGTCTTGGCATATTTCTTTTTGGATTTATCCTGTATGGGACTCTCTGTGCTTTCTGGACTTGATTAACTATTTCCTTTCCCATATTAGGGAAGTTTTCAACTATAATCTCTTCAATTATTTTCTCAGTCCCTTTCTTTTTCTCTTCTTCTTCTGGGACCATTATAATTCAAATGTTGGTGTGTTTAATATTGTCCCAGAGGTCTCTGAGACTGTCCTCAATTCTTTTCATTCTATTTTCTTTATTCTGCTATGCAATAGTTATTTCCACTATTTTATCTTCCAGGTCACATATCCATTCTTCTACCTCGGTTATTCTGCTATTGATCCCTTCTAGGGAATTTCTAATTTCATTTATTGTGTTGTTCATCTCTGTTTGTTTGCTCTTTAGTTCTTCTAGCTCCTTGTTAAACGTTTCTTGTATGTTTCCCATTCTCTTTCCAAGATTTTGGATCATCTTTACTATCATTATTCTGAATTATTTTTCAGGTAGACTGACTATTTCCACTTCATTTGTTAGGTCTGGTGGGTCTTTAGCTTGCTCCTTCATCTGCTGTGTGTTTCTCTGTCTTCTCATTTTGCTTAACTTACTGTTTTTTAGGTCTCCTTTTCGCAGGCTGCAGGTTCTTAGTTCCCATTGTCTTTGGTGTCTGCCCCCAGTGGCTAAAGTTGGTTCAGTGAGTTGTTTACACTTCCTAGTGGAGGGGACTAGTGCCTGTGTTCTGGTGGATGAGGCTGGATCTTTTCTTTCTGGTGGGCAGGTCCACATCTGGTGGTGTGTTTTGTGGTGTCTGTGACCTTATTATGATTGTAGGCAGCCTCTGTGCTAATTGGTGGGGTTGTGTTCCTGTCTTGCTAGTTGTTTGGCATAAGGTGTCCAGCACTGTAGCTTGCTGGTCATTTAGTGGAGCTGGGTCTTGGCGTTGAGAAGGAGATCTCTGGGAGATTTTCACCATTTGATATTACATGGATCTGGGAAGTCTCTGGTAGACTGATGTCCTGAACTTGGCTCCCCCACCTCAGAGGCACAGCTCTGATACATGCCTGGAGCACCAGGAGCCTGTCATCCAAACAGCTCAGAAAAAAAATGGGAGAAAAAAAGAATGAAAGAAGATAAAATAAAACAAAATGAAATAAAATAAGATAAAATAGTTATTAAAATAAAGAATAATTATTTAAAGAGTAATTCAAAAAGAGAAAAGAAAGAAGAGAGCAACCAAACCAAAAAACAAATCCACCAATGATAACAAGTGCTAAAAACCATGCTAAAAAAACAAAACAAAACAAGAAATACCAGGCAGACAGAACCCTAGGACAAATGTTAAGAAAAAAAAAAGCTATACAGAGAAAATCACACAGAGAATCATACACATACACACTCACAAAAAGAGAAAAAGGGAAATATATATATATATATATATATATATATCATTGCTCCCAAAGTCCACCTCCTCAATTTGGGATGATTCTTTGTCTATTCTGGTATTCCACAGAAGCAGTGTACATTAAGTTGGTTTTGAAGATTTAATCCGCTGTTCCTTAGGCTGCTGGGAGAAATTTCCCTTTCTCTTCTTTGTTCTCACAGCTCCCAGGGTTCAGTTTTGGATATGTCCCTGCCTCTGCATGTGGGTCATCTGAGGGTGTCTGTTCCCTGTTCAGACAGGGTGAGGTTAATGGAGCAGCTGCTTCAGGAGCTCTGGCTCACTCAGGTCGGGTTGAGGGAGTGGTATGGAGTGTGGAGCTACACTGCAGCAGCAGAGGCTGGCATGACGTTGCCACAGCCTAAGGTGCTCTTTGTGTTCTCCTGGGGAAACTGTCCCTGGATCAAGGAACCCTGGAAGTGGTGGGCTGCACAGGCTCCCAGGAGGGGAGGTGTGGATAGTGACCTGTGCTTGCACACAGGATTCTTGCTGGCTGCAACAGCAGCCTTAGAGTCTTATGACCATCTCTGTGGTCTGCACTGATTGCCACAGCTCATGCCCATCTCTGGAGCTCATTTAAGCTGTGCTCTTAATCCCTTCTCCTCGCACACCAGGAAACAAAGAGGCAAGAAATATTCTCTTGTCTCTTTGGCAGCTCCAGACATTTCCCTGGACTCCCTCCCGGCTAGCTGTTGTGCACTAGCCCCCTTCAGGCTGGGTTCATGCAGCCAACCCCAATCCTCTCCCTGGGATCCCCTGAAGCTGGAGTCTCAGCTCCCAGACCCAACTCTCCCTGGCGGGTGAGCAGACAAGACTATCGGGCTGGTGAGCACTGGTCAGCACCAATCCTCTGTGCAGGAATTTCTCCGTTTTGCTCCCCACACCCCTGTTGCTGCACTGTCCTCCATGGCTCCGAAGCTTCCCCCTCCAGCACCCACATTCTCTGCCCGCAAAGGTGCTTCTTAGTGTGTGGAAATCTTTCCCCCTACACAGCTCCCTCCCACTGGTGCACGTCCTGTCCCTATTCTTTTGTCTCTGTCTTTTCTTTTTTCTTTTGCCCTACCCAGGTACGTGGGGAGTGTCTTGCCTTTGGGGAGGTCTGAAGTCTTTTGCCAGCACTCAGTAGGTGTTCCACATGTAGGTGTATTTCTGATGTATCTGTGGGGAGGAAGGTGATCTCTATGTCTTACTCTTCTACCATCTTGAAGCTCCTCCCTTAAATGGGTTAAATTTTCAACGACCCATCTATATGCTCCCTATAAGAGGCTTACCTCAGATATAAGGATACACACAGACTGAAAGTGAATGGATGGAAAAAACATATTTCATGCAAATGGAAACCAAGAGAAAGTTGGTGTAGCTATACTTATCTTGGAAAAAAATACACTGCAAATAGACTAAAAAAGGAAAAAGATGGAGAATACATAATGATAAAGAGTCAATCCAACAAAAAGATATAACATTTGTTAATATATATGCACCCAACCTAGGAGCACCTAATTACATAAAGCATATATTAGCAGACCTAAAGGGAGAAATTTCCAGTAATACAATAGTAGATTTTAATACCCAAATTACATCAATGAATATGTCATCCAGACAGAAAATAAATAAAGAAACATCAGCCTGGGATGGAATAAAGAAAATGGAGTAGGAGAATGTGGAGCTCATCTCCTCCCATGATCACAACAAAAAATATATCTACAGATGGAGAATTTTCACTGAAAACAAACTGGAGACTGGCAGAAAGACTCTTACACAGCCAAGGCTATAAGAAAGATCCACACAGAATTGGGTAGGAAGGGAAGAGAAGCTATCATGTTGGGACTTGCACCCCTGGGAGGGAACACAGAAGAACAGGGGAAGTACATGGACTCATAGATCTTCCCTGAGGAGTGGCTGTTTGAACCATGGTCTCCCTAGCCCTGGGGTCCAACACCAGGGCTTTGACTCCCCTTTGCTGCTTTGAACTGAGACTGACAAAGGACCTGTAAGATACCAAGACTCTGCTCATGAAGAGTGTCCACTTGCTTGCTTACTCCTGGGAACAAGCCAGAGGAAGCAGACTGAAATTTGCTGCGACTACCTTGGCACACACTCCAGCCTGAGGCAAGGGCCCTCTCCAGCCCCTCTTGCTCCACAGTGAAGCTCCATATTAGGGCAAGGGCTGCTGTAGCTGAGAGGAGTGCACAGCTGTGAAGGAAAGAGCCAGCTCAGACCGGGAACAGCATCTGAACAGGGCCAGGGTGGTCACTGCTGGTGCCTATGGGGGCAATGGATCAGGAGTAATATGGAACTCTGACTGGTGCCAGAACCACCAGAGTCACACCCTGATCCATGCTGAGTGCTCACTCCAGCCCCTCTTGCTCCAGCATTGCTCCCCTCTAGGGTGAAGTTTCCAGTGCCAGGAGGGGGAGCAGAGCATACACTTAGAGGAAATGGAGACAGCTCCAACCCTTAGGGTTTCTTTTTTAGCAACTTGTGACCCACCCCTTCCCCCAATAGAGTGCGGTTGACCACTGAACAGAAGTGAAGCCACAGCTCACACTTGGGTCTGGCTTTAGTCCCTCCATCTCCAGCTCCGACTCTTATCAAGGTGATAGCTGTCAGCACAGTATGGGGGAAGATGTGACTTGTGCTCACCTTAGATCCAGCTCTCCCATTAAAGCCACTGGGCACAGACTGTATAGGGACACTCCTACACAAGAAGATCCTTTCAAGACTGCAATAGGTAATTGTTTCACTTAATTTCATATACACAGAGAAAGTTAAGCAAAATGAGAAGGCAGATGAATTTATTTCAAATAAAAGAAAAAAAAGCCTGAGAAACAACTAATAAAATAGAAATAAATTATGGACCACATAAAGAGTTCAAAGCATTAGAAATGAAAATACTAACTGAATCAGGAAAAAGAATAGATGAACACTGAGGGAACAAGAAAATATAAAAAAGAGCCAGTCAGAACTAAAGGATACAATAACTGAAATGAAAAACACACTAGAAGGAATGAACAGCATACTAGGTGATAGAGAAGAATGCATAAGTAATATGGAAAATGGAATAACATGAAACACACAATCAGAACAACAAAAAGATAAATTTTAAAAAGTGAAACTGTTTAAGGGACCTCTGGGACAACATCAAGCATACAAAATTCACATTATAGGGGTACTAGAAGGAGAAGAGAGAGAAAGAGGTCAAAATGTATTTGATGAAATTATGGCTGAAAATTTCCTGAACCTGAAGAAGGCAACAGATATCCAGGTACAGAAGCACAGATGGTTTCAAACAAGATGAACCTAAACAGGCCAGCATCAAGACATATCATAATTAAAATAGCAAACCTTAAAGATAAAGACAGAATTCTAAATTAGCAAGAGAAAAACAGAGTCATAACAAGGGAACTCCAATAAGGCTCTCAGCTGATTTTTCAGCAGAAATTTTGCAGGCCAGAAGGGTGTGACATGATATATTTAAAGTGCTGAAAGGGAAAAACCTGAAACCCAGCATAATCTATCCATCAAGATTATCATTTAGAATTGAAGGAGAGATCAAGAGTTTCCGTGACAAGAAAAACTAAGAGTTCATTCATACTTAACTGATCTTATAAGAAATGTTAAAAGGTATTCTGTAAGTGGAAAACAAAGAGCTACAACAAGAAACAAGAATATAGAGGAAAGGAAAAATCCCACTAGTAAAGGCAAATATATAGCAAAGCCTGTGTATCAACCACTTAAATAAGCTAGTACAAAGATTAAAAGACAAAAAAACTTGTAAAATTAACTCTAACTACATAAACAGTGAAGGGAAAGACATGGAGAGAAAGAAATATAAACATCAAACTAAAGAAAATCATTAAACCACAAGAGAAGAAACTAAAAGAAGAAATGAACAGAGAAGAACTGCAAAAACAACCAGGAAACAAGTAACAAAATGGCAATTAGTACATAACTATCAATAATCACTTTAAATGTTAATGGACTAAATGCTCCAACCAAAAGACATAGGGTAGCTGATTGGATAAAAAAACAAGACTCATCTACATGCCACTTACAAGAGACTCACTTCAGAGCTAAAGACACATACAGACTGAAAGTGGGGGGATGGAAAAAGATATTTCACATAAATGGGAATGACAAGAAAGTTCAGGTAGCAATACTCATATCAGACAAAGTAGACTTTAAAACAAAGTTTATAACAAAAGACAAAGAAGAACATTCCATAATGATAAAGGTATCGATACAAGAAAAGAATATTATACTCATTAACATATATGCATCCAATACAGGAGCAAATAATAGCAGAAATAAAGGGGGAAATTGACACAACACAATAATAGTAGGGGACTTTAACACCTTACTTATATCAATGGACAGATCATCCAGTCAGAAAATCAATAAGGAAACAGTAGTCAAATGAGATATTAGACCAGTTGGACTATATAGGGCATTATATCCAAAAACAGCAGAATACACATTTTTTCAAGTGCACATGGAACATTCTCCAGGATAGATTGCATGCTAGGCCACAAGCAAGTCTCAATAAATTTAAGAAGATGAAAATCATATCAAACATATTTTCGGACCACAATTAAGAAAACAATGTCCTTTACAATTTCATAAAAAAAAAAGTTTCTAAGAATAAACTTAACCAAGGAGGTGAATGACCTGTATAAGACATTGATGAAAGAACGTGAGGAAAACACAAATGAATAGGAAAATATTCAGTACTCATGGATAGAAGAATTAGCATTGAAAAAAATGTCCGTATTACCCAAAGCAATCTACAGATCCAATGCAATCTCTATCAAAATTCCAATGATATTTTTCACAAAAATAGAATAGACAATCCTAAAATGTGTATGGAACCACAAAAGATCCCAAATAGCCAAAGCAATCTTGAGAAAGAAGAACAAAACTGGAGGCAACATGCTCCCAGTTTTCAAGCTATATTACCAAGCTACAATAATCAAAATAGTATGGTACTGTCATAAAAACAGACACATGGATTAATGGAACAGGATAGATGGCCCAGAAAAAACCCCAACACATATATGGCCAATTAATTTATGACAAAGGAGACAAGAGTATACAATGGAGAAAGGACAGTTTCTTCAATAAATGATGTTGGAAAAACTGGACAGCCACATACAGAAGAATGAAACTGAACCATTATCTTACACTATATATAAAATAAACTCAAAATTGACTAAAGATTTGAATTTAAGGGCAGAAACCATAAAACTCCTGAAAGAAAACAGGCAGGAAGCTGCTTGACATCACACTTGGTGATATTTTTTTGAATCTGACCCCAAAAGACAATGGCAATGAAGACTAAAATAAAAACTAGGACATCAAATTAAAAAGTTTCCACACAGTGAAAGAAACCATCAACAAAATATAAAGACAACCTACTTAATGAGAGAAGATATTTGCAAATCATATATCTGATAAGGGATTAATATCCAAAATATATGAAGGACTCATACAACTCAATAACAAAAAATCCAATCAATATGATATAAAAATGGGCAGAGGATCTGAATAGACATTTTTTCAAAGAAGACATACAGATGGTCAACAGACACATGAAAAGATGCTCAACGTCACTAATCATCAGGGAAATGCAAATCAAAAGCACAATGAGATATTACCTCCTACATGTCAGAATGGCCATCATCAAAAAGACAACAAATAACAAATGTTAGCAAGGATGTAGAGAAAAGGGAAGACTAGTTCACTGTTGGTGGGAATGTAAATTGGTACAGTCACTATAGAAAGCATTATGAAGTTTCCTAAAAAATCTAAAAATAGACCTACCACATTATCCAGGAATTCCACTTCCAGGTATATAACTGAAGAAATCAAAAACACTAGCTTGAAAAGTTACATGCACACCAATATTCATAGCAGCATTATTTACAATAGCCAAGGTACAGAAGAACCTAAGTGCCCATCAACACTGGATAAAAAAGATGTGGCATGCATATATATATATGAATACTACTGGCCAACAAAAAGAATGAAATCTTGCCATTTGGGACAACATGGATGGATCTTGAGAGTTTTATGTTGAGTGAAATAAGTCAGGAAGAAAGACAAGTACTGTAAGATTTTACTCATATATGGAATTTTAAAAATAAAACAAATGAACAAAAGTAAAATAAAATTTATAGATACAGAGAACAGATTGGTGGTTGTCAGATAGGAGGGGGGTAGGATCAAGAGGTATAAATTCACAGTTTTAAAATAATAAGTCATTGGATGTAATATACAGCATGGTCACTATAAACCATAATATTGTATTACAAATATGAAAGTTTCTCTCATCACAAGAGAAAAATTTCCATAATGTTTTATGATAACAGATGATAAGAAGATTTACTATGTCACCATTTTGCAAATTTGTATACAAATTTGAATCATTGTTGTATACTTGAAACTAATGGAATGTTGTATGTTAATTATGTCAATAAACAAAACTTTAAAACAAAAATTTTTTAAAGATGGTCAGAATGAGAAGAATAAATAAACTGAAATCTGTTGTTTGCTTTGCAGTGCCAGTACTGTGCAGGGAGCTTTCATTTACATTATTTTTTTGAATCTTCACAACATAATGAAATAAATTATTATTTCCATTTTTTAGAAAGGAGAAAACTATAGTTCAAGAAAGTTAAGGAATTCACTCATTGTCACAGACTTAGTGAATACAAGAATATAGATTCCTATGATTCCAAAGTTCTTCCCTTCAAAATGTAAAACTTCTGGATTGACTACTGGCCACACTTTTCAGTTGCTGTTATCAAATCATTAGCAATCCTTTCCAAAGGGGGCTGCTGGTGCTAATGTCTAAGCCAGCACCCAGGAAAGAAAATGGGCTTCTATTATACTTGAGTTTGTGAGGCTCCCCTGTTTTAGATCATCTACTGCACTCCATTTAGGACCCTCCATATTTTGATCCACATTATGCCTATTAAAATAAAGGAAAAAATAACAATATTATCTGTATATGGCAGGCCTTTAAAATTTTATTACATCTAAGTTGTGCATAAAATATATAAGAGATTCTATATAATCTATTTCTGATAGTAATACCAGGGGAAGTTTATAATAAAGCATCATACCCAAGAATTCCAAAGAATTAAGGTTTTGGTTCTAAACAATCTTCCCTTCCTTAATAACTCTGTTGACTTAATAAGCTACTATATTTAGTTATTCTGAATTATTAAAATGTACCATATTTTCAACCTATATAACCTACATTCAGAATCATCCAGTGGCTTCCCACCTCATTTGGAATAAAAGGAAAAGTTCTTGAAATGGACAACATGGTGTTACACAACCACCTTCCTTGCCTATCTGACCTTACCTCTTCTAATCTCCACCTTCTCACTCGGCTCCAGCCACACCAGCCTCTGCTGGCTGTCTCTGCTAGTTGTCAAATAGCTCTTACCTCTCAGTGCTTCATGGTCCACAGCCCAGGATGTTCGTCCCCCAGAGAGCTGAATGGTGAGATTCCTCACCTCCTTCAGGTCTTGAATCAAATGTCATCTTCTCCATAAAGCCTTTTTTGACTACCCTGTGTAAAACTACTGTACCTGAAGCTCCCTATCACCCTCATCTGCTTTATATTTTCCTCAGAAATTACCATAATTTACATTCTATATGTTTTATTTATTTTGGTTATCATGTGTTTCCTACCCACTAGCATATTAATTCTATGAAGGAAAGGAGCACTTTTATTCACTGCTACACCCAGAACTTAGAATGAATCCTTGTTCACTGAATGAATGAATAAATGAATGAGGTAACAGTAGTATTTATACAGTAATTATTCTTTAAATAAAACTAATATAGCTCTATTACATAAAGATAGCATAATACATTGTATGTATTTACTGCCTCTGTATAGACATCTCTCCTAGCATTATGTAAAGATCTCTTTAAAAATGTTTTGAAAACAGTGAAATAACTATTAAAATATAGCAATTACTCTGAAATTTAAGAGAAACAGTACAATTTATGTATTTTCTACAAGCATAAACAACATGATTACAGAGAAATATGGCAGCCTTCTTTCTGTTAAAAACATCACTAAAAGATAGATGTATAAGATTAGGTAATGCATATTTAAACCTTAAGATCATACTCTTTCCAAAGAATGAAAACGAAGTCTTCTTACTCCCTCATTCACAAATGTGTCCTCAGAAATATTTCCACCAATATTATCAACTGTATTTACAAATCCCTCTATGTAGGGCCCTGTGCCTCGTACTAGTCATGTAGGTGAAGCAAGTGAACAAGAAAGCCCCGTGCTGGAAGTGCTTCTGATTATAGTTGGACAGAAGAGGAGAGGAGGAATTGATATTTACCTGCTGCCCCCTTGGAATCAGCAGAAATACAGCCAACACTTTTGCAGATGAATGATACACAAGAGGATCTGAAAGATTTTAGTTGAAAAAGCTTCTTGAATAATTGAGAAGGGATTGCAACTGGATGAAACACATCCATATTAGTTATAACTTGTTCTCAGTTGTTAGCTATTTCCTCTAGTGCCTCTGAAGGATTAACAAGGTTATCAAGACAGACTGTCATAACCGGTAAGTGTTTTAACCCTTACTGCAACTTGCCTGGCAGCAACCAGGAAACTTTAATAGTATCTAAATTGTTTAGTGTTGGAACATGTCACTGATTTACATCTGAGTACTCTATCTGATCCTTTTGTTTCCCATGACTAAAGAACTTGACAATATTTTTTATTGGTGTCACTGAAGTGGTAATATTTGATGTTGCAGTATTCTGAAAGTTTATCTTACATAATTTTGAGCTCTCTACTTTTAAATCTCTCACTTAGTCATACTTTTAGATCTTCATCTGAAATTCTCACCTTCTCGGGTTCATTTCCTAGTCAATCCAGTTATAGAAAGCAAATACCTAAAACACTGTGCAATAAAGCCAAGGCAGACATACTGGATTTAAGTTACATCTGTTTCTAAAAGAAAATACCAGAAGCACAATTTAGAATCAGCACACATTCCTACACATTCCTTTTGTTCATGAATTTAGATAAGCATTTTTTTCTTAAACTTGCAAATTCTTAGTTAGATCATGCCGATAAATTAAACTTATTATTTCAGTTTGCCTCTTAAAATGTGAATGATCTAAGAAAAATATCATGAAATATCTAAGAAAAATATCCCTTCATGACTCAGAATGAGAACAAAAGTTTGTCTCTTTTGACCTATTCTAGACATCCTGTACCTAGCAAACCACAGTTCTAGGACATTATAAGATAAAACTAAGGCTGTGGAGAGAAAAAGGCCAGCCATTGTTGCTCACCACCACCTGTCAGGGAAATTTATGCTGGTGGTGTATATCCACCCTCCCCACATTACACTTGTAGAGATAAATGCAACATGAGCTACAAAGGTAATAGATGTTGCATCTTGATAAGGTTTTAACGGATATGGACATTTCAAGGAAGCTATAATAGGTGACAGCTTAAACTCAGTGTCTGAGAAAGCCTTTAATTAAGATTTATAAGGTCAGCTACTGGAAGCAAATATAAAACTATGGTTAGACATGGTAAAAAAGAGTGAGATGACTGATGATCCAAGTGGTTCACAACTAACCCTCATTCTAACTTTGTTGATTAATAAAAATCCCAAATCTGAAGAGTTTTGTAGCTCTGTGACACAGGAGATGGGAAACAACTCTGGAATTTCTCAGTCTGGAACCAGAAATTTCACAAGTGCCAGCTCCTAGCCTGGGTGATGAATACCAATATTAAAAGCGTCCCACTGGCTTATGATGATCAGGAACCATTATTCCCAGCAGCCATACCCAACAGAGTTCAGTCTCACTCCCTACAATATCAAACAGGCCTCCAACACTGTTCCTCATCCTCTCTCATCCAAAAGCAGGGTCAAAAATGCCTGTGCAATCATTAGCAAAAATAAAACTCTTATAGATCCAAGTTAGAATCAGTGTTGTTGACCTTCTTGAGAGGTAGTCCAAAAGAAGTGACCACAGCCTAGCTCAAAGAGCATTTACAGTGCACTGGCAGCAACATTTGCCAGAAAAGGGGTCCATATACTTCTACAGCTGGGTGGCCATAAGGGAAAACACTACCTGTACACTTTTGGTAGAATCATTGTTGAACAGGCAGCTTTTATTTCAACTGGAAAGAGGCCAATATCAAAGGAGCAAAGTAACTGTAAGAACCAAGAAACAGAAAAATACTGAAAAAAAGAATCACTGCACCAATTCCTACTATGTACTACTAAACTTGTCTAAAAGTTTCTCTGTATATCTTAGAGTCATAGAATCTCAGGTTTAGAAGAATGCTAACAAGTATCTAGTTCAAAGACATTTTGAATTTAAATGATTCTATAGACTGAAATTGAGTAAACTATCAAATCATTTGTCATTTGTTAAGACATAGCTTCTTTTTTCAAATAAATTGAGGGCTGTGGAGAAGACAGTACAACAACATGAGACACATAATAAGACATAAAATATTAAATTATTATTTTTTATTTCATTGCAAAAAAGTTAAAAGAGTTAGATATCTGAATTATAGTGCCTAACTTGGGCAGAAGTTAGAATTAGTAAGTCTAAAGACTTCCATGCAGTTACTCAATATATTTTCATATGTAAAAGTAAGATATATTTTTATTATAAAAATAAGCTGACATTGAAACAAAATATTTAGAAAATGCTATTTATTCATCTGTTTTAACTCAACAAACACAAATTGAACACATTCTCTACTTTGTTGTACCATCCAAAATCTTCTCTCATAGCAGAAGAATTTTTAGTTATTTACCTATAGACTAATTCCTCTATTAGTCTGTATGCTTGCCAAATTCGGAGACTATTCCTTAGCTACTTTTGTATTCCAGAGCATAAAGTATTGCCTGTAACATAGCAGGCACTGTGAATGAAGAACACCTTTTGAATGAAGAAGAGGTAAGTGAAAAAATGGCTGTATGCCAAAAACTGAGCAGGCCTCCAGCAAAGCAAGATAAGTGATGCTGGGCATACTCTAACATAGCTTCAGTTTATTCAGTGTCTTAGTCTGTTTAGGCTACTATAACAAGTACCACAGATCAAGTGGCTTAAACAAGCATTGATTTCTCACAGTTCTGGGAGTTGAAAAGGCCAAGATCAAGGTGCTGACAGATTAGATGACTGGTGAGGGCCCTTCTCCTGGTTTACAGATGGCCATCTTCTTGCTGTGTCTTCACATGGCAGAGAGCACAAGAGAGCAAGCTCTCTGGTCTCTGTTTATAAGGGCAATAACCCCATCGTGAGGGCTGCACCCTCATGACTCAGTCTAAACCTAATTACCTCTTAAAGGCCCCGCTTCCTCATACCATCAGTTTGGGGGTTAGGGCTTTAACATATGAATTTGGGGGGACACATTTTTCAAGTCACGATAGTTGGGGAGACATACATGTAAAAAGGAAATTATGGTTATATAGGAAGAAAACTATTTTAATAGTGATACTAAAAATACTGTAATAGAGCATCAAGATCAGCAAACAATTAGGTCCAGGCAAAGAAACATATGAAATTTCATACATTCTTTTTCATTCATTCAACATATTTATCAGCTATCAATATATACGGCATTCTTTAAGATGCTAGAAATGCCAAGCTGAACAAGCAACACTAGTCACTGCCCTTGCAGAGAAATGAATTGAGATAGTATTGTAAAAAGCTATGTGTGCATACTTGATCTCTCTCTCTCTCTTTATCTCTATCTCTATCTCTCTGTCTCTCTCCATTCTGTCCTTTAAAGATGGGAAGAAGATGTGAGAAAGAGACTTAACTTCAAATTTTTTGTGCCAAAGTCTTAAACTTGGGGGAAACTTTAGAGATACTATTTTTTGCTCTGTGTCTAAGCCAAGATTTTCAAACTGCATTAGGAGTAATAAAAATATTTTTATTTCCATTGGATTATCTCCTACATTTTATGCCTCAGTTAGTTCTAAGCTCTAGACTTAAGTTTCTCAGGTGTTAGTTGTGAATGTGGAGAGAAGTGGCAATATTTAGATTATTTTTTCCAAGGTAGACTTTACTGATGAACTCAGGACAGAAAAGATGTGGTCTTAATTTTTTGCTCCAGAATCTTGGTAGCTAATGATACCATGGTAAGATGGAGGAAGACTGGGGAGTGGGATAAGAAGATGATTGTCCTATAGGCAAAAATAAGGAATGAAAAAAGAAACAGATTTATGGAAAAGAAGCAATTTTACTTTCAGGCATGTGAAGAATGAGGTAATGTAAGATTTCCATGTGGAACGTCCCAGTGGAATGTTCTAGTACACTCAGGACAAAAAAAAAAGGCTCCCTGGAGCCAATACTACCAACTTGAAAATTTTCTGCTTATAAGCTATATCTGAAACCAGGAGGGCAGATAAGATTGTTCAGGGGGAATATATGATGTGAGAAATGAAAGTCAAACTTAGGAGAGATGAGCTCTAAAGAATGAATAGAGAAAAAGAAACAAATGAAACTGAAGAGTTTCATTCAGAGAGGAATGGAGAGAGTCATTGAAGAAATGTCAAAGGAGGAAAAACTTTTAGGAACAAAGGCTTGTTTGCATCATTGAATACTGTGATAGGCCACATAATATGAGAACCTAAGGCCTTCTGTAGACTTTTCAATTAAGGGGCCACTGGCGACTTAAATCAGGTAGAGAAGAGAGCTGAAGACAGAGAGAATGTTGTTAAAGAAATAGTTGAAAAAGTTTAGACTCAGAAGGAGAAAATAAGGTTTAGACAGGAGTTAAAGTGTTCTTTTCAAGAGTAACACTAAAATATCAAATATTTCTTAAAACACATTATAAATATACTTGTGTTAGTGAAAATTAGGGTATTTTTAAATTTTTAAATAATTACTAGTATTTTAAGTTAAGGAGAGCCAGGACCCTCTAAAGCAGGTCAGGACTTTCCGTTTATAATTACTGAGGGCAGAGCCCCTTGAAGGGAGGTTTGTTCATTTCCAAGTAAATCTTTTTTCTCTCTAAAATATTTCACTTATTTATTTGTATTTTTTCTTCCAGTTTTATTGAGATATAATTGACATACAACACTGTATAAGTTTAAGGTGTACAGCATAATGATTTGACTTACAGGTATCATGAAACGATTATCACAATAAATTTAGTGAACATCCATCATCTCATATAGATACAAAATTTTAAAAACAGAAAAAAAAATGTTTTCTTGTGATGAGAACTCAGGATTTACTCTCTTAAAAACTTTCATATGTAATATAGAGTAGTGTTGATTATATTTATCATGTTGTACATTACATCCCTAGTACTTATTTATAACTAGAAGTTTGTACATTTTGACCACCTTCATCCAACTTCTCCTTCCCCCACCCCCCACTTCTGGTAACCACAAATGTGATCTCATTTGGAAACACTCTCATCACACACACAGACACATACACACACACACACACACACAAATTCTTCCTCACCCGGTTCTTGCTGACCATTCTAGAAGTGAAGTTTGATTTAAATTGTCACAAAAGTGAAATGCCCTTTCCCTTCTTCAAGTTTGTTTTGAAGGATGTTAATGGCACCTTGGGGAAAGTTTGACTTGTGGCTGCTGGGCCTGTATTTGTTCCATAGATGAAGAACGAACCTCATTTCTTGGGGACTAACACATCTATGCTGTTCTGGAATGTGTCATTATGTTGTAGGAAGTAGCTCTGCATTTTGAAAAGAAAATTAAAATGTCTCATGTAGATATAGAACATTTTTCCCTTTAAAAACACATAAAATGTGGTGCTGAAGCCATCTGTCCCTGCTGCCTTTGCCGATTTTAAATCAGCTCTAACCCATTTAGTCTCCTCGGATATTAAATTACCAGCTACCACTCTATTTCTCCATCCTTAAAGCTACGGTCATATAATTGATTCCTTTTTCAAACCTGGATTGATATTTAAACTAGTTAAGTCATGTGGGGAATATACTTTCCTTTTAAAAAATGATAAAATGTGAATTTACTAGTTGAATACTTGAAGGCTCTAGGATAAGTTGAACTGATTACACATAACTCTCCAAAGAATTCTCTGCAGCCCTATCAGTTCAGGGAGGCTGCTGTGACATCACTCAGGTCTGTCAAATGCATGGCACAACTTATAATGGTTCAGTTGTTTCCCAAATTCAGATATGTCTCACACTTACCTGGAGTACTATTTTTAAATGTATCTTAATATATCGGGGCTATTTCAAATAGTCTTGCTCTACACCTACCAGTTAAGAATCTCTAGAATTCTGTATTTATTTTGTTGGTGTTTCCTTTGCTGTGCAGAAACTTTTAGTTTGATGTAGTCCCACTAGTTTATTTTTGCCTTTGTTGCTTGTGCTTTTGGTCATATTCAAAAAATCATTGCAATGAGCAATGTCAAGTAGTTTTTCCCCATATGTTTTATGGTTTCAGGTTTTATGTTTAATTATTTAATCCATTTCAAGTTAATTTTTTGTGAGTGGTATAAAATAGGTTATCCAGTTTTCCTTTGACACCATTTATTGAAGAGACTCTTCTTTCCCCCTTGCATATTTTTGACTGCCTTGTCAAATATTAGCTTATCATACATGTGGTATTTATTTCTGGGCTCTTGATTATGGTTCATTGTTCTATGGGTCCATTTTTATGCCAGTACATTACTGTTTTGATTACTATAGCTTTTTAATAAGGTTTGAAATCAGGAAGTGTGATGCCTCTGGCTTTGTTCTCTCTCAGGATTGCTCTGGCTTTTGGGGTTCCTCACAAATTTTAGGACGGCCTTTTCTATTTCTATGAAAAATGCCATTTTGATAAGGATTACATTGAATATATAGATGACTTTGGGTAATATGGACATTATAACAGCAATCCCACTTCTGGGTATATATCCAAAGGAAATGAAATCACTATCTAGGGCAGATATCTGCACGCCCATGCTCATTGCAAAATAGCCAAGACATGGAAACAACCTAAGTATCCATCAGTAGATGAATGAATGAAGAAGATATGAATAAACACACACACACACACACACCCCACTGGAATATTATTCAGCCATGAGAAAGAAGGTATTTCTTCCATTTGCAACAACATGGATGAAATTTGAAGACATTATGCTAAGTGAACTAAGTCAGATAGAGAAAGACAAATACTTGTATGTATCACATGTGGAATCTTAAAAAGCCAAACTCATAGAAACAAAATACAGTGGTGATTACCAGGGCTAAGGAATATGGGAAGTGGAGATAATATTGATCAAAGGATTCAAACTTCCATTCAGAAGATGAATAAGTTTTGGCGATCTAATGTATAACATGGAGATTAAAGTTAATAATATTTATTAATCCTTAATACTGTATTATATACTTGCAAGTTGCTAAGGGAGTAAGTCTTAAATGTTTTCACCAAAAGAAAGAAAGAAATGGTAATTATGTGACAGGTTGGAGGTACAAACTAATGCTATGGTGGAGATCATTTTGCAATATATAAATGCATCATATTAACTTGTTGTACACCTTAAACTTATATACTGTTATAACTCAATTATATCTGAATAATAAAACTAGATGCTATGGGAACATATTTCTATCAGGGTCCTGTGGACAAATTGAGAGGTGGCACCCGATGCTCCCTACTCCTCACCCCTACTTTACATAGTTACTCTGGCTACCACCTGCTTCACCTTCTAATTTGTTATCCATCCTGCTCCTGCTGCACCTCCACCACACATTACCATCATTCAACTCAGAAGTAAAACAGAGATGAGAAAACTAGCCAGCCATTGGGAGGTGTATGGAAGTACCCATCTTGACCAGAATAATTTTTTCCCAGAGAGAAGTGAAAATATATCAGAACTTTAACTATATTACTACTAGCATGTCTTTACACATTTACTTTGACCTAAACAAGAGTATATTAGCCTCAGAGCTTGCTACAGCTTTATAGTAGGAAGGAACTTTGTACAGTATATAATGACTAAGGGAGGATGGAGGTGAACACAACTAAATAAAAAATAATTTATAATTGAACAAGCAAATAAGTGAAACTATCTTTATAACATGTCTAATTCTACAAGTCTTTCTAATTCATAATGTAAAACATATGCAACTTTCAAATATATATTTTTAAGCAGGCCACCATAAAAGTGCTATATAACTGCTTAAAACTATTAATAGCAAGAAGATCAGTGACTATAATGTGAATGTCTTTAAAGAGCAATTCTGCTAATTTTGCTATTAGAATCAAGGAAAATTATATACAACCAGGTGCACTGCAGATTATATTTTTCTTTAAATATTTGAATATGTACCAAGAGACTTTAATAATGACACATTTTAAAGAAGAAGCTCTAAAATAAGCTAGTGATTTTCACTTGTAATAACATTTTCACTAAAAACATTCATTGCAAACTCTACTTCTATGGAAACCTTAGACTTCAAACCATAACTATGCTGCTTTTTATAAAAACATCTTGGACATTACATGTATCAATTTTCAGATGATCCCCTTTACTTACCTACTTAGACTCCACCTAATAAACATAATCTGAATTGCAGATAAAATATATTGTGGTTTAGACATATCCAATTTTGTGTGATAAATATAAACACACAGTACAGTTTTAATCTGTTCAATCATTGTTTTAAATAATTTAAAACTTTCATTACTAGTTTCTATATTCCTTTCAAATTTATCTTTCTTTATTTCAAATACATTTGCTGGCCCCAAATCACACTATTTCTTTTTTTTTTTTTTTTTTTTTGTGTGGTATGCGGGCCTCTCACTGTTGTGGCCTCTCCCGTTGCGGAGCACAGGCTCCGGACGCTCAGGCCCAGCGGCCATGGCTCACGGGCCCAGCCGCTCCGCGGCATATGGGTTCCTCCCAGACCGGGGCACGAACCCGTATCCCCTGCATCGGCAGGCGGATTCTCAACCACTGCGCCACCAGGGAGGCCCCACACTATTTCTTTTACTAATAACTTTATAGCCACTACTGAAATATGGAATTAACTGTGAAGAACAAAAAAGTGTACTAGGTGTGGTGATCCTGTACAGTGAACATGTCTCACTCATATTTAGAATACTCTACTTGCAATTGTTGGTACAATGTCTTGCAAATTGTAGGTGTTCATAAAGATTTGTTGAATAAATAACTAAACAAAGCTCTTCAAAAAATCCAGGAAGGAACTTCAGCATCATTGTTCTACAAACACGTGATCAGGGTACGGCTGTGACACCAGTGCTGCCTAATGGGCTGGAAGGCCATTCTGTATCCGAGAGACAATTCCCAAGCAAGAAGCAAAGACTGAATAATCAACTGGGTAAAGGCTTTAGTGTCAGAGGATGAAAAAATTTCAAGAAGAAATTATTTTATCAGCTTGCAAAATCCAAAAGACTAAAATTTTAGTTTACCCAGTCAGAGCCAGGGTCTGTCCTTCTCCAAAGTTTATGCTATTTATGTCTCTTCTGTTTTGCCTTGAAGAGACATTCCTAGTGAAACTAAAACTCAAAGCATAAAATGTTACTCTCCCTTTTACCCTCCTACACGTTGTTGTGACCCTGCCCTCTGTAGTGTGGTATTATATAATGGGTCAGCCTGAGAGTCAAATAAACTGAAGTCAGCCATGAAATGTCTGTGCATCTTTAGACAAACCACTTAATCTATCTGAGCCAGTTTCTTCTCCCTAATTTGTTCTTATTTTTCATCTTGCTTTCATACTTGAAGCAAACAATCTAATTTTGATATTCTACAAAAATTAATAAGTAGATAGGTGGGCGACACAACTAAATAAAAAATAATTTATAATTGAACAAGCAAATAAGTGAAACTATCTTTATAACATGTCTAGAAATTGAGTCATGTTTCTTACTAGATAGTTTCAATCACCAAATAGTTCAATTATGACTAAGTTTCTGCCAACACACTAAATAATTTATTTCTCCTCCAGCTCTCATCACTAAGGAATTGTCTTTAGGTAACACAGGGCTTGCAGAGTAGATGGACTTGTTGATACTTTGATATATATCAACCTAAATCATTTCACAGAAAGTTATTTCCTGGAACAAAGAAAAAAAGAAATGAAGAGGTGAAAATAATTTGTCACTGGATACAAACACAAATGTAATTCCATTAAAGTACTGTCCCTCTATAAATATATTTGTAACAAGCATTGCTTAATTTTGTTGCCACTGTGAAAATACAAGAATTTAAGATCTCATGTTTCCCCTACTGGTACTAATAAATAATCAGTAGTGTATGTCATCTCTGAGTGTGACTAATCCAAATATGTAAAAATTTCTAACAAAATAAGAAAAAGGAAAATGATAAAGATGGCTTTTATCCTCTTCTGAGAGTCCTCCAAAGAGAAGGGCTCCCTAAGAGCCTAATCTTTCTAAATTGTTTCCTATTGCCTCTGGTTATTTACCTCAAACTGTGTTAACTAACAGAGAAGACTTATGTCTTAAAGAATATGACTTCCCAACTCCATGGCTAAAATGACAAGTAAGATTAGAGGCTTATTCAGATTCTCTCCTAAAGGGGAGAAATACCTGGTTATTTATGTTATTGTATACATTTTTCAAACGCAAGCTGAATGCATGATGAGAGATAATATAGGAAAAGATGTAGCCTGACTGTAGCTGTCCTGACAAGTAATGGTTAAGAGGAGAGCTGAGGCCTTGTGATGTGGTTAAGTCAAAACTAAAACTGCTAGACAACAGGCTCAGACTTTCTGGGTTAGAGAGCAAGAAAATGAGGTTCCTGATTTAGTTGGTTACTCGATTTTTAACTTGTAGTGTTTTGTAGGAGAAATGATGGTGCAACCTCATTCATTTGTTTTTCCAATAAACATTAACTGAGCACATTCTATGTGCCAGAAAATGTGATAAAATGTTTATTTCCTTGGGACGACTAGCTTATAAGTTCCCTTTCAGGTATGGTCAATTACTTGCTTTCAGAAATAATATGTTAAAATCATCTTTAAAAAGGTATATGAAAGTCCAATCACCAGTTCCCATGTTAAAAGAGTGATTCCAGTCCCAAAGAGCTAAAAAAAATTTATGAAATCCCTAGTTAAATATCTATTTTATTCGGAGTATTTGACAATATATTTCTGGTATTTTGCTCATGTTTTTCCATCATCATTTTCTTTCTTAATTTAGGTCCACTTAGCTTTCAGTGAAGCTACAGATTTTCTGTTCTCTCAACATCCTTCTGCCAATTATAGTCCATATATGAAGCCTATTCTCATGAGGACTATCATTAGCAATTTTATTTTTTCCTTTTTCCAACCTAAAGAAAGGTAAATGAAATTTCAAATTCAAACAATAATGTAAACACTACTATTTGGACAAGATAACAATTCTTAAAGACCAAACTTGCTTGGCAAGCACTGGCACCTCACAACACCTTAAAATGTTTTTATTCCAGCTGTCATATAAATGTCCAAATTCAGCATATGAATGATTTTTCCATGTTTGATGTATGAAAATTTAGGTTTTAAGAATGTCAAATCTCTGAAAATCAGGGATTGCTTGTATATGTAATTGTTTAGAAGAAATTGATGGTCCTTAATTAAGTAGGTTTTAGATTTAATCCTGGGAAAAGTATTTACAGAAATCATTTGGTTCTTTTGGCCATCCCAGGTTGTTTTAGCTATGTGTTCATTACAACTTTGTGATTCAGCTTTGAGAGACTATACAGCCATATTGCTGCTCTTTTTTTCTTTTTGAATTTATCTACCTATTCTTCAATTCCTTCTCTCCAACTCCTCTCCATTCAATTATTTGGCTCCTTACTAATCCATCAGCTGCAGTTAGGATTTATGTCTATACTCTCCCTGGTATCCTTTGGTAGATTCTAGACACAGATATCTCCACATTCACACACACTCTATCTTCTACTTCCATCCTGTGTTGTTCACCAAGGAACAAAACTAATCGGAGGAGAAAGCAGGTTCATGTGCAAGCACTAAGTTCCAAGACTCCAAAATGAAGAAAGTCTTGTCCTTCAATATCAAGGAATTTTGAAACTTCTGTATGTTTAAGATACCTACTGTGCTGGTTTTGTACTGATAGTATAGGCTCTTATCAGTGAAGTAGACAGCTACCAACATGGCATGTTTTGGGGGAATGAGAATCTGCTATTCCTTCCTGTGCATTAAGTCTGCCGTGATACTAAAATTATTATCTATGGTTGAATGACGCTGACATTTAACTCATGAAGCATGTGTGAAGCACTACTGCTGAAGTTCCTAACATCAGAATTCTGCCTTCATTGAAGGCAGAAGGCTGTAATAAAATGCAACTACCTTACCCAAGAGGACAAATCAAGTGTGAATGGAAAAACTATGCAAAAAGCAAGCTATGATAACAAGTTAAATTGAAAAGATCAATAAAACTCATAACCATAAATACGATACTTTTTCAAGTTCTGTTGCTAAAATTGGCTCAATAGTAGTAGAAACATTATTTTTGGTTCTCGTTAACTCTCATGTGTACCTTCCTTTGTGGATTTTTTCTTTAATAGCATTCTCCACTAAAAGAAACCAGAATTCTGTTGAGGGTAACTGACAATTTTAGAATATTCTAGTCACACTAGTGAATAGAAAGAATCACAGCTATAAGGGAAATGAAATCAACTTAAAAGTGATTCCTCTGGCCAAGTAATAACTAATATACCTTCTAGTATAAGTTCTGGGACAAGATGAATCTGTAAAATGATATTAGTACATTGTTACTTGGTGAGATTCAAATGAGAAAAGTTAATATAAAATGTACAGATAAATGGTTGTAGAAAAAAAGGCAAGTAAGTTTGGATGACTATTTTAATAAAGAAAGTCGTGTGTGTGTATATGCACATTTGATGTATTTATTCTGTTAATTATATGTTTCTAAATTATAGACTTGTACTTGCCTCTCTTTACAAGCCCAGGTGTCAGCTGAAAAAATTCATAACCTAAAAGTTGAGAATTATGTTTTATTTAGTCCTTACTGAAGACTGTAACCCAGGATACAGCCTCTCAGAGAGCTCTGAGGAACTGTTCCAAAGAGGTAAGGGAGGAGCCAGGATATGTAGGAGTTTTTGCTGAAAAAAAAAAAAAAACTGTAGTCAAACATCAAATGATTACTGCTAATCACAAAAACAGACGTTTCAACTTAATGATTTTACTACTTTTCTACATATAGGAAAATGCAAGAGTCTGGGCTTACTGAAATCATTCTTTTGATATGCATTTTAGCTATCTAGGATCAATATTCTGTCTGTCTCCATTCTGAATCCTCTCAAGGTGCACAGCTGCATTGGCTGATAGCTATGGCCACAACATTCTTTGTTTACTGAAATGGCAGGCTTTACTCCTGAGCAATACCTGCAATTGAGGTTTCCTCCCCAGGAGATAGCAGCCTGTCAGCATGGCTCAAGCGTTTGTGAACAGCAAAATCCAGCCTGGGAAGGTGGTTGTGTTCATCAAACCCACCTGCCCCTACTGCAGAAGGGCCCAGGAGCTCCTCAGCCAATTTCCCTTCAAACAAGGGCTTTTGGAATTTGTCAATATCGCAGCCCATGGTGACACCAACGAGATCCAAGATTATTTGCAACAGCTCACAGGAGCCAGAATGGTACCTCGGGTCTTCATCGGTAAAGAGTGCATAGGTGGATGCAGTGATCTAGTAAATATGCATGAGAAAGGGGAGCTGTTGACATGGCTAAAGCAAATTGGAGCTCTGTAATAATTATAGAGCAGAATCCAGGCTGATATCCCCCTTGAGAGCTGGATGGAGTTGCAGATAATAACAGCACTTCCTGGTGGATGGACCTGGGGCTACGTTTACACAGCTACAGCAACTGTTTACTTAAAATTTTGAAATATGTTAATGCAAATAAAGTGGGGGGGCAAAAACAGCCTTTTTTTTCTTTTGATTTAGTATTAAAAGTGGACCACCTTGCCCAAAACAACAGGTCTGAGGAGTTCGATGGATGTCTCGGGTTTCTTGTGGATTGGCCCTTTGGGTTCCAAAAGACCAAGACAAGATATGCTTAGGATTCACTCACTGACACAAAAGATGTTCCTTTTCTTTGGCACGTGTTCCTTACTATGTGTTCTCCACATACTGGGGTTCCTGTACCTCAACACCAGTGTTTCTCAACCAAGTATATCCCAGACCCCCTGGGTTGAATCTATAGTTGGTTTTCTGCTACTGTCCAAAGATTATTTTGTTGAGTTTGACTTTATAGAATTCATATTAAGAAATCAATAGATATTTTGAATATGCTTTTTCAGAGGGTGTCTCCTTATCCACCATCCCCACTCCACCTCCTACCCCCCTCCTACTTTGAGAATCACTGTTGTGAACCAGTGTTCTGAACTGTGACAACTCATAGATCTCATAGGAAATATTCAACAATTCTGTCAAGGGTCTGAGCACCCAGTCTGAGAGACGCCACTGAAAAGTTAAGCACGGTTGGTCTTCATTTTGTGCCACAGGGATCAGAGGTATAAATGCAGATGCTACCATCACATGGCAACACTCTGTTATGTAAGATGGTTGTCCAGGGAATCCTGAACAAGCGTGTATTAGTTTGTTTAGATTATAAACAAAAGTAAAACATAAAATTTTAAATGTTACATAGAAAACTTGTATCCCCCACTTCCAAGAATATGTCTGTGAAAGTAGCCAAATTTGGGAAACACTGTTCTAAATGATTTTCTCTCTCTCCTTTTTTTCCCCCTCACTCTATGAAAACTTGAGAATTCCTTATTGTGAAGGTTGTTTTAGAATTGCAAGATTAAGTTAATTTTTACTTCTGTAGTCTCTAGTATGAATGGTTAATTTCTTCTCTAATTAAGTACCCATGGATCAAAAAAAAAAAAAAAGAAAAAGAAATGGCAGACAATGTTCTTTGTTCACACAGGGAAGTAAAAGTAATAGTGAATAAATAAAATAGTCTTGGAAAGTGTAGGGATTACCAAGAATGGAAAAGACTGATCAGGTCTGTTGGTCATACATCACAAGGAGTTGAAGAATAAAAAAAGGGGTATTCAAGACAATCAGGCCAATGACAAAATAGACTTCAGCCATGTGTTCTAAGGTGATTAATAAAATAAATATACTATAAACAAGGGCTAGGTCAGCTCACTCAATCCTTAATATCCTATGAAATTTAAAGAATCTAAATGGCACAAAAACTGATAAGTCACACATATATTCTTAATAAGGTCAACATATCATAATGATCAAACAAAGGAGGTAGCAGGTAGCAAACAACGAAAACTTATGTCAAAGGCATAAACTTGAAAAAAAAGTATTATTGACCTAACAGTGAATGACATTACAAAAAGAAGCTCCATTTGAAGATCAGTGGCTCAATTTTGAATCCCCTTGGGAGAAGCAAGGCAGATCCAGGTCCCAACCAAGAATCCAAAACCTGACTGTTTAGAGAAGATATCCTTTATTCTTTTAAGTCAATAAGGTAACTACAACTCTGGAATTATATGAAGGTAACATCACTAAAATCTTTAAAAGATATCAAAGTAAGCATAGCTATGATACCTGAAAGCTATGCAAACAAATAGAGAACTAATAAAAAAATTTATTAAGTCATAGAATTGGTTTGAATGGAAATGAGGTGATTAGTTTAGTGATAACTGTGCTTCTGTGTCCTTTGCCTTCTGTTTAAGGTATATGAATCAGTTGTAATAATTTCATAATAATAGTTTAAGATTTTAATGGAATTTAAAATATACAATTCATTTTTAAGATCCACAAATGGTTTTAAATGCTCTGTTTATTACATTTATATTTTCAATACACTGAGCATTAAACAAAGAACAAATAATCATGGATGTGCTTCTCCTGTACAAAAGCCTCAGACATAAAAGAACGTTTTGTCAGGAAATGGAGTGTGCCCATTAACACCTATTGTCACATTAACAGAGATCATTTCCTTGATAATAAGAGAGGGCAATCTCAGAAATACCATTCACAGAAAACTTTTAATAAAAAAATGAAAGATAAGAGCCAGAGGTATTATCCAAGGAGACAGAATCCCTAAGTTTCAATTTTTTATCATTAGTGTGGGCATATTTATATCTAGTGTAAATGTGAACAGGATTAAATATACAAAAGTGCTTGATAGAAAGTAACTGATTCATAAATGTTAGTTGTCCAAATTTCATAAGTGTGAGGTGCAAATAACTATAAATAATGAGTCTAATTGTCCCCTGGCAATGGAGAGATGTTTCACCTTGGAAGATGACAGTGACCATGAAAAATGCCCCCAGAGGGAGCATAACTGACCCACAGCTCCAGCTGCCATGCTCTGAAATCCATTACCACTTTTGCACTAAGGCTACCTTTCCAGTGATGCTCCCAGACAATGATAGAACAAGGCAAGCCTCCTAAAGCAGATCTACTCCAAAGAGATGTGGGGCTCTTCCAATGGGAGGGTTTGGCTTATGGGCTCCCCATTCACCTTGCTGAATTCTATCTGAACAGTACTGCAGTTTAAGACTCTTACATCAAAACTTCCTTCTTTATTTCTCTCCTTCACAAGGTCACACCTGCACCACAGTCTAATATTCCCTCAGCTTCTCCTAGTTCCTTCCCCATTTTGTCTCACAAGCATTTACCCTAAGAAATCTCTTACATGTATAGTGCTGTCTTGCCATCTATTTCTCAAAGGATCTGGACTAACACAGGGACCCAGCTTGCTTTCGTCAGGGCAATAATTTATAATATTCTAGAGCTTTTAGCAAGCTGAAGAATTAATTCTCTTCTGAAAGAAGACTTTCACTCACAGGTAGAAGTAGAGCCAATTGAGTTAAAGGACTTAAAAGTTCTAACATTAAAAGACTATATTAAATCCATAAAAATAACCCATTTACAAAGGCTAACAGTACCATTAGTGAAAATAATGAAAAACCCTTGTGTAAATGTATGTTTGGAATTCAAGATAATCCTTGGTCAAGGCCATTTGGCCCTGTCTTAAAATCAGTCACAAAATGTACTTTCTGAATTATGTGGTTATTTATTTTAAAAAAACAAGTGCCCCCAAAAAGCCACAGTACAGATGAAAAAATCTATAATAGGTATAAGATTATGTATTCTAAAGAGGCATACACTGAAAAGGCTTCCCATACTACCTTATTTAAATATTTTCTTAAATTCTTTGAAAGCTGGACAGTATAAAGCAGGTCTACAATTCATTTCCTTAGCTGTTATTTCCATATTGCTTTCATTCTCATCTTGAGTTTTAAAATATACATTTTTAATTCTTATAACTATTATGGTAACCTTTTTAGACACCTGGATTCCTAAGAGACCAAAATTTAACCAAATTGAATAAGAAAAAAGAATTAATTCCTTTTCAAAGTGCTATCTCTGCTAGTTTTTTTTTCCAATCTGTCTACTTTTGCTCAAAGGTCATATATGAACTCTGATGATGAACCCCAAAAGAATCACTAAATATCCAAATACTTATTGAGCACCTCACATAGGGAACACATCATAACAAACAGGAAAGTATCTTTCTTATAAATTATTCCTATATCATCAGCATTACAATGTATCTAAATGCTAGAAGATTCTGTCCTGTTTGAGGAGTGGGTTCAACTACATAGCCCAATAAAATATTCAGTTGTACTACTTTCCTGACATTTGAAGTTTTTCCTTACTTCAATCCTGCCATATTTTCTTTGTCCATTTACTCACTGAATGCAGCTCTTTGCAAAAATATTTAGCTTTCAAGTGCCATTTCTAAACATTATTTTCTTCAGTCCTTTAATCACTTTTACTGAAATAGCTGGACTCCTGCACATTGATGACATTTGTTTGGAATTCAGTTTGCAAAAAGATTTTAAAGTATTTTCTTAAGATATAAATTTACATGGGTTCTATGATACAGACAAAAAAATCCATCATCTTGTTTTTGCTTCAGTCCAAGGGTGATTATCTTCAGGAAAGTCATGACTTACAGCTAGAACAGATAATCTTACTTAACACTTATTCAGTGCTTACTATAAGAAATAATTACCTTCTATTTAGAAATTTATAAAGTTCCCTCAACAATCCTATGATGTAGGTGTTATTATTATTCCCAGTGTTGCAGTTGAAGTTATCTCAAGGTCACACAATCTAGTCATAGTCTAGATTTGAAACCAGGTAGCCTTGAACCAGAATCAGTAATCTTAGTACAGCCTATGCTGCCCACAGCATGACTCTGGTGACTACAAACTGTAAATTACATAATTCCGTGCTATAGAAAGGAATGATTAGCTCTCTATAATTTGGATGACAAAAGACTGTCCTCATTTCCACTGGAGAATGATCGATGGTGGCTGCTTGGAGTTGGGAGTTTTGAAGAATTTTGAATATGAGTCTGCACCCAAAAAGAAAGAGTACTGAGATCCACCAGGGGTGTCTGACAAAGGCACAGGGAGATAAGCTGTACTCTCTAGACACACATTAGCCGTCTCTGAGTCAGACTTTCCCAATTTAAGCCTACTACTCCTTCTAGATTTTAAAATGTATGAGGTTTTAAAAGTAAAACCAAAGGGGCTGAGGAGTCACAAGGAGCTTTAAAGTAAGTTTAGCTTTTCATTATCCTAGCCTAATGATATTTTGGGGAGTGAAAAATCCTCCTTAAAGAAATCAGTAACTTTGTATATTTAAAGACCATGAAATAAGAAGAGCAATTTGTCCATTAACAGAGACTGTCTTCCCAGATAAGTTGGCTTCTACTGTACCCTCTGAAAAAGGGTGCCGTGGCTGAGGTGAGCTTGGTCTTTTGGCATCTACCTAATTAGCCTCCAGATAAAATCTAGCTGAATAATTTTGACAAAACAATCTTGAGGAAAGGAAAGGACATAGTTACTGAAAACAATAATCTTACTTGTTTCCTTGTCTCAGCAAACATCTCCCTTTTTTGAAACAGTACACTTTCAAAGATTCTTCTCTAGTTAAGGGTCTGATAAATAAATTTCTCATTATTTCAAAGGTGTTTTTAAAAGTGTGTTATGAACAGAAATTGTTAGTCCCTTAACTAGAAACAAACCACTTAAATGAAACAAAAATCTGATATATACCTTTTCTAGCTATTCATCCACCCATTCATCAAGTGTTTACTGAGAACATGCTACATATGTGTGTGACATTCTATAGGTGCAACTGAAAAAAGAATATAACAAAGATTCATACTTATATATTCAGAGTGTAACATGGGGGCAGATAAGTAAAGTTTGATACAAAATACTAGGTGATTAATAGAGATATGTGCAAGATATTTTACTGGGCATAGATGAAAGTATATTTAACTTTTTCTCCAAATCAAGAGAGGATTAAGTAATCCTTCAATGGAATTACCTTTGTTCTGAGTGTTAAAACATATTTAGGATTTGTCCAGTGGATAAGAAACAGAGGAGGCTGGGCCTCCCTGGTGGCGCAGTGGTTGAGAGTCCGCCTGCCGATGCAGGGGATACGGGTTCGTGCCCCGGTCTGGGAGGATCCCACATGCCGCGGAGCGGCTGGGCCCGTGAGCCATGGCCGCTGGGCCTGCGCGTCCGGAGCCAGTGCTCCGCAATGGGAGAGGCCACAGCAGTGAGAGGCCCACATACCGCAAAAAGAAAAAAAAAAAAAAAAAAAAAAAAGAAACAGAGGAGGCAAACACAGAGGGAAAAATTAGCATGCCATGAAGCAGTTCTGTGGAAAGGTGGGGATGGTGGAAGTGAAGGCTAGGAAGGTAGACAGGCAGAATTGAGCTCATATATACCACAAGAAGGAGAGAATTGGGGCTTTCTCCAGAGCTTAGTGAGAAGCCACTGGGCAAGAAAGTTTCACTATTAATATGACATGGTTGCAACTGTTTATTTTCAATACATATTTTATACACAGACTTTTTTTTTGTCTATCTGAAAGCATGATGGAGGATAGAACATGAGAGAAGACTGGAGATGAACAAACCAGTTAATTATTTAAACAGTAAAGAACACGTGTTGAAGGCCTAAACTTCAACAGAAAAACTCATATTCAAAAAATATCTGTGTATATAACAGCTCAAATTATATGGGTCAATGGGCTCCAACTGATTTATGCATTAGTCATATTTTTGTTCTGCTTTATATGTATTTGTACTTTCACATATTATTCACAACAGCTTTATGAGATTAGGAATATAATCTCAGTTTTACTGATAAGAAAATGAGGTCTAGAGAAGTAACTCACCCATTGACATACTGCTAGAAAATAATGAAGACATAGGTCAAATCCAAGATTTCAAACCCCATTCTTCTCTCCCACAATGGATTTGATAGAAAATTATTCATCAAAGTAACTAAAAAGTTGACTTTTGTTGTTGTGATTGTATTTTATATTCAATGACTATTTTGTCATGCCAATAGTCAAGATCTATGATTTTCCATACTGTTAGAGACACTATAATCCTTGCAAATATTTAAAATGCCAATCAAGGAGGTAGAACCAATAATAGAAGTATGGAATATATAAATAATATATTTTATTACCCAGTAAAGGAAAAATTTCTTATATAATCCACAAATTCTCCTTATTAGCCATTAGATAGAAAGCTCCCTATTACTTATTTACTTGAAAATTAAGATAAAATAAAGGTTTTGTTTCTCTTTTCTAGCTACTTTTTGTTAAGATAAGATTTGCATGCAGTGAAATGCATAGATCTTAAGTGTACACTTCTACATAAGGTTATTGTACAGAGAATTTGTTGCTACCAATTCTCTATCTCCTAATGAAGCATTGATTAATCTTTTTTTCCTTTTTATAAACAAAGAAAAATCATTTTTCTTCATCCCTCATCCGTACAGTGTCTATCTACTCTTGTAGAATATTTGACCCCACTTTCATTGTGTTACTTTGGGGTAATTATGTCTTGCCTGGGACAAGATGGGGTGGGCATGAACACCCTAATTATTTACTGTGGGGTAATTAATAAGAACTATATCTCTGGGTTAGAGTACAATGTGTGCACATCCAGGAGAAAATTAATGAAGATGAATACTAAAAACCCAACATTGTTTACATTATTATTTATGCTTTTAACTGTCAATTATCTTTTAAGACATTTTTACAGTAACGCAAAAGTCTCTTTATTTATCCTATCTACATATTTACTATTTCCATTCTCTTTTGGTCTTTGTGTAGATTCAAATTTCTATCTGGTATTATTTTCCTTCTGCTTGAAGAACTTAAATATATATGTATATATATAATATATATATATATATATATATATACACACATATATATATATATACACACACATATATATATATATATACACATATATTTTTTTTTCTTGTAGTATAGTCGGCTGCCAGTGAATTCTCTCAGCTTTATTTTTCTTTGAAAAAAATTTATAGTTCACTTTCATCTTTGAAAAATACTTCTTGGGGTTTACAATTCTAGATTGACAGACTTCTTCACAAATCTTTTCATTTGCAGAGTCTAATCTACTCTAAATCCCATTCTGTGAAATTGCTCAGTTTATATGCCTCCCTTGTCCAGAAATTATTCTTTTCTGGAAGTTGTTCTTTCTCTGGCACTGGAGCATTATCCTAAGCATGCATATTCAGTCAAACATTAAGGGGACACCTTTACAGATTTCTAGACCCCTTTTCTTCTGTAGCTCCCTTTTGTCGAGTACCTGACCTCACAAATTTTAGCCATCTTGACTTCTACAGATTCTGAACTTTATCTCCTCAACTCAGCAAAATTACCAAGCTCAGTTTGGGTCTTCACTCCCTGCACCACAGAATGAAAATTTTCTCCAGACAGAAAGCTGTATCAATTTAGAGGGATTACATTTTTCATATCCCTTCTCCCAGGGATCATGGTCCCATGTCACAATATGAAAAGAGCTCTTTCTAGTTGTTTACCCTGTGATTCTGTAGCCTCTTACTCCCTCATGGATGGAAACAGACTTACCTAATACTGTTTTTGAATCTCGCCCATGGTTTTGTGTTCATTTTTTAAAGTAGCATTCCATTTTTTCAATATACCTATTTATTCTCCAGTTAATAAATGTTTTCGGGTTTTTAGAGATTTTAGCTACTGAGCTACAGCTTTTACAAACATCTCTGTATCAATACTTGTTTGGAGATACATTTCCATTTCTCCTGGACATTTATGTAGAATTGCTGTGTTATAGAATAGATGAATGATTAACTTCATAAGAAACTTCACAGCAGTTCTCCAATAAGAACAGTTATACCACTTTGCATTCCCACTAACAATGTATGAAAAATTCAGTTTCCTACAAATTTGACATTTTCAGTCTTTTTAATGTTAGACATTCTAAGTGGTATAAAATGGTGTTTAATCATGATTTTATTTTTCATTTTCCTGATGACTAGTTACGTTAAGTATATTTTAAAGTGCTGATTGCCTATTCAAGCATATTCTTTTGTAAAGTGTTTTGCCCATTTTCAATTGAGGTTTTCTTTTAATTGAATTTTCTAAGCATGTCAGGTTATTTTTTTATTATATGTTGAATATTGTAAGGAATACAGATGATGTTGACTCTTTTAAAAGCTGTGAGATTGTTGTTGGCAGTAGTTAAATTACTGGCAGCTTTTTTCAATCATGTTAGACTTGGTTTTCTGCTTTGAAACTATCACAGGTTTGTCCTTAGTCCTATCCATATAGTAGTGGGTTATCCTTTCTCCAAAGGGTTGGCATCTCTGGAGTCTCAGCTAAATGCCTGTGGAGCTCTGGAAGGTCTGTCCATAGTTTGAAACCCCAGCAACCTCTGATATCTCAGTTCTGCTGTCAGGCCACCAGCAGCTACTGCTGGTTAGGACACATGGAGACCTACCCTGTATGTGGTACCCCTGCCTTTGGCCAAGAGCTGGCAGCAAGCCCCTCATAGACTTCTGATGCTCCCCTCTGTACAGCTTTCTCCTTTCTAACACCCTGCCTTACAAATACCAGCCACTTCAGCAGCCCTAAACTCTAACATCTGCCAGCTTTCTCCTTTCTAGCACCCTGCCTTACAAATACCAGCCACTTCAGCAGCCCTAAACTCTAACATCTGCCTCCTCCATTCAATGAGGCCACCATTCTTTGCCTGGACTTCATCTTCCTGTGCTGCGGTAGGGAATGTGCCCCAATCAGTCTTTGCAAACATAGACTTGTCTCCTGTTTTCTCCTTATCTCAAAGGTCTTGAAAAGAGTTGGATCAGACATTGTGTTTAGCCTTATAGTTACAGGTAGAAGGGCAAGTCTGGTGCAAGCTGCTACATTATGGCCAGAGTAAAGTCTTCTAGCTATTTTTTACCCTTAACAAAATGTCAAGAAACCCTATTCTACCATTACCTCTCCAGTTAGACTGTTTCAAGTGTCCTGTAATAATTGGAAGAATTTCTCTTTCTCTTCCCATGGCTTTGAAGAGTCTCTAGAAAGAGGTATTAGCTAGAATCTGACTAAAGATCTCAGATCCATGGTAAACCACAAAGTAAAATTGCAAAGCATATTAAGTAAGTTCTTAAATTATATGCAAACATTAGTCCTCAACTACTATAAAAAGTGTGAAGAATATTAATACCAAATTTAGAACTATTCATTTAATCCCAGACTTTCAAAATGCATACATATACTAATAAAATGATCTCAAATATAAAAATCTTTCATGTCAATCAAAAGCAATGTTACAGATGGATCTGACATAAAATCTGTGTATAACAAGGCATCTGACAGATGCTTGAGGAACTGCAAAATATATTAAAATGCTATTTTCAGAAAATCCCAATTTAGTTTCAAAATGCATATTATAATTCAGAACATCAATATATACAAATTAATAAAATCAAAGGATAGATAATATGTTCTATTCTAAAATAGAATGAGTGAGGGATGTGAAAATGGAAATTACAAGAAGCATATATTCATTTTACAAAGGTTATTTTATTAGCATGTTTCTTAACTTAAATCCATGCCATATAATGCAATTTAATGTTTGACAAAAAGATATTAATTTTATATATATTAAAATTAGAGAATCTTATGAGAAAAATCATTGGTGATTTTGTTTACATATAGTTGTGCTAAATACATTAAAATATTTTATATTTTCTTAACCATTTTCTGTCACCAGTTTCTATCTATACAGTGCTAAAATGTCTGTGGATATTTTGAGTCCCTTCTCCTAACCTTCCCTTTGTGGTTCTTGGAAACCTGAGAAAACGGTAGTACTGAAAGCCCGACTACCACCACATCTCTAAGTATTCATAATGTCATTTTGGTCATTATTTGTGGACTGGAAATCTAGAAAATTCTGTTGTGAGCTCCAATATGTTGATATCCACATTCTACGAAGCATTTGGTAAAGATGAGAACTGGGAATTAAGACACTCAAAATCGCCTTTTATTCACTCATCTGCATTAAGATATTAATTTTTTTAATTATCTGAGCTCCTGAATGCTTCCTCAGTAATTATGGGTGACACATAAATAGGAATCAGAGAGTAGAGGGGGAAATGTGACAGAATGAGCTTGTAGAGATGTCTCTCAGGTACTTTATATTTCAAATATTCTTTTTGTGTGTGTGTGGTGAAAGAAAGCACAGTGTTTATTGCAGGTGCCAAGCAAGGACATTTCAAATATTCTTTTGTTCTAGGAATGCAAAAAAACTTTTTTCAAAATTATTTTAATCGATAATCCAAGAGTCCTTGGAAAGGACGTAAAGCTGTCTAAAATGATTACTTTGTAGGTTATAACATTTGAAGGTAAACATTGCAGTGTGTTAAAAAAATATTAGTAACTACTTTTTATTAATGTTTTATACTTATGATTCACATATTATAATCAGAAATTAGCCAATAATTTCCTTGTAAAAGTTGTTCATACTCACTGTCTTCAGTTCATCTCTTCCTCTTCTCTCTTTAACCTACTGCAGTCATACTTCTGGCCCCCATCACTCTGCCACAATGACTTCCCCGTTCTAATTCCAATGGTCGATTCTCCAGTCTTACGTAGCTTGACCTAGCAGCAGTATTTAACATCCTTAAAACATGTGAGTCTACAATCAGCTTCCAGGTTCTTTCATTTTCGAAGCTACTCATCCTCATTCTCCTTTGTAGCTTCTTCTCATTTTCTCTAATTCTCAAAGTTAGAGGTCCTTGAAAGTCAGTCCTTGAGCCTCTTCTCTTTTGTTTTCTAATACTCTACTCCTTGGGTGATTTTATTCAACCTCATGGTTTAATATCATCGCCATACTGACACAGCCAAATTTGTATCTCTGGTACATACTCTGCAAATGTCTATTTAACTAATTCCATCTAAATTAGTTTAACAGCATCTCAGAATTAATAGATCCAAAAATAAGCTCTTGATCTTCCCTACAAAACTGCTTCTCCCTCTGCCTTTCCCACTTTAATTAATGACAGTTCAGTTATTTCAGTTGTTTGGGGCAGAAATCTTAGGCATCTTTGGCTCTTCTCTTTTTCTATTTCATTGATTTTAGTCCATCAAATCCAATGACTCCACCTTTGAAATCTATCCAGAATGTGACTTCTCGCCACCTTCACTTCCAATCTAGTCCAAGCACCATCCTTTTTTCCTACATCATTACATTACCCTCCTAGCTGGTGTCCCTTCTTCTACCTTCCTCCCTGCACAATCCTTTCTCAACAAGGAAGCAACAACATTCCTGGTAAAATTCAAGACAGATCATGTCATTACTTTGCTCAAAACTACCCAGTGGCTTCCCAATTCACTTCACATTAAAGCCAAATTCTTTACAATGGCTAAAAGTTCTCACATGGTTTACCTTCCCACAATTCTTCCAAAAATTATTCCTTACTTTTCTAACAAATGTATCTCCTTGCTTTTCTGGGAGCACATCAAGCATGGTTCTGCTTGAGGGTCTTGCCTTTGCTGAGGTTTATCCCTCAAATATTCTTCCTCTAAATATCCACAGACTTCATTCCTTTAATTCCTTTCAGCTTTTTACTGATACTTTTCCTGACCACCTTATTTAAAATTTCAATAACATCCTTAACTATTTAATTTCCTCTATGCATCTATCATTAACTTTCAAAATATTTGTTATTATCTTTTCACTGAAATGTAAGATCCCAAAGGGCTGAAATTTTGTCAATGATTGTGATTTTTATCAGTGACTGTGTCTCCAGGACCTAGAAAAATGTCTAGTAGCACTCAATAAATAATTCAGGGTGGAAGAATGTTTCTTTACCAGAAAATAAGTAATATCCTTGAAGTAATGAGTTGTTTAACATTACAGATAATGCAGGTTGACAAAAAAAGAAAAAAAAAACCACTCATCTCAGGATTTTTAATTTTCTGGGCAGAATAAAAAAAGGCTAGTCTAGTAGAGTCTGGAAAATTGACTTAAAATGTAAAAAATCTTCAGGAAGAAAAAAGAAAGTGCCATATTTCTACTTATTGGATGATATATACAATAAAATGTTAACTACAACTATGACATTGGGAAAAAAACTGAGACTATGGACTTACATAATTAAGGCAGAGAAAAGTTTATTTGCCAAACTTTCTCTTACAATATCATCTGTTCATGGGCAATCCAAATTTCAAATATGTTAAGAGTATAAATATTTCTTCATAAAACTGATAATGGTAGGTAATACATATATTTGTCTGGGGGAGGTGGTCTTCACTGATTTTAGTGCAAAGCTCAAATATCTAAAAGAGAAGAACAAGACTTCTCGATAGATTGGTTTCACCCATCTTATTCAGCTTTATTTCCTATTTAACTTCCAAAAGATCTTCCACCGATACATGGTTATTTCCTCTCTATAGCATGTCCACACCTGCCATTTTGATTTTTTTCATATTGTTTCTATACACACATATCAGCATACATGCACCCCCATATGTACATACCCATACACATTCCACTTTTTTTGGTCCCAATCTTATGCATTCTTCAAGGTTCACTTCAATTTTCAGTTTTTCCAGTTTGCTTTTAGCTGGTTTTCCAGTTCATTCCAATTCAAATTGCAGTCCTCCTTCACAAGACATCTAACATCTCCTCATCCCAATTTTACCTGCCCATTTCCTTCCAGACACTCCAGAAATATTTATTAAATATGCACAATGCACAAGGCACTATGTTAAGTGCTTCAGATATAGAAATAATCAAGGTAAACATGATTCCTGCTGTCATGGAGTTAACGTTCTTACTTCAAGATTAATGGCATGCTTTCTCTGCAGTATTTTCCTAAAAATGATATTTTACATATAAAGTCATTTCATATATACTGCAGACTCCTATACATAAGGATTATTTCAAACAGTTATTTTGTATTATCTATAATAGTTCATAGGCAGTATACATAAAAGGCAGGCGAGTTAAAAAGAAAAAATTACACAGGGCTAAATTTAAGATGAAATAATTTGCTCTTTATTCCTGTCTCTTTGTACTTCAAGAAGGTTTAACAATACAAAAGGTTGTATTTGAATTCCAGGATTCAAAACAGCCTTTATAATAGATCTCTATTTAAACTTTTGTGAAAAGTGATTGTAAAGGCTAATATGTCTAGTATATGGTCATATCCCTCTAGAGAATATAGTTCTTCAGAGGTTTTCCAGCATTTTATTAATATACCTCTTCCTGGAAGTTATCTGCTATCTTATTTTTTTTCTGGAGTTTAATCAGAAGACTTTCCAATGCATTCTCCTTTGCAATAAAATTATCTTAAAAATAATTCAGAACTAACCTAACAAAATAAACTTTATTGTGCAAAGGGCTTCTTTAAATAAATCATAACTTAAATGTCTACAGTGTTATTTTTAAATAACCCAATAGTTTTGGGAATTATGACTATAATTGAAATAAATATGTTATATACCATGGGGTAGAAGTGTTAAAAAAATGTTAGAAAATCTTCATCAATATTCTAGTTCATCAATCAAGTAAAATTAGGCTTCAACCATTGTTCTGAGATGGGTTTTTGTCCTACTTTGACCCTACATATTCAGAGCTGCCTTCTCCTAAATCATTGTTTAAATACAGAATATAGTGCACATAGCCTTGGGCAAGTACTTCAAAATAATGATATTATTTGGTCCAATATATTTTATTTACTCTTTTCAATTGTGTAGAAAAGGAGGGTAAATTAAGACAGTGTTGGAATATGGCCAATGACAGCTTTAGGGTGTTGAAACACACACACACACACACACACACACACACACACTCTCATTCAAAGGAGGAAATAAATGTTGGGAGCACACATGGAAAACAGTTCATAGAGTGTTACTCCAGTAAATCCCTTAGACATAATAAGTTGATTTATTTCCCAAATGTCTGTTTTAGTGCTCTTATTCTCTAAGCCAAGATAAATTTAAAACATACTCATTTTTGAAAAGAATAACCCTCTCAGCCTCTGTTCACATTTTACTATAAAGGGACATGTGTGTTTCTTTTGTATTTTCTCTCATTACCAGATTCATGGGACCATACCTAGGCCTGTTGATCTCCAACATCTCTGCACCCTTCAGGGCCTGATTTTATGTATTTGTCTTTCTCTTTGACTCAGGAAACCCACTTCTAAAGCCAATAGGCAAATGGTTAATTGGTTTTGGCCTCCTTGTAACTAGAACATAAACATTTCTCCCATAGCCAATGTGATTTTTCTTGCCTATCAGATTATCTTTTCTTCCCTGTGTTATCTATCTAGGGCTTTTCACTAGTACTCATACACTAAAACACATATGCTGTAGCATTTCATAAGGATCTAGAATGTAAGAGGAAAAACCTGTAAGAGGAAATAGTAACCTTAAGAAAAGTATCTAAAGAATATGAAGTCAATAAAATATAAATTCAAGACTATTTTTAATGTAGAGACTTTCAGCCTTATTTGCATATTAGAATCACCTGGAAACATTTTTAAAAATGTATGCCCAGATTGCAGCCTAGAATGATTACAAAAGCTCCTGAGAGTGTTCCAATATGCAAAGATGACAATCACTATCCCATCAAGGAGGTAACAACTCACATGAAAAAGCTAAAGAAAGTTTCTACTTTGTCCTTATTGGAATGACAGAGCAGCTAAGTGGGAAAGTCAGGTAATGTGCCAGACTTTCTTCAGTTAGGAAGAGGATCTGGGAAGCAGAGGAAAAGGATCCCATTACCTCTATAGGCAACTTTTTTTATTGAGGTATAGTTGATTTACAATATTTTGTCGTTTCTGGTGTACAGAAAAGTGATTCAGTTATACATACTCTTTTTCTGATTCTTTTCCAGTATAGATTACTACAAGATATTGAATATAGTTCCCTGTGCTTTACAGTAAATCCTTTTTTATTCTTTTTTTTTTGTGTGTGTGGTATGCAGGCCTCTCACTGTTGTGGCCTCTCCCGTTGCGAAGCACAGGCTCCGCACGCGCAGGCTCAGCGGCCATGGCTCACGGGCCTAGCCGCTCCGTGGCATGTGGGATCTTCCCGGACCGGGGCACGAACCCGTGTCCCCTGCATCGGCAGGCAGACTCTCAACCACTGCGCCACCAGGGAAGCCCAGTAAGTCCTTTTTGTTTATCTATTTTATATACAGTAGTGTGTATATGTTAATGCCACACTCCTAATTTATCCCTCCTCCCCACTCTTTCCACTTTGGCAACCATAAGTTTGTTTTCTATGTCTAAAGTCTGTTTCTATTTTGTAAATTAGTTCATTTGTATTAATTTTTAGATTCCACACACAAGTGATTATATAATATTTGTCTCTCTCTGTCTGGCTTACTTCACTTAACATGATAATCTCTAGGTCCATCCATGTTGCCTCAAATGGCATTATTTCATTCTTTATTATGGCTGAGTAATATTCCATTGTGTTTGTGTGTGTGTGTGTGTATATATATATATATATATATATGTCATATCTTCTTTATACATTCATCTATCAGTGGACATTTAGGTTGCTTCCATGTCTTGGCTATTGTGAATAGTGCTGCTATGAACATCGGGGTGCATGTATCTTTTTGAATTAGAGTTTTTCAGATATATGCTCAGGAGTGGGATTGCTGAATCATATGGTAACTCTGCTTTTAGTTTTTTAAGGAAACTCCACACTGTTTTCCATAGTGGCTGCACCAATTTACATTCTCACCAACATTGTAAGAGGGTTTCCTTTTCTCCACAGCCTCTCCAGAATTTATTATTTGTAGACTTTTTGATGTTAACCATTCTGACCAGTGTGAGGTGGTATCTCATAGTAGTTTTAATTTGCATTTCTCTAATAATTAGCAATGTGGAACATCTTTTCATGTGCCTGTTGGCTATCTGTATATCTTCTTCAGAGAAATGTCTGTTTAGGTCTTCTGCCCATTTTTTGATTAGGTCATTTGTTTTTTGACACTGAGTTGTATGAACTGTTTGTATATTTTGGAAATTAATCCTTTGTCAGCCGCATAGTTTACAAATATTTTCACCCAGTTAGTAGGTTGTCTTTTCATTTTGTTTATGGTTTCCTTTGCTATGCAAGAGCTTATAAGTTGGGTTAGATCCATTTGTTTACTTTTTTAAAAATTATTTTGCCTTGGAAGACTGATCTAAGAAAATACTGCTAAGAAGATTTTGCCTGAGTTCTCCTCTAGGAGTTTTATGGTGTCATGTCTTATATTTAAGTCTCTAAACCATTTTGAGTTTATTTTTGTATATGGTGTGAAGCAGTGTTCTAACTTCAATGATTTTCATAAGGTTGCCCAGCTTTCCCAATACCACTTGCTGAAGAGACTGTCTTTACTCCATTGCATATTTTTGCCTACTTTGTCAAAGATTAATTAACTGTAGGTGTGTGGATTTATTTCTAGGCTCTCTATTCTGTTCCAGTGTTCTATATGTCTGTTTTTGTATATAGGCAAAATTTTAAAAATTGGTGTCATGGGTTGAATTATGTCTCCCCCAAAAAAGATACGTTTAAGGCCAAAGCCACAGTACTACAGAATATGAGCTTATTTGGAACTAGGGTGTCAAAAGAGGGAATCAAATTAAAATGAGGTTGTTAGAATGAGCCCTAATCTGACTGGTGTCCTAATAAAAAAGGAGAAATTTGGTCACACAGACATACACAACAGAGGGAAAACAATGTTAAGATACATGGAGAAGATAGCCATATGACTGACTAATGCATCCGTAAGCCAAGAACACCAAAGATTGCCAGCAAACTCCAGAAGCTAGAAGAGGCAAGGAAAGACTCTCCTCCTAAAGCAATCAGAAAGAACATGGTCCTGACCACACCTTATTTCAGACTTCAAGCCTCCGAAACTGTGAGACCATCAATTTCTGTTGTTTTAATCCACCCAGTGTATGGTACTTTATTATAACAGCCATAGGAAACTGCTACAGTTGGGAATTGGGATTATAGTGTTCTGAGAAAGGTTACACTGGCTAAAGGAAAACTATGCAAGGGGTAAGGGAAATACAAAGTAATATTAAAGACTGGCCTCTATTCCCATCCTGCCCCTAGTTTCTTCAGAACATTTTTTATTTTTTTTAGATTCCATATATATATGTGTTATCATACGGTATTTGTTTTTCTCCTTCTGACTTATGCAGATGTAGAGAATGGACTCGAGGACACGGGGAGCGGGAAGGGTAAAGAGGGACAAAGTGAGAGAGTGGCATGGACTTATGTATACTACCAAATGTAAAATAGATAGCTAGTGGGAAGCAGCCACATAGCACAGGGAGATCAGCTCAGTGCTTTGTGACCACCTAGAGGGGTGGGATAGGGAGGGTGGGAGGGAGGGAGATGCAAGAGGGAAGAGATATGGGGATATATGTATATGTATAGCTGATTCACTTTGTTACAAAGCAGAAACTAACACACCATTGTAAAGCAATTTTACTCCAATAAAGATGTTAAAAATAAAAAAATATTTAAAAAAAAAAGACTGGTCTCTAAATAGTTGGAATTGCTTGGCACAATGTTTATCAAGGACTGACAATTACTGATACATTTTTCTTTTCTTCAAAATTAATTGTCTTGTTATTACTAATGTATGACAATGTACAATAACAAGTCCAGCTATTTTTCCTTCTAAAAAATGTCTTTTGCAGTATTAATTAGATCAGCATGCACTTTGTCTGAGACAGTTCAAAACACCCAAACAACTGTTTTAGATCTGATGTTTTAGATCTGATGTTTCTCACTGTAGAGACACACACTTTGTCCAGCATAAACATCTTCAACATTTTTGCAGCAAACCCAAACATTTCCATTTTATTACAGGTGGAAAATAAATATTTTGGAAACAGTCAAAACCAAATCCTAAGCACTGACAGTGTGAATGTGAGTGATAAAGATAAAATCCAGCCATAGTTTGGTTCTTAGATTTACTATCAAATTTTATTTTTATTACTGTGATATAAACATATATGTATATACTTGTGTATAAATATATGCATTGTAATATTACACGTATACATATATAATGTATATCACAGACATTTTTTTCTATTATATTTCTATTCTGTTACCATGTGTAAAATCAATAGCTAGTAGGAACCTGCTATATAGAACAGGGTACTCAGCTCCATGCTCTGTGGTGACCAACATGGATGGGATCGTGGGGTGGGAGGAAGATCCAAGAGGGAGGGGATATATGTATACATATAGCTGATTCACTTCACTGTACAGCAGAAGCTAATACAACACTGTAAAACATCTATACTCCAATTAAAAAACAAACATTGGAACTCAATTATTTGTGCTATAAAAATGAATTTTAAAATTAATCAAAAGGCAAAGAAAAAAAAGATTGTCAAACTATGCAATTAATTATCTCTTGCTTTACTAAAACACTAATTTCTTCTCCTAACTTCTTATGATGGTTCAGAGTAACACTTCTATTATTCTCAGCTTAGATAAGACCCTTACTGATTTTATTGGCTCTATAATAGGGATGGAAATACCCATTGATAACCTTCTTCCAAATCCTATAGGATTTATAACCCATGCCACAGCATTGATATTTATAGTATTCAGTATCTTGGTTGTAAATTCCATGAGGGCAAGAATCTAAGAGAGGGACATGTGCATAAGAGAATGTTGACAGAGGATAGTGGGAAAAGAGCTAAGTCAGCATGAGCCAGGAGGCCTGTGTTGGACTGCCAAAGCTGCTACTCTACGAACTTTATTTCAGACATATCATAACTTTCCTGAGACTTTGCTGCTCATTAAGAGAAAAAGAATTAGTAATCAATAGCAATAATGTGAAAAAATAGAGTAGAACTATCCACTAAAGTATTGGCAATTGATGCTTTCCCTTCCTTTGCCTATACTTTAAATGCTAAAGATTTTTGTGGGCCTGTTGTGAACCCTTTCTTTTTCTAACCTAAAACACTCTTTCTGTACAATTACTCCTACTACCCCTCTAAACTTTGATATCCAAATTTGTTGATTAAATATATCAGTTAGTGAAAACCAACTATATTTGCATCAGAGATCTCTCTCTTGGGAGTCACATGTGTGCACCCAACCTCTGGTCATACATCCTCACTTGGCTGACTCAGAGATGGCCCACACTCACAAAGTTCAGAAGAGGAGTCATCTACTCCTCAGTCATGCCTCTCTTCTCATGTTCTCTATCTCTGTGACTGGCCCCCACTAGAAAAACCAATCCCTGGATAAACCAAGTCCATAAGTGAACTCTTTCTATGGGTTCATTTATATTAGGGCATCTGAGCTCTGCTGGAAGCAATGTCATGAATTAGTGTCAGAATAATTTGACCACCTTCAACCTCAGGCTATCAGCCTCTCTCTAGCATATCCTTTCTTCTCAGGAACATCAATGAGTTTCAAGGTAAAATATATTTGAAAAACACTATTATACAAAGTTAAATAAGTTTCTCTACTGAAGGAATTCTTGTTTTTTAATAAATTAATGAACCCTGTGAATCTACAAGGGGTGAGGTAGTTGTAATGTGCAGTATTCCTGAAGTTATTTACCCATACAACCCTTTCCCACAGAGCATCTCACAGAGAAAATATTCACAAGAACACATTTTGATTAGCTCTGGTGTGGCAGACCCAGGATATGTTCAGACATTGCCAAAGCCAGCCCTTTAACCTCCTGGGGCCTCACTTCATCTTCACCACAAGAAGCAATTTGGGCTTCAGAAGAGTAACTTGCTTTACATTAAAATGGCTCCTAACAGTTTTTTTGTTAAACCAACTGAACCCAATTATTTTATTTTTAATTTTATGAAGTGTTATCTCTATTTTACAAAGAAGCAAACAGGATCCAGAGAGATCAGACACTCACTCAGAGAACACAGCTATAAAGTAACATAGATAAGGATTTAAATTTTTTATAAATTTTATAATAACCAGGCCAGTATTCTTTCCCCTGTATTGAAATTCTGAGACAGGATTTTTAACATGAAAGAAAGACAAATAAATTACAATCTCTGGGAAAGAGCTCTCATTTGTCCTGAGTTAAAAGTTTGTTTAAATCATAGGAAGTCAAAATTAACAGATACTTTCAAAGGAACATGGTTTTGTTTTAAGCACATACAGTAACACTAACGGGTAAAATTTTGAATTATACTTTTATGGTACATTAGAACAATTTGTAATAAAAGTATCACCTGTTTTAGGACAATTCCCTTAGACTTTCTTTACGTCACTAATTTTTTTAATTAATTTATTTTATTTATTTTATTTTTAGCTGTGCTGGGCCTTCGTTGCTGCGTGAGGTCTTTCTCTAGTTGTGGTGAGCGGGGGCTACACTTCGTTGCAGTGCATGGGCTTCTCATTGCGGTGACTTCTCTTGTTGCGGAGCAGAGGCTCTAGGTGCACAGGCTTCAGTAGTTGTGGCTCGCAGGTTCTAGAGCACAGGCTCAGTAGTTGTGGCACATGGGCTTAGTTGTTCCATGGCATGTGGGATCTTCCCAGACCAGGGCTCAAACCTGTGTCCCCTGCATTGGCAGGCAGATTCTTAACCACTGCATCACCAGGGAAGCACCACGTTACTAATTTTTTAAAGAATGTTTTATATCATGAAGTAAACTTTAACCCTGACTGTTCTGTGATGTAATGATAACGATAACAATGTACACTGATCTAACATGAACTGTGGTGAAAGCTTAACAAGTATTATCTTACTTAATCCTCACAACCAAAATCTGAGGTAAGTTTTTATTATTATCCCATGTTACAGAGTAGGACAGTGAGTCTTGAAGAAGCTATAAAACCTTCCCCAAGCCATGAACTAGTAGACAGAGCTGGATTCAAACCTCTGACCATCTGACTTCATAAATGTATTTGCAATAAATAAATTACAGTGATTTCTGAGTAAAATAAGACTTAATTTAAGATATAACATTAGTAATTTAGGAAGAATACCTGTGACCATTCTGGCAAGAAATTTTGTATTAAATTTGTGCATTTTAGGAATAGGTTGAACAAAATTCTTCTGAAAGCTCTCCCTAAAAATGAACAAGGTCAGGATCACACCATCTGTCTGTTGACATTAAAGAAGACAACACAAAGCCCACTCACCTAATCATGACTTGACAGCTCCCATCCAGAATTGGCTTGGAATTTCCTTCCTGGTCAAACAGAGGAAAGGAGTGAATTTAGGATGATGCCAACACTACAGGGCTGCCTCTGGGATTGGAGCTACATGTAATATTCCCGTCTCTCCTGTGCTCCTCTGGCCAAGGCCTATATTGATGACTGCTCAAAATTCCTTCAAACTATGCTATTCTATGATTCTACTAGTAAACTACTCCCTAGTTGTGAGGGAACAACTCTTCTAGCAGACACATTACTGCTTCAGGCTCCCAAATTGCCAATTAGTGTACTGGAGATGAAAAGTAATGTCCTGAAAGAATTAGTGTTCCAAAGAGCCAACAAGGTGTTTCTTATTCACCTTGAGGGTTGGCTGATGGAAGTTACCTGTCCAAGAACCAGTACACCATTTTGAAATATGTATCCTGAGAGTAAAGGTGGGTTCACTCACCTTTGTCTAAATCTGTAACAAAACTACACATGAAATATGAAATAAACCACAGTGTGTTTATGAGAGAAAGTGACATCCTCTGAAGGAAACTAATTGGAAAACTTGTTTTTTTGGGAAAACTTTTATTTTTCTGAAAAATCCCATAGGATATGATTTATCAATTTAATTTGTGTCCTGAGCTGTTACATATGTTTTCCAAATAGTGAGGTGTTAATTCACTGCCTTATCTCCCTAAACCTACTCACTTTTTTCTCATATTTTACTTTCTCTTGAATGTTGTAATGAAATGGGAGGCTGTGAGGGTTACGTGTGCCACACAATACCTGGCACTCCGAGGCCCATCCACCGAACCCTTGGGCTCCCCTCCTGCTGATGTCACTGTCATTCCCAAGGAAGTGGGACCAGAGTTCAGTTCTCACCCCTGCTCTTCATTGTTGTCACCTCTGGTGGTCCCAGTCCTACCTCATGTCACCCCTAATCACACACACAGGCAAAAAGGACATTTAAACTTGACTTCAAGGTAAGAGAACTTCAAGGTACAATTAACTGCTGTTAAGGAGTATGGTGGTTGTAATATCTAAGTTTTCAGCTTAGTTTGTAATTTTTTAGACCCTCAGTTACTCGAGATCAAGGTTGTTAGAACTCAGGCCATAAAAGTCTGTCAAATAATTTCATCAGGGCTTCCCTGGTGGTGCAGTGGTTGGGAGTCCACCTGCCAAAGCAGGGGACACAGGTTTGTGCCCCAGTCCGGGAAGATCCCACATGCCACGGAGCGGCTAGGCCCGTGAGCCATGGCCGCTGAGCCTGTGCATCTGGAGCCTGTGCTCCGCAACAGGAGAGGCCACAACAGTGAGAGGCCCGTGTACCGCAAAAAAAAAAAATAAATAAATAATAATAATAATAATAATTTCATCAAATTGTGCTTGCCAATCATTTGCAAATAGCTGTTGAGGAATATCCATGTGCTGGCATTGGGAATGCAGCAGTCCCAAGAAGGATGTGGACCTTCTCTCCCAGACATTCAGGATGAAATGGAGATGCACACCAGTATACAAAATGTCCATGTGGTATGTTCAGTACCACAGGAAGGAAGTGAGAGTGCTGAGTGCACAGGTGGGGGTTCCCTGCTCTTCTCTTTCCCAGACCGAACTTCTGTTGGCCCTTATGAGTGTTAACTGAGCTTGGTGATCTGCCATCCAGAACAATACTAAGTGTACTGAGTTACTTACCAGGTCTCAGGACTATCGGAAGCACACAACATGTGTTACTTCATTTAATCACTCCAACAACCCAGTAAAGCTAGTATTATTTCTAGATTCCCCTTTAACAAATGAGAGAGCTGTGGCAAGAAAGTTTACATAATTGTCCAAGAACCTACAGTTAGTAAGTGATGGAAATAACATTTCATCCTGGGCAGTTAGTTTCCAGAACCCACATGCTTAATCACTCCACTAAACTATTTCATAAAATAAAATAGTCTATTTTTTCTGTTCCTTTATTATGAAAATATTCTCCAAATTATTCCAGTCATCCACCAAATGTATCTATCTGTTTAACCAACAAACATTTATTAGGTGCTTACCAGGTACAAGGCCCTATGAGGCCATAAAGATAAATTTCCTGGAAATTTAAAGATAAGGTTGGGAAACAAATAACTTAGAAAGAAAAGTAAATACAATTCCATCAGAGACAACACCTAACTACTCCCAACCTTGGGGGGCAGCAAGAACATTTTCTCTCTGTATTTAATCTCCCTCATATCCGAAGAGTAACCAGACGTTAGCCAGTGAAAGGGCTTTGAGGCAGTGAGAAAAACATACCCTGAGCATGAGCAGAGGGAGAGCTTAGTATCGTCCTGGAAAGCAGTGAGGTGGGGGCTTGCAGAGCCCTCTGTGCTGTAAGTGGGTGGGAAGTCAAGAGTTAGGGCATGCAGGGAAAGCCTGTGTCACATCATAAAGGATGCAACCCTCCTACCCTAAGCAGACAAGGAGCCACCAAACAATTGAGGAATTTTAATCAAAAGAGTGACAAATCAGAACAATGTTTTAGGAAGAAAACTTTGACTATACATATATCACTTCCCATCTTTTTAATATCACCATCTGACCAAGTTCTCCATCTGAACATAGAAAACAGCAAACCTCTCCCCCTCTTTCTCTTATTAAGTCTGTAGAACCTCACCATTGATTCAAAATAGTTGCCTTTGAGAAAGTTATTTTCTCACAATACTGTAATAAAGGAAGTTTGATTCTTTCTCACAAACTCTCTTTTTTCTTGGGCTTCACAAAGCAGAGATAGAACACAAAAATGAATAGAATGAGGGGCTTCCCTGGTGGCGTGGTGGTTGAGAGTCCTCCTGCCGATGCAGGGGAAACGGGTTCGTGCCCCGGTCCGGGAGGATCCCACATGCTGCGGAGAGGCTGGGCCCGTGAGCCATGGCCGCTGAGCCTGCGCGTCCGGAGCCTGTGCCCCGCGACGGAAGAGGCCACAGCGGTGAGAGGCCCGCGTACCGCAAAAAAAAAAAAAAAAAAGAATAGAATGAGAAAACTGCTGCTTTGGATATGATAAATGGCAATATTATGTTTAATGTTGCTCTCCTGGAATGTTTTGATTTAAAAAAAATTATTAAATAGTTAATAAAACATGCCAAAAGTCAAAACATATTAATTTATCTCAGTTCGATCACCTAACACCTGTATACAGTTCAAGCTTTTAATGGTATTACAACTTCACCCTAGACTTTCATTCTACTTCAGTTTTAAAATGCAATCCTCCTATGCCTTCTTTGGGTTTCAGAAACTTTTACTGCATTTTAGTGACTACAGTTTTTCTTTTTTGCTCTTTTGTATGAGTCATGTAAACAAAAGAGTATATCACGTACATGTATATATATGTATTTATATCCATCTTAATAAAAACTGTAAAACAAACACCAGTGTATCTATCCCCAGCATAGTATATAAAGAATTAAAGACAACTTTGAAGCCCCTCTTATGCTTCTTTCCACATCCCTCTCCCTCTTCCCCAGAGTAGCTACTATTCTAACATTTTTGTTAATTGCTCCTTTATTTTCTGTATGGTTATAGTATTTCTGTGGGAATCTCTAAATCATATAGCTTAGTTTGACCACCTTGAACTGTGTATATAAGTGAAATGAAAACAGTTTAAGAGTCTGCCATGAAGCTCTCACAAATCAAGGAGTGGCTTCTGTGAAGCTTCGGGGCTCTATCCCTCAGCATTCAGCAGGGGCCCAAGGGCGAGAAAGCATTATCTTGAAGACACTTGTGGTGCAGTTTTTGTGGAATGAAATGAATCCCATGAACAGATAGAGAAGACCTACAAAGTTCTTAATAACGATTTTTTGCAGCAATATCACTGGTTTGGCCTAAGGAGAACAGAGACAATATAGAACCAGGAGAGGCCTTCGGATCCCCAGAATTTTGCTGACAGGAAGTAGCCTGGAAGAGATGTTCAGCTACACATATATGCTGCCTTTTATGAAAAGTGAAATATGGATGTGGAAACAAGATCCCAGAATCTGTAGCTGGGAACCAGGGAAAATTATTCCTAGGCTTTGAGACGTAATGGAAGAACTTCCAATATTTGCCTGGTTGGATTTCAGAATTTTTAGGGACTAGAGACTCCTTGGAGGCTACCATTTAATCCTTTCTGAGCGACAATGTCTAAAGCGATTATATGATGTCTAAAGCCTGTCCCACCATTATATCACAGGTGTGGGGGAAGATAAATTGTGGGTTTTGTTTCACAGGTCTATAGATCAGGATGAACTGTACTCAGGGAGCCATACTTAAGGAACTGAACCGAGGAACTTCATTTATACCTGGTCCTGGTTTAGAGACAAAATGCTGGATTTTCAGCCAGGAAAATAGAATGAGACAGGCCTTGGAAGGGGGGGGTGAGTGTATTTTGCATGTGGGAAGGGCATGAGTTTGGGGGCCAGAGGACAAATTATGGCAGGCATCCACTTAGATGGTCTCTAATAGTACCTGCTTTTTCATACCCTGGTGTAATCCCCTTGACTATGGGCTGGACTTAGTGATTTTTTTTTCTGATTAATTGAATATGGTAGAAGTGATGGCACTGGCAAGATTAGATTATAAAACAACTGTGGCTCCCATCTTGGATTGGTGCTCTCTCTGTCTCTCTCTCTGTCTCTGTCTCTCTCTTTGTCCCTCTGTCTTTGTGTCTGTCTCTTTCCCTGTCTCTCTTCTTTTCTCCTTCTCTCTCTCCCGAATTGCCTGTCTCAGGAGCAAGACCTGCCAATAACCATGTGAGTAATTTTGAAAGCAGATTATTCTCTTCCAGTTCGAGCCTTAAGCTGAGACCACTGCCTCAGTCAACAGCTTGACTACAACCTAATGACAGACGTTGAGCCAGAGGCACCCAGCTAAGCTTCCCTCATTATATTCCTGATCCACAGAAACTGTAAGATAATAAATGTTTGTTATTTTAAATTGTTAAATTTGGGGTTAATTTGTAGTACAGAAATAGACAACTAACACAGATTTTGTCATGTGGCAATACAAAACTAATGTATACTTAACTCAGTTCCTCAGACAATTATATTTTTAATTGTCTGATTCCTAAGCCTGGATGGTTTATCAGACAAAACCAATAATTCTGTAAGACTAACTCCAAAGTATCTGAACCAGTAGGGCTGGACAACCAGACTTTATACAAAAATGTCCATCCTTGGTGATAACTGCTTAAAGAAAATGGATTTGTGGCAGTAATAACAAAGTGATAATTATAATAGTACCTTACATTTATGTAGGGTTTTAGAGTTTACAGAGCAATTTCACATAAATGACCCAACTTTATTCTCAAAAATGACTCTATGAATTTCACCATTATTTCAATTTTAAAGATATACAAAATGCATAGCAAGCCCAAATTCATCCTCTAATAAGTGCCAAAACAGGCCGTGAACTTTTGTCTTCTTATTACATAATCCACCCTCACCATGTCTCTGGATTCTTTCTGATTTGTTATAGGTGTGGGTAGTCTGTGGCTGTACAGAACTAGAAGAATATTTCTAAAATGCCAGATGTTACTTGATATCTTATAAATTACAACTAAAGCATCTCTGATAATGTACTGGTTTACCCAAGTTAAAATAACTGATAATTAAATGGTTCTATAGCATAACAAAATTATCAGGCTTTATTAACAGATCAAAGTATTATTAGATGAGCACTTTATTTCACTAGGAATAGTCTTGACATAAAAGAAAGAAAGCAATTTCACATTCAGAGCCATGATGTTTTTGCCTCTGACTCTAAAATTGGTGTCTAAAGATATGATCAAAATCCCATTGCATCTTCTTGCATTTTTTGCCACTACAGTCATCCTAAAATATTCAGGGCTCCAATTTACCTCAACTTGCAAAAGGCACTGAAAGTAATTTCCTGTAAGGAAAGAGTATGTGGCAAATTACCTCTATCACGTACATTAATGTAGCATTCCATTCTCAAGTTAAAATAGACCTGAGACCCTGTGGTTTTGTGTAGAAAAGGATGGAAAAATACCCAAAAGAACATACCTCAGGACACACAAAAAAAAGTGTTTTCTCAAACAAAACTTCCTAAATGTCACTTTACAATTTCTGGGCTCCCAGTCATTTCAGGAGATAGATAAGCAAAAATTTCCTATGTTTGGCTTACACGTCACACCCACCCACCAAAAGGCCTTTTTAAATTTATTTTTCATAGATTTGTTAATAATAATTTTGAGATCGAGGTGTTAATATAATTTTAATTTTTAAGATGATAAATCTACAAAAGTCATTTTCATAAAACAAAAATTGGTATTTCAAATCTTTTAAGGTATCTTTTTTAAGTTTTTCAAATGAGAGAAGTTGACATTTATTAAGAGTTTCAGATGCCTAGTGAAAATTTGAAAATTTGTTCAATTTAGACATAGCTACTTATATAGCACTTTTAATGGACAAATAGTTATATAGTATTTTAAAACTAAAGATATTTGCAGAAAAATATAATCTGCATTTTTAAGACTTCATCTGTTCCTCATTCTTCTTTACTCAAAATTATAATATTTTGTTTACAATATCATAATCCTTCCCAGGGAACAAAATCTAATGCCATAAAGGACCATTATGATTTCAAGCGAGCATTAAGTACGTGCAGCAAATAAACTCTTTCATGAAAAAAATCTTTGTCTACAAAAGAATTTCACAGCACTTGACATAATAGTCAACATTTTACACCTTCTTTTTCAGCAGATATCTGACACATTTTAAATTTCCAAACGGCAACAGAACAATAGCATCACTTTAACATTTTAAAAGGAAGAGACTTACTCTTGATATTCTGACAGAATTATCATTCTATTTCACAACTGAAAATATTCTCCAAACTATTCCAGTCATCCACCAAATGCATCTATCTGTTTAACCAACAAACACTTATTAGGTGCTTACCAGGTACAAGGCCCTTTGAGGCTATAAAGATAAATAACTCTTGGCAAAAAAAAAAGAATTCTGCTGAAGATATTGTCTCTTTGGAAATATTAAAGGGTCATACACTTAGCTGATTGTTGTTTTGAGCACATGGATTAGGTTGGATTTTTTCTCCACATCTTTGTTAAACACACTTCAGGTCATGTCATTACCTTTCTTAAAATTCTTCACTCTCCTATCACTCTCAAAACAAAGTCTGAATTTTTCTTATTGTTTTATTCTTATTAATACTTTTGTATTATTTATCTTTTATTCTTATTTATATTTATTATTCTTATTCTTATTATATAAGAATATATATTCTTATTCTAATTATATATACAATTATATATTATATATAATATATATTATATATAATTATATATAATATCTAATTATATATAAGAATTATATATTATATATATTATATATAATATATATAATATATTATATATAATATATAATTCTTATATATAATTAGATATTATATATAATTCTTATATATAATTAGATATTATTATATAATTATATATAATATATAATTCTTATATTCTTATATATAATTCTTATAAATATCTTCATATATTGGCCCCTGAATATCTAGTGTCATCTTTCACATCTGCCCTTTTCCTCCTCTGATCCCCTCCCCTGTCTACTCACTGACTTACAGATTTTTAACATAGGAAACTCAACCACATCTTCAATAGCTCTTAAAGCATTTATTACTTGAAAAATTGTTCTTTCTTCAGCCTCACTTTGGTTGCCTGGCAAAAGTATTTTTTGATAACCAGACAGAATATGTATTCCCTCTTCCAGATTCACAGAAGTTTGGTCAATGATAGTATCTAATTAACTGAGTTTTAATCATTTGTTTCTCTACTTATCTCTCCTTACTAGAAAGTGAGTGCCCTGAAGCTGTGTCTCTAGGACATAGTAAATAGAAGATAAAGATTTTTATTATTTGAATGGATAAATAAAGGAAGGAAGGAAAGATGGAATGTCTGACTTCATGATGGACTATATGTACTTATTTCTAACTAAAGATCATATTTGTGACCCAAATTCTGATACAAAGGTAAGGAATAAATGATGCTTTATGATTTTGTGTTCTTCCTCATATAGGTATTAAAATGATTATTTTAATATTTCTTGTAAAAAGAGAAAAAGTATGTAAAGTTCCTCAAACAGGATAGATATTATCATAACTAACATTTAATGAACTCATTTTATCTAGCAGGCATGATGAGCATTATCCCATTTAATTGTCAAAAAAAATTTGCAAGGTAGATTATCATTATTCCTATTTCCCAGGTAATAAAAATTAATGCACAACAAGAGGGTCAAAGTTAATAATTAGGAGGGAATTTGGACTAGACCCTTGGTGTGTCTGTTTTGAGCACAAGCTCTCACTGCTACACTGGAAGTCACCAGGTAAGTTAAACATAAATCTTGGCAAGATCTTTTTCGATCTACCTCCTAGAGTAATGAAAATAAAAACAAAACAAAAATAAACAAATGGCTTAAACTTAAAGGCTTTTGCACAGCAAAGGAAACCATAAACCAAATGAAAAGACAACCCTCAGAATGGGATAAAATATTTGCAAACAATGCAACTGACAAAGGATTAATCTCCAAAATTTACAAAAAGCTCATGAAGCTCTATGTCAAAAAAACAAACAACCCAATCAAAAAATCTGCAGAAGATTCTAAATAGACATTTCTCCAAAGAAGACATACAGATGGCTAAAAAGCACATGAAAATATACTCAACATCACTCATTACCAGAGAAATGCAAATCAAAGCTACAATGCGGTATCACCTCAAACTTGTCAGAAGGGCCATAATCAAAAAATCTATGAACAATAAATCCTGGAGAGGGTGTGGAGAAAAGGGAACCCTCCTACACTGTTGGTGGGAATGTAAATTGGTACAGCCACTATGGAGAACAGTATGGAGGTTCCTTAAAAAACTAAAAATAGAACTACCATATGATCCAGCAATCTCTCTCCTGGGCATATACCTAGATAAAACCATAATTTTAAAAGACACATGCACCCCAGTGTTCACTGCAGCACTAGTTACAATAGCCAAGATATGGAAGCAACCTAGATGTCCATCAACAGAGGAATGGATAAAGAAGATGTGGTACATGTATACAATGGAATATTACTCAACCATAAAAAGAATGAAGTAATGCAATTTGCAACAGCATGGATGGACTTAGAGATTATCATACTAAGTGAAGTAAGTCAGAAGAGAAAGACAAATATCATATGATATCACTCATATGTGGAATCTAATTTTTCAAAATGATACAAATGAACTTATTTACAAAACAAACACAGACTTACAGATATTAAAAACAAACTTATGGTTACCAAAAGGGAAACGTGGGGTGAAGGGATAAATCAGGAGCTTGGGATTAACATACACACACTACTATATATAAAATAGATAACCAACAAGGACCTACTATATAGTACAGGGAACTGTATTCAATATTCTGTGATAACCTATATGAGAAAAGAATCTGAAAAAGAATGAATATATGTATACATAAAACTGTATCAGTTTGCTGTACACCTGAAACTAACACAACATTGTAAATCAACTATAATCCAATAAAATTTTAAAAGGAAAAGAAAAGAAAAGACATCATTTGTACTTTATGTATCATAAAAGTGATTGCATGAATATCGCATTATAAAAGTGATAAAATAAAAATTTTCCAAACATGAATAATCAAAGCCATATATTTCTTTGATAAATTGAAAAGACCACAGGAGATAGCAGGAAGCAAAATAGGAGCTCACTTACATCCTTGGTTACAATGATACCTAAAACAAATCTGTCCTTAAGTAGTGCCAGAAAAAAAACATGCATCACGTTATTTTCTACTTAGCCAACCTCATAGAATTGTTGAGTAAAATATTGAGTTTATTTTTATGACACTTTTCAGATAGTTAAATTAAATATTTAGATTCAGATAAATGTACACTGTAATTATTATTGGCAATAATACTATTTTGTCTTACAAAAGAAAATTTTTGCTACTTTAACAGGAGTTTGATCTCAGGGATTACTTTCCTACAATTTCATTCAGGTGAATATTTCTTCTAGAGGACTTGCCATAGACAAACCTTCTAAAGTTCAACTCAAATTTATGCACCTCTGACATACATAAACAGACACAATAGCTGCCATTAGATGACAACCTTAAACATCCCTCAGAAATTTCCTGCACACAAATATCTTCCAGGCAGATTAATGGCTTTTGTAGAATTTCTTTTCCAGCAGGAAAACTACAGAGTTTATTGGGCCTCATTATGCTCATAGCATGTAAGTGTGAAGGAAACCACACACACTGTCTACCCGGAGATTCTCAAAGTGTGGTCTCTATATTCACAGCATTAGCATGGCCTGGGAGCCTATTACAAAGCAGATTCTTGAGCCTCACCAAACCTACTGAATCAGAAACTATTGAGTGAGATTCACCTATCTGTGTGTCCAGGTAAATCTGCTACATACCAAAGTTCCAGAACCATTGACTTACCGCTACTTTTGTTTCCCAGGTGAGGAAACTGAGGCCTCAGTTTCTCTAATTGACCGAATTCACCAGACTGAGACATAATAATTTATTGTGCAAAGGCCAGTAAACTCTCCTATCCCTGATTTCCATCTCAGGGATTTCTATAGGAGTCAAGCCTAGAGAGCCACAATATGAAGAAGCCATTGTTGATTTTCTGGTTAGCAGTGCAGTTAAAGCCTGTTTCCTAAAGTGGAAACAACATCTCTGAGCATTTTATGCTTCAATTAAGACTAGAGAGTTGCTTCAGTAAGAATCTACAATTCTGATAATTGCCCCGCACATCAATAATCTCATAGAGTTCTTCAAAATGAGTTGATTTTAACTTCCTTATAGAATCAAAGAATAAAGACCAAATTTTCCCTTTCTTACAACAATCTTTAAATCTGTCTATTTCCACTTGACACAACCCATCTATAAGACCCATATACTATGGAGGTACAAAGTTAGAACCTTGGCATGTGTGGGGACTTTCATGTGTTGGGACAGTTTGGAACTCGTGGATCTTTGGGTTGTTTTGTTTGAACCCTCACCCCATCTGAATTCCCATTCCCACTGTGGTCACAACCCTATCACTCTCTCTGGGCATTTATCTAATCTAAAATCACTTGCTCCTTATTTCAGCGAGGGAGAAGAAATTTTTTCCTCATTGAGTATCAGCATACCAAAGCTTCTCCAATGTTCCACAAGGATCCCCACATATGCTCAGAAGTACATTTCCAATATGTAGATCTCAAAGGAAGTAGAATTTGTATGAACATAATAATTTTAACCAAGAACAAAGAGAATATGTTCTTCTACTTGTTGAAAGAAAATATTTCTTCTAGAATCAGAAATTGTAGCTCAAGTCAAAAGTGTACATGAAATGGGGAGGTCTGATAAGAATTGCCCTATGCCAGTTCCTCTTTCCAGATTTGTCAACTGCAATACCTGTGTCTGTGTCCAGGAATTGAATGTTCATGGTCTGATTATTTCCTAGGTTGGTCAGGCATCTAGGTTTGAAAGACAGTACTTCTTATTCTTAAGAAGATGTATATTACTATAATAAGGATGTGTATTTAGTATTCTGTGAAGATATTAATGCTTCCTGAGGACTGATCTTTGCCTTCTAATTTCAACCACCTGGTGTATCAATATATTAACTAAATTCTTGCTAAGTCTCCTAAGGCAAATAAACATTTTCTCATCCCCAGGATTTATTTGTTTACAGTATTTTAAATTACTAGAGATCATAAAGAATAACCCTTTATCTCCCGTATTGCCATGACTTTTCAGAATGAAGAACACTATAATTTTTTTTGAAAAAAAGAAAGAAAGAGAAAGAAAGAGAGAAAGAAAGGAAGGAAGGAAGGAAGAAAGGAAGAAAGAAAGAAAGAAAGAAAAAAGAAAGAAAGAGAAAGAAAGAAAGAAAGAAAGAAAGAAAGAAAGAAAGAAAGAAAGAAAGAGAAAGAAAGAAAGAAAGAAAGAAAGAAAGAAAGAAAGAAAGAAAGAAAGAAAGAAAGAAAGAAAGAAAGGAAGGAAGGAAGGAAAATGCTTCTGCTGCAGCATTTCAAGTCTTTATGACAGTGTCTGGCTCACAGTTTTCTCAACAGATTGCTGCTTTCCCAATGATCCCTTTTTCTGTTTTATTTCCTCAAATCTATTTATTTTCAGGTCTGCAAGGTCACGTACTCTTTCTGTCTCTCCAGATACATCATACCCATTTCCAGAGATTAAATAATATCTAATCACAAATCTAATGAAATAATTTAGGAAAAGACGGCCTATTTGTAGGCACTCACCCAACAGCTCTTCCCTCAGACACTCAGAAATTCATCAAGTGCAGGCTTTCCTTCCCACACCTACAGTCAGACACAGGCTCATTTCACAGGAATGGCACATAGCAATTCATTCTGGGGACAGCCTTTGTTACCACGGTTTTACACACTATTAAGAACTGATAGTGGCAGCCTATATTATCATACTTAGTGAACTACCCACATAAGGTGGGTTTGTTATTGTTTACTTTGTTAAAAGTCATTGATAACATAGAAAGGAAAACAATTAAGAAAAAAACCTCAGACCAATGGTAGACTAAGCTAGCTAGAAAATATACCATCTCTAACCATATACATGATTTTTGTATTAGTTTGTTTGTGTATAAGAAAAACACTTTACTCATACACAATATTTTGACACCAGATGTGTGGGTTTTTTCCCCACACCAGCCAATTCTCTGCAACACTGGTTGGGTGTCCCACAATTTAATTCAATTCTGATACTAACTGGAGTTAGCACAGACCCCATAGGTGAAGGGATCAGTCTCATAAGACAGCCCTCCACATCAGATGCCAATCACAGGCAACCAGGTTACCCACAACTTCTGCTGACTTGGCTACAAATCGGAGTTCCTATGTCCCCCTTCTTAGATTTGATCATTTGTAAGCACAGCTCACAGAACTGAGAGAAACTTACATTTACCAGTTCATCATATAATAAGAGTATGATAAAGAATATAGATGAACTGACAGAAGAAGCACAGGGCAAGTTCTGGAAGGGCCCCAAGTGCAGGAACTTATGTTCCCTTGAAATTCGAGTGGGTCACCTCCTTAGCACATAGATGTCCTCATCAACCAGGAAGCTCTACAAACCTCATACTTCTGGGATTTTTATGGATCTTTCATTATATAAACATGATGAATCAATAACTCAATCTCCAGCTCCTTTGCCCTTCCCAGAGGATGGGATGGTGGGACTAAAAGTTCCCAGGTTCTAATCATTCCTTGATCTTTCTGGTAACCAGTCCCCTGGTTATCCTGAAGATATCTAGGAGCCCAGCAAGAGTCACCCCATTAGAACAAAATACATTCCTATCACCTAGGGAATTCCAAGGGATTTAGGAACACTTTGTCAGGAACAGGGGTCAAAAGCCAAATAATAGAACAAAAGATGCTCCTAGTGCTCTTATCACTTTGGAAATTACAGTGTTAGGAGTGCTATGTCAGAAAACAGAGGCAGAGACCAATATAAATATTTTGGCATATTTATGGACCAATATAATAGATAATATATTTTCTATTATTTCAGTTTCCTTATTGAAATTTCCACATTTTCTGATCAATGAAGTTCCTGTTTTGGATTTCTTTGTAGTTGTCTACAATATTCCCATTGGCTTCCATTTCTGCCAAATGGTTCTGTGGCCTTTGCTGTATGTTTCCACATTAGGAGCAGACTCAAGAAATGCTTTAAAATGCAACATCACTCACAAACACAATAAATATTCAATCTTACAAAATGAGATATTCATTATACTAGAGACTCTCACTATGGATACAATTCTTTTCATTCATTTATAAATATTTTTGAGGGCTTATAATATGCCATCCATATTAACTAAACACTTGGGAAAAGAAAGATGAAATAACCATGAAATCTACTTTACACCATCAGCAATATTTAAAGAACAAGTCAAATTTAATGTTTCCCATGCTATCTTAAGATTGGTATTTTATTTTATCACGTAGAAATAAACACCCTTCCAAAAGAAATTTATTTCTAGAAATATAAGAATTATCCATCCACCTTCATAAGTGAATGACTCCTCAAAAATTCTCATTTCCAAAACAATCCTCAAACCTCAATAATTTGCACGTTTATTAAAAGAATATCACTAGTTTCTTTGTAAAAGGAAGATATAGCTTTGGGGAATATAGTCTTCTGTAGAAAAGTGCTAGTTTTTGCTGCTACAACTCTTTACTTCTATACCTTCCTTGTTCTTCCCAGAGGTCTCACTGTTTCCAGGACAGCAGAGGCACCTCAGGGAAGTCCCACCCAGGCCTGCCCATCTTGGTTTCTTACAGATCTTCCTCTTCCTTACCATGAGCCAGATTAATACAGAATCATGAGAGCTGCCTGCTCAGGTTAGAACAGACCATCTTCACTAATGAGGCAATAACTTTTAAAGTGCAAATTTGTCACTCTTCTTAAATACTTTATTTGTAATTTAAAGACACCATACCTTAAGTGAAAGAATTGCTCTAGGTGGGAAATTAAGCCCTTTGTCATATCAGTAAATGAGATATTTGGGGATGGGGGTATCTTACAGTGTTCAAGTTTAGATCAGCTTCTGGAATCCTCTCTCTCTTCACCTCTTCAGTCTCTACAATCTTTAAACATCATCTCAAGTTCCATCCCCTTCATGGGTTTCTCCCCACCACTTCAGTCCTGAAATTATACAACATTTTGGGTCTGTTCCCTAAGTTAAATGAAAGCCATGTTCATTCATTCATTCATTCAACAGATATTTATTGAGGGCCTCTTTACATGCAGCAGAAAATTTCCTAGCAGCAAGAAAGAGCAAGCCCAAGTGCACAAGCATTTTTCAAGCTTATGCTTGTTATATCCCATTGGCCATAGCAAGTCTTATAACCAAGCTAAGTGTCAATGTGGGAAACGCTACACTAGGGTATAATAAGAGCAGGAGGGGTTCACTGGGGACATTACTATAACAATCAATCATATTAGACCAAATAGATAAGGCTACCTGGAACTTTGGATCTAGACTGAGTAACATAAAGATGAAAGGACAGTGAAGAATATTTTTTATGATATTGGCTTGGCTTTCATAAACACCTTAATCTTAGTATTTATAATTATTTTAAACTATATATTTTGTATTCACTTACTTTTTAATATCTGTCTCCTGCTCTAGATTGTAAGTTCAACCTAAAATGGGCAGGAACGATACCCTCCCACCAAACAGCCTGCACAAGTCTCTTAGAAAATCTCATCCACCAAAGGGCAAACAGCAAAAGCAAGAAGAACTAGAATCCTGCAGCCTGTGGAACAGAAACTTCAATCACAAAAAGTTAGACAAAGTGAGATGGTAAAGGAATATGTTCCAGATGAAGGAACAAGATAAAACCCCAGAAGAACAATAAGTGAAGTGGAGAGAGGCAATCTACAAGAAAAAGAATTCAGGGTAATGATACTGAAGATGATGCAAGATCTCAGAAAAAGATTGGAGGTACAGATTGAGAAGATACAAAAATGTTTAATAAAGACCTAGAAGAACCAAAGAATAAACAAACAGAGATGAAAAATACAATAACTGAAATGAAAAATACACTAGAAGGAATCAATAGCAGAGTAACTGAGGCAGAAGAATGAATAAGTGAGCTGGAAGACAGAATAGTGGAAATCACTGCTGTGGAAGAGAATAAAGAAAAAAGAATGACAAGAAATGAAGACAGTCTAGGAGACCTCTGGGACAACATTAAAGGCACCAACATTTGAATTATAGAGGTCCCAGAAGGAGAAGAGGGAGAGAAGCGACCTGAGAAAATATTTGAAGAGATAATAGATGAGCACTTCCTTAACATGGAAAAGGAAACAGTCACCCAAGTCCAGGAAGTACAGAGAGTCCCAGGCAGGATAAACCCAAGGAGGAACATGCAGAGAGACAGAGTAATCAAACTGACAAAAATGAAAGGCAAAGCAAAAACATTAATAGCAACAAGGGAAAAGCAACAAATAATATACAAGGGAACTCCCATAAAATTATCAGCTGATTTCTCAACAGAAACTCTGCAGGCCTGAAGGGAGCAGCATGATATATTTAAAGTGATGAAAGGGAAGAACTACAACCAAGAATGTTCTACCAAGAAAGGCTCTCATTCAAACTCAAAGGAGAAATCAAAAGATTTAATGACAAACAAAAGCTAAGAGAATTCAGCAACACCAGATCAGCTTTGTGACAAATGCTAAAGGAATTTCTCAAGTGTAAAAGAAAAGGCCGCTACTAGAAACAAGAAAATTATGAATGGAAAAACTCAGCTGTAAGAAAAATATAAAGCAAAGTTAGGAAATCATCTGCACAAAAATATGATATCAAAACCAGCAACTGTGAGAAGAGGAGAGCATAAATGCAGGATATTGGAAATGCTTTTGAAATTAAAAGACCAGAAACTTAAAACAACCTTGTTTACATACAGACTGCTATATCAAAGCCTCATGGTATTTGTAAACTGAAAATCTAGAATATATACACACACAAAAAAAGAAATAAGAATCCAAACACAACACTAAAGTTAGTCATCAAATCACAAGAGAAGAGAACAAAGAGGAAAGGAAGAAAAAAGACATACAAAGCAAACCCAAAACAATTAAGAAAGTGGTAACATGAACATACATATTGATAATTACCTTAAATATAAATGGATTAAATGCTCCAACCAAAAGACACAGACTGGCTGAATGGATACAAAAACAAGACCTGATATATTCTGTCTACAAGAGCCTCACTTCATACCTAGTGACACATACAGACTGAAAGTGAAGGGATGGAAAAATTTATTTCATACAAATGATAATCAAAAGAAAGCTGGAGTAGCAATACTCATATCAGACAAGATAGACCTTAAAAGAAAGACCATTACAAGAGACAAGGAAGGACACTACATAATGATCAAGAGATCAATCCAAGAAGATATAATAATGTAAATATTTATGCACCCAACATAGGAGTACCTCAATACATAAGGCAAAAGCTAACAGCCATAAAAGGGGAAACCAACAGTAACAGAATAATAGTGGAGGACTTTAACACTCCACTTACAAGAATGGACAGATCATCCAGACAGAAAATAAATAAGGAAACACAAGCTTTAAATGATACAATAGACCAAATAGACTTAACTGATATTTATAGAACATTCCACCCAAAAGTGGCATAGTACACTTTCTTCTCAAGTGCTCATGGACCTTTCTCCAGGATAGATCACATCTCGGATCACAAATCAAGCCTTGATAAATTTAAGAAAATTGAAATCATATCAAGTATCTTTTCTGACCACAGTGCTACAAGATTAGAAACCAATTAAAAGAAAAAAACTGTAAAAAATACAAACACATGGAGGCTAATGAATGTGCTACTAAATAACCAAGAGATCACTGGAGAAACCAAAGAGGAAATCAAAAAATACCTAGAAAAAAATGACAAAGAAAAACACAACAAACCAAAATCTATGGGAGGCAACAACACCAGTTCTAAGAGGGAATTTTATTGCATTACAATCCTAACTCAAGAAATAAGAAAAATCTCACATAAACAACCTAACCTTACACCTAAAGCAACTAGAGAAAGAGGAATAAATAATACCAAAAGTTAGTAGAAGGAAAGAAATCATAAAGATAAGAGCAAAAATAAATGAAATAGAGACAAAGAAAACAGTAACAAAGATCAGATCAATGAAACCAAAAGTTTGTTCTTTGAGAAGATAAACAAAATTGATAAACCTTTAGCCAGACTCATCCAGAAAAAAAGAAAAAGGGTTCAAATCAATAAAATTAGAGATGAAAAAGGAGAAGTTACAACAGACACCATAGAAATACAAAGGATCAAGAAAGACTACTACAAGCAACAATATGTGAATAAATTGGACAACCTGGAAGAAATGGCAAACTCTTAGAAAGATACAATCTCCATGGACTGAACCAAGAAGAAACAGAAAATATGAAAAGACCAATCACAAGTACTGAAATTAAAACTGTGATTAAAAAGCTCCCAACAAACAAAAGTCCAGGACCAGATGGCTTCACAGGAGAATTCTATCAAACATTTAGAGAAGGGTTAACACATATCCTTCTTAAATTATTCCAAAGAATTTCAGAAAAAGGAATATTCCATGAGCCACCATCAGCCTGATACCAAAACCAGTAAGAGATACCAGGAGAAAAAGAAAATTACAGGCCAATATGACTGATGAACATAGACGCAAAACTTCTCAACAAAATATTAGCAATTGGAATCCAGCAATACATTAAAAGGGTCATACACCATGATCAAGTGAGATTTATCCCGGGGATGCAAGAAGTTTTTCAATATCCACAAATCAATCATTGTGATACACCATATCAACAAACTGAAGAATAAAAATTATGTGATCACCTCAATATATGCAGAAAAAGCTTTTGAAAATATTCAACACATATTTATGATAAAATGTCTCCAGACAGTGGGTACAGAGGGACCTTAACCTCAACATAATAAAAGCCATATATGACAAACCTACAGCTAACATCATACTCAATGGTGAAAAGCTGAAAGCATTTCCTCTAAAATCAGGAACAAGACAAGGATGTCCACTCTTGCCACTTGTATTCAACATAGTTTTGGAAGTCCTAGCCAAAGCAATCAGAGAAGAAAAAGAAATGCAAATTGGAAGAGAAGAATTTAAACTGTTACTGTTTGCAGACGAAATGATACTATACATAGAAAATCATAAAGATTTGGCCATAAAACTACTAGAGTTCATCAATGAATTTGGTAAAGTTGCAGGATACAAAATTAATACACAGAAATGTCTTGCATTTCTATACACTAACAACCAAAGATCAGAAAGAAAAATTAAAGAAACAATCCCATTTACCATTGCATTAGAAAAAATAAAATACCTAGTAATAAACCTACCTAAGGAGACAAAGGACCTGTGCTCAGAAAACTATAAGACAGTGATGAAAGAAACCAAAGATGACACAGACAGATGGAAAGATACACTACGTTATTGGATTGAAAGAATCAATATTGTCAAAATGACTATACTACCCAAGGCAATCCATAAATGCCAAGGCAATGCAATCCTTGTCAAATTACCAATGGCATTTTTCACAGAACTAGAACCAAAAGTCTTTAACTTTGTATGGAGACACAAAAGACCCCAAATAGCTAAAGGACTCTTGAGAAAAAACAATAAAGCTGGAGGAATTAGGCTCTCTGACTTCGGACTATACTACAAAACTACAGTAATCAAAACAGTGTGGTGCTGGCATAAAATCAGAAATATAGGTCAAAGGAACAGAATAGAAAGTCCAGAGATAAACCCATGCACCTATGTTCACCTAATCTATGACAAAAGAGGGAAGAATATACAATGGAGAAAAGACAGTCTTTTCAATAAGTGGTTCTGTAAACACTGGACAGCTACATGTAAAAGGATGAAATTAGAACACTCCCTAACATCATACACAAAAATAAATTCAAAATGGATTCTCCCTGTCAGAAATTGCAGCAAGATATTTTTTGATCCACCTCCTAGAATAATAGAAATAAAAACAAAAATAAGCAAATGGGACCTAATTAAACATAAAAGCTCTTGCACAGCAAATGAAACCATAAACAAAATAAAAATGTAACCCTCAGAATGGGGGAAAATATTTGCAAATGAAGCAACCAACAAGGGGTTAATCTCCAAAATATACAAACAGCTCATACAGCTTAATATTACAAAAACAAACAATCCAATCAAAAAACGGGCAGAAGATCTAAACAGACATTTCTCCACAGAAGACATACAGATGGCCAAGAGGCACACGAAAAGATGCACAACTTTGCTAATATTAGAGAAATGCAAATAAACATACCATGAGATATTGACTCATATCTGTCAGAATGGCCATCAACAAAAAATCTACAAACAATAAAGGCTGGAGAGGGTGTAGAGAAAAAGGAATCCTCCTACACTGTTGGTGGGAATGTAAATTGGTACAGCCACTATGGAGAACAATACAGAGGGTCCTTAAAAAACTGAAAATAGAGCTACCATATGATCCAGCAATCCCACTCCTGGCCATATATCTGGAGAAAAACATGGTTCAAAAAGATGCATTCACCCCAATGTTCAATGCAGCACTCTTTACAATAGCCCAGACATGGAAGCAACCTAAATGTCCATCGACAGATGAATGGATAAAGAAGATGTGGTACATTTATACAATGGAATATTACTTAGCCTTAAAAAAAGAATGAAATAATGCCATTTGCAGCAACATGGATGGACCTGGAAATTAACACACCAAGTGAAGTAAGACAAAGAAAGACAAATATCATATGATATCGCTTATATGTGGAATCTAAAAAAATATGATACAAATGAACTAATTTACAAAACAGAAACAGACTCACAGACTTAGAGAAGGAACTCATGGTTACCAGAGGGGAAGAGTGGAGGAGAGGGATAGATTGGGAGTTTGGGATTGACATGTACACACTGCTCTATTTAACATAGATAACAAACAAGGACCTACTCTGTAGCAGAGGGAACACTGATCAATATTCTGTAATAACCTAAATGGGAAAAGAATTTGAAAAAGAATAGATACCTGTATATGTATAACTGAATGACTTTGCTATACACTTGAAACTAACACAACATTGTTAATCAATTGTGCTTACATATAAAATAAAAATTAAAAATTAAATCATAAAGTTGCTGGCACATTTAAGATAATGCAGTTATTAAGAATCATTAAGGGGACTTCCCTGGTGGTGCAGTGGCTAAGAATCCACCTGCCAATGCAGGTGACACAGGTTTGATCCCTGCCCCGGGAAGATCCCACATGCCACAGAGCAACTAAGTCCGTGTGCCACAACTACTGAGCCTGCACTCTAGAGCCTGCGAGCCACAATTACTGAAGCCTGTGCTCCTAGAGCCCATGCTCTACAACAAGAGAAGCCACCGCAATGAGAAGCCCGCACACCACAACAAAGAGTAGCCCCTGCTCGCCACAACTAGAGAAAGCCCCGTGTGCAGCAACAAAGACCCAATGCAGCCAAGAATAAATAAATAAATAATAAATTTATTTTTAAAAAATAAAAGAATCATTAAGAACACAAGGAAACAAAATGAACCATTGGGTTTTCTTAGTTCCAAGCAAAATACCACTCTAAAAGCTCTGTTAATATTAATAAGTCCAAGTCCATAGTTAGCAAAATAAATTTGGATTAGTTAATGTATTCCTCATATATAATGTGAGGTGTTTTTTCTGTTCTCTGGACAACCGTATAAACTCAGTGATGTTTGCATTTTCTCCTTTGGACCTTTCTAAAAACTGAAAACAACTCTACAGACAGCTCTTTAGTTTTCCAACAGAATCATAATATTATATTAATTATAAAATAGTAACTAAAATTTCTTAAGTGTTTCATGTTTTTTTAGGAAATTCTCAGTAAACCATTTTATTTAATCCTCAAAACTAATATCTGAAGTAGGTACTAGTCTCATTATCATTTTATAAATGAGAAGACTGAAATCCACTGAGATTAAGTAATATACCCAAGGTCATACAACTAGTAAAAAACAAATCTCAAACTTTTAACTACTGTTCCATACATCTTCCCCATTCATGAGTCTGGTAATAATAATAATATTTTCTACTGTTTTTCCTTTCAACTGCACAGTTTTCATTATAGCTTTAAATGTCTTTGGACGTCTAGTCTGAGAAACTCACCTTGTTTTCAAAATCTTACCAATGTAAAAGTGTGTATCCCACTGTATATCCCTCATGGAAAAAGACATTTGGACCACAACACATTCCTGTACTCACTGCTCTGCTTCATTCCAAGCAACTTCTTCTAGATCATTCCTAAAACAATACCACCTCCACTCCAGCTACTTATTTGGTCATCCTTTCCCTCCCTATTTGAACTGTTCAGCATCACTGAAGACAGCTTGAAAATGACCCTGACAGTAATGTTGAAGAATCTTCCAATAGCCTGATAGCCAACATCATCAAGGATCTGGGACAATCCCGTGGCATGTGTCACACCTTTACTCTTCTGTTCAGAAATCCTGTCAGCAACTACTTTCTGCAAACCCCTGTGACTTAGAAAATAGCCTCTCTATAAACTGTGTAAAAATGAATAGTAGATGTGTGCTAGCAGCCCTGGAAAATTCTGAAGTGTCAGTTTAATATCCTGGGTGTTGCTGCCTGAACTTGAAAAGTCAATTCAGGTTATAAAAATTTCAGTAAATTGCCACAAATCTCTGAATGTTCTCCTCAGTTCATGTAGAACAAAGGTAATGGTCCACAGGAGAAAAGCAGGGGAAAAAATAATGGATCCCATCTCATTAATTGAGAGCTGGCTTTTGTAAAGGATAATGATATAAAACCCTATTTCCTCCATAACCCCTTATTTTAGGGTAACAAAAATATACATGAGCCATTACACACTCCAGTGTTATCACAGGCAAGTCAGAATGAAATCACAGAAATACTATTTTCTTCCACTATCGCCTCATTTATACAAGATAAAGTATACAATTTTTGCCTCTCAGTTTATAATTCAATTAACAAGCATTTTAGTCATCAATTATCTATACTACAAATGGGATTATCACTGATTCAACTTTTGAGAAAATTGTAATGCCAACTTAAATAACAGAACAATGTGCTTTTTGTAAGAAACTTTTCTTTAGCTTAATACATTAGAGCATTATACATTGTTTTTGTCAGTTGAATCACTCTGTCAATATGACACCATAGAAAATATATTCATTTATTACTAAAATGATGTAACTATGTTATTTTGGCATGAATGTCCTAAAAGAACCTGTTTTTCATGAAGTATTCAGGAAAATGAGAATAGCCAAAACATTTTTCACTTCAGTTACATATGATTAATAAAATCTATTATCACTGAGCTGATATCAAGTTATCTAATATAATGCAGTATTTTAGCTGATACCTACATTGAGTACTTAAAATTAGTTTGTTCATTTATTTATTACACAATTATTTAATAAACATCTACTCTGTAGCAAACAGTGTGGCAGATGCCGGAGCTATGAAGATTGATGGGTGTTGGTCCTTTCTCTCCAAGAGTTCACAGACATATTTAGTAGACCTACATGTGAAGAAATTAAATACATTGCAGAGTGATATGTTCTATAATAAGAGAAGGGACATACCATGTATGGGACCACTGATCAAGAATCTAAACTATGCATAGAAAGATTAGGAGGAACTTCAAAGGTTTTTTTCAATGCTCTTCTGAAATCAAGTTCTTTTACCAGTTGGTTTGTTTTATTATAACACAAAGCCTCAAATACTATATCATTTGACTATCTATCCATAAATAGATGCACTGGCAATCAAAGCAGCCTGCCCACTTGAAAAATCTGTCCTAATCATAATATTGTTACTGTTGTCACAAACACTCTATGAGGAAGTCAGAAATACCTTCATTTTACAGATGGGCAAAGGGCAATGCAATGAGATTAATTAACTGCCAAACACTGAATTGTAGTAAATGTTCTACCTGGGATGAAAACTGATTCCTAAGCCTAAGATCTTCCTGCTCTGCTAGACTGCCCAGCTTAACTAACCTGCCCCCAAAGCTATCAGAGATGTGCTCTATGTGCATACTCAAACATGCATTTCAGTGACTTAACTAAAAACAAAGTTGAAATGTTTGAGCATCTGAAAGGTAGTATCACCTTAGTGAGAAGAGTGACAGCATAGAGACTCTGGAGGCTAGTAGTGAAGAATAAGACTGGAAACTACTCAAATACGTGTATTGTATTTGAACACACATATTACATGATTGACTTCAAAACTGTTTGTTTCTTGGTAAGTTCCCGACATACTTCTTATATCTACATTTCCTTATAACATACTCTGAAATGAATTTATCTTCCAGGCAAGAAGAAGAATAGAATAAACAGTACTGAAATTATAGTTGACTATAAATGGGAACTCCATTGGTTAAGTAATCTGTTAAAATGGGAAAATTAATGTAAGTTGCATAGAGGTAAATAGCTAAGATCATGTGTGTCCAGACAGGCAATAGGGCATGGAGGTTAAGGGTTTAAGCCTTGGAATCAGATTGCCTGTGCTCAATCCTTGCCCCTAGTGCATAGTTGTTGCATAATTTGGGGCAAACTTAACTTCTCCGTGTCTTACTTTTATCATCGTAAAAGAGGAAAAATAATAATAGAGCCCACCTCAAAGCACTGCTGTGAGGATGAAGTGAGTTAAACTTGTTAAAGCTAAGAACAGTACCTGGCTCAAAGTAGTGTTCCATAAATATGTGCTATTATACTAACATAAAGCACATTTTTATTACTGCAGTATTATTATGTGGTCTAAAGCTATCTGGTTCAGAAAGAATATGTAATGTAATTTCTACCCTTACAATAGTTATGTACACTTCTAACCCCCTTGTACACCACTTAAACACCCATTATCAGTGGCAGAAAACATGTCTGGGGCAAAATGGTGAGAACACCATGCAATTATTTAGCAAATATACCAAATAGGAACTTAACCTCCAAATTTGACTCCTGCAATGGCTGCTTTCCATTCATTTCTACCAGCTGCTTTAATTACTCTGTTAATTTGTGAGTTACTAGGTCCTTGACATTTGCAATCCTTCCAATTTTATAGATGAGACTTAGACTATTTTAGTAATAATCGTTTATTTGTATTCCTTTAGGGAGTAAAAGGACAATAATGCAATTTTGAGAAAGAAAACATGGATTTTATTTTGGACTCCACTACCTATGCATTGCACATCTTTAGAAAAGTTATTCAGCCTCTCTGAGCTTTCTCATCTGCAAAATTTAAATGATAATAATAATATCTACCTTACTGCACTGTATGAAAATAGAATAGATAATGCCTGTATACATTTGTAAATATTACCTATCTCCCAAAAGGGAAGAATTCTGCTATTGTCTGGTATTGTCCTGATCTTTCTAGGGAAACATTGTAACAGACATGAGTGATGAGCCAAACAGCTACTTACACTACTAGGCTTGGGATGTAATGACCCGGACCTGGAACTGCAAGAATGTGAATTTATGTTTCTCTTATTTCTTCCACTCTATTCACCTCAGAAGAAGAGGGGCTATCTGCAAAATTTCTGTTAGGAAAGACAAAAATTATTGTTTAAAATGATGCTATAGAAAAACATCTAACAGCAAGAGTAAATATATTGTTTGTTACTGAATGACAGATGGAGGAGGAGCTTACCGGTATGTAGATGAAATATGCCATTTTGAAAACACATATGGGTCAGATAAAATATGGAAATATTAATAGTTGTAATCCCTAGGAAGTGGGATTACAAGTAATTTTTTCTTCTTTAAATTTCTCCCATTAATATGTTTCCTTCTATTAACATGTATTACTTTAATAATAAGATTAAAATGTTATCTCAAAAAGAGAAAAATTACAGAATCTTAATATTCTGTTTGTGTTTTCCTATGTAGCTTTAAGTCCCAAAACTCAGTTGTTTTCACCCTAGCTTTGCCGTCTACATTTCTTCACCTAATCACTTTGTAAATGCTCATGTGTCATTGTATTTTTTTCTCTTTAACATGTCTGCCAATCCCCTAGCATTTACCTTTACACTCCTGGCCCTTGATTCTCTATGATCATTCAAATGTTGTATATGACATTCTTCCTTATCTTCTCATGTCTTCATCCCATGTTCCTGTGAGTTCTCAAACCTGCCTTTCTAAGCCACTGCTTTCCTCATTCCCATTCTCCATGTCCTGGCCCCACATCTAACCTAGACATGCACTATCCCAATTTCAAACCCTTTAGGAACATGACAATTTCACTTCCTCACTCCCCTCTTTCTGTCCTTCTCAAAACTATTCACATCATAGAAAAAAATAAAAGTACTTTTTAACATATTTAAAACCTGTTCCTTCTACCTCCAGCCACTCCACTGACCTGACCATCACTGAAAGCTTTCCAACTGTGCCCATCCACATACTCACCATTTCCCTCTAACAGTAAAGGGAATGTCTTTGGCTCCTTGCTCTCTTTTTTCTATGTCCTTTGTGTTATCCAGGTCTAACGTCTCACACATAGATCCTAACACAGCTTCAAAACTTATCTCTGTCTCCAGTATCCTTTCTTCCACAAATTCTAAAACAATGTAACTCAAGCTTAATTTGACCATGAAATTTCTTTTATATAAGAATCTGTGTTTTGTTGTTATTGCCATGTCAAATATTCCTTCCACTACCTTTCAGCCTCAGCACTATCTTGCACTGCACCATGGGGCTCTGAAGAGAATGTTTCAATATTTCTGCACAGTTAGTACTTTTAGTGCTTTCTGAGCAAATTTTACTGAAATGTATCTGGGCTAAAAGACAAAGCTAAATTATAACTGAATGGATCATGAGAATTTCAGAGAGATTTAACTTCCAGGAGTTTCAAGAGAGAATAAAACCGTAAATAAACCTCGGGTGAAATGTCAGAGGTAATAGTCTTTTCTTCCCACTAAGACATATATTTACATTCCAAAGGATAAAAACTCAGAATCCTTCTTAAGGAACAGTGATTTCTCTCCATCTTCCAGGGAGGGGGTGGGGGAATTATTCCTCTATAAGCCCCCAAATTCTTAATTTTAGGCTTCCTTACCTAGCGTGAAGATCCCAGTATGTGTAGGAAGACATCTGGTCCTCATACCATTACTCTCAAAAAGGGAAACAGAGGCATGGGGAATAGGCTCAGTTATGTAATAATTAATCGGACTGCCTTAAAGTTATCATAACTACCCTCAGGACAATGCAAATAGGATATTAAACACTCATCACATACTATGTCCATCTAATCAAACTCATTCCTCTGTCCCTTCCTGCTTCTTGTCTAGTCCTTTAAAAAATGATTATTAGGGGCTTCCCTGGTGGCGCAGTGGTTGAGAGTCTGCCTGCCGATGCAGGGGACACGGGTTCGTGCCCCGGTCCAAGAAGATCCCACATGCCGCGGAGTGGCTAGGCCCCTGAGCCATGGCCGCTGAACCTGCGTGTCCGGAGCCTGTGCTCCACAACGGGAGAGGCCACAACAGTGAGAGGCCTGCGTACCGCCAAAAAAAAATAATAATAATAAAATAAAAGATTATTAAAAGGCTGTACTATACAGAATTTATTTATCCCTACACCCCATGTCATTCCAAATGCTTTTTCATCATCTGAATGCCTCCTTTCCTCTTTTTAATCAATTTAAATTCTTCTTTGCCATTAAAAATTGGAAAAGTCTACTCTGAGTAAAATCCTTCACGTTGTTCAATTTATTGGGCCATGCATTTCAAAGTCTTATACTTGGCTAGTAATTAAACAATATACAATGTCATGTTAACTCAATTTCAAGGTAGACATTCTTAACTCCATTTTAAATATAAGGAAGCAGAATATTAAAAAAAAAAAAAAATTGAAAAATTGCCCAGAGTCATAGAGTTAGTAAGGGAAAGGACCATGATTCAGATCTGTCATTGCTTAGTATAAGGATTAGCCATGTGGCTTTCTTTGGCCAATAAAATGTCATCAGAATTTGCACAAGTTATCTCTTAGCAGAAGTGTGAAGGGCCTTTTCATGGTTCTTTCTGCCACAATCCCAGCATTTTCATCAACAAGCATCCTTAGTGAAAAAAATATAGATATAAGGTGCAGTCAAAAAACATGATATACAGGTACCATAAATGAGAAAAAAAACTTTGTTAAAGCCAATGAGATTTTCAATTTATTTGTTAGTATAATTAGTGTAATATATTTTAGTCTAAGCTAGCTAAACAGAAAAATTATTACAGGTAGTAAGGTGCAGCCAGAACAGAACCCTAAAATATGTGGGCCAGACCTGTGGCTATCAGCAAGGAAATTTTTTTGGAGAAAGACAACAATCTATGTTATGCAATAGCAAATATTTGGTAAAACTGACTCCTGTAATAAGTTGAAGGGCAGATAATATACCTGACCATCTTGTGACTTCAAATTAAAAAGTCTGAAAAAATTATATTGCTAGCATGAATTGGCTGCTGTTGCCTGCTATTTGGCAAGGTACTATAAGTAAAAGATGAACACAGAAAAGAACTCGCTAATTTGCAAGAGAACTGGGTGGGTGGGTGGGGGACCAAGAAGAGAGAAATTCTAGGCCTTGCTGAAGTACAAGATGCAACTTGTCTTTCGTCCTTACTGGTAAATAATAAACCTGAAAACAGGCTGATTAAAATTCAGCTTCATTTCAAAGACCAAATTAAAGAGCCTTTTTCAAAAAAACTATGTATTAATTAAGATGGCGATCAACAGATTTTTTCAGTTTTACAAAATTGTTCAAGGAAAAGAGGTTAATGGTATGGCTCTCCTGTGAACATTTGACAACTACAAGATACCTGTTATAGGCAGAATAATGTCTCCCCAAAGGTGTCCATGTCCCTCCTGATCCCCACTGACTATATACTACCTTACATGGCAATATGATTAAGACTTCTAAATGGGGAGATTATTCTGTATTATCTGAATGAGCCAATGTGATCATAAAGGTCCCTATAACTAAAAAAAGGAGAGAGGAAATGAGTCAGAGAAGGAAATGTGATGAGGATGCTGGCTTTGAAAATGGAAGGGGGCCAGGAGCCAACAGTGTGAGGGAGGAAGAAACCTCAAGAAGCTGGAACCTACAGGGGAACAGATTTTCCCCTAGAACCTCTAAAAGGAATACAGTTCTGCCAACACCTTGATTTAGCCAATGAGACCCATTTTGGACTTCTGAGCTCTAGAACTATATAATAATAAATTTGTATTAAGACTATTGTTGACTACTGTTAAGGATATATTTTATCCCTAAATTTGCAGTAGTTCATTATAGTAGCAACAGAAAACTAATACTGCAGCCATAACTAAGTCAAGAAAGACCTGGCAGGTCTCAAAAGAAATTGTGGACATTGATCAATATTGATTTTATCAATCAAATTAATAAAAGCAGACTCAGTTCTTAAGATAGTTGTAATAGCAAAAGAATCATGAATGATTAAGAGAGACTGTGACTTTTTGAGAATTGAAATTGTCCCTTTGATTTCAATGAGCAGGAAACAGGTTGAGACCCCTGCTCAGACCCCAAGCAGAGCATATTCTCTAATTCCTTCTTTAGATATGACAAAAGAGGATACATGGAAGTAGGAGGACCTCCAAGAGAGTGTAGCCAAGAGTCCCAAGAGTCTTAGAGGGCAATGGACTGGGGACTAATTGAGAACTGTTCCTCATCTTCACGTTAGGGACCCTCACACTATCCCAATGTGATTTCGGAATTGCTGTGATCAAAGATTTTTGTACCCCCCATTCTTTACTTTTTCAGATGGGAATACTTTATTTGTCATAATTGTCCAGTCCCTATTCTTCTACTGATATGTAGGAGAATATGGAGCATGAAGGAGTGACGTTTTTAAAGAAATAAGCCTCCAACTCAAGAGAAACCACACTTGGACCTGATGTGGAGACTGTCATACAAACCTGGACTTTGAGCCTGATTGGATGGGACTTTTAGATTATTTCCATTGGAAGAGAATTCTAATATGTCATATATTTTGGGTACAGAAAGAAGATAACTGGATTTTGTTACCAAGTAGTGGACTAAGACAGAGTTTATTATTGTTTCTAAACATGTTATGCCCCTCCCTGTGGAACAATTGTACTTCCCTGCCCTGTTGATGTCAGGCTTGGTCATGTGAGTTGCCTGGACAGTAATATATGAGTCAAAAAAAATATGCCACTTCTGAAGAGAAGCTTTAAGAATCACTGAAAATCTAGCAACTCTCTTCTTTCTCTCTGCCACAGGCCCAGCAGTGCTCCACATAAGGATTGCTTTGTTGGCTTAAGCTTCCGGAATAAAAACGTTGTGAAACTGAGCCATAGGCAATGAATGACTCATGATTAGCATGTAGCATGAGCAAGCAATGAAGCTTTCATTTTGCTGTAAACCACTGTAATTGTGATTGGGATGTTGGATGTAGTATAACAGCCTAAGCTGGCTTACACAGGTAAGGACAAAGAAATATGCTTGTGACCACTGTTCCTAACAGAATGACCCAAGAGACAGTACTATTAGATATATTTGATTACTTTAGTTCAGTAGAAAGCTCTGACTATAGAATAATACAAAAATCATTCTGTGTACATGTGTGGTTTATAACTTACATCATGGGTGCTGAATTTTATATTTGAGAACAGCTGCAAGAAAAAGAATTCCACATGGTACTAGGGGAGCCCAGAAGAGAAAGCAATCATTCAGTTGAAGAAAAATTTAAAAACCCATTTAAGAAAAAAAGAGGGTGAGACATAATCTGTGCTCCAATCTGCTGAAATGTTAGAGTCACAATTCTTCCACAACAAATGGTAGATTTCCAACATGACAGAGAAGATGATAAAGGAGACTTTGACATCACAATCATGTATTTAACAATCATATCACATAAGGGCAAATGTCCATGAACCAACATGACTTACTTGCAATAGCTGCATCACAAAGCCGTTAAATTTGCATCACCACGTATTTCTAAAGTGAAAACACAAAACTAATCCTTAAAACTCATTCCCAAAGCAGAAGTTTGAACTTGTAATGAACAAGATCCATATATGTACATGTCAAAAACAAGGTAGTGAATATCTGGCCCAGAGAAGACAGGGATACAGGTTATATCATCAAAAGGAATGTCCACTCCTCCACTGTGACATTTGAGTAAAAAAAAACTTGTGACAACTTGAACATCAACTCTGTCTTACAGGAGAAACATTTCCTAAAACTCCCACATAATATAATTATGGAGGCCAGGAAGGCAGTCCCACCCTCTCAACTTGTTAATATTGAGGGGGAGAGAGACCAATGGTAAGAGTCTGAGATTGTGTTGCAGCTGTTACAGCTGTGGCTGTTTTTGTTGCTGTTACTACTGTTGTTATTTTAGGTACAGATCTTTCTCCTCTAATTGCTGATTCATTGAGTCACTGTCCATTGTCTGGAGACATTTTATTGTGGTTAGACAAAGGTTATGCTTTGAAGGTAGTGAATAAGAAGAAGTAAAGAAGCAATGATGTTTGGACTTTGGATTTTATGCCCCCCAGGGCATTTATTCAACATGCCTTGAGAATTGTGCACAGTGGCCAGAAGGCATACCTTTGAATATGCAAAATGATTTCAATATTTCTCATATAACACACCTGAAGAGGTGGTAGGTGTTGAAGCTTGCCTCCAAATGCTCACCTACAGGGAAGAAACTGACAATAAGGAATATCAAAGCTGCAAAGAATAGGAAGCACAAAACAGTACAACTTTTTAATGATGTATAAACTTAATTAGAACTTTCTTTCCAGCTTATTACTAAGAATATTATATTCAACCTATAGTACACAATAAGATTCTCAAATAGTACTCTCAATATACATCACACATTTTTAATACTACAATACGTTGCATAAATAAAACTAGTTTAAAACATTGGGATATGAAAGATTCCAATTCTCTTAGCTGATAATACAGGAGTCACAAACTTAAATAACTGTAGGAATGAGTCAGGGAGAACATCACAGTTAGGGAGACAACACAAAGTATTGGAGACTATCAAATCAAAAGCACACATCCCATCTAAAGGGGTGGCTACCACAAAACTCCATCAAGTATTCCCCTATAGAAAAGTAAGCCCAGGGCAGTCATCTGATTTTCCAGGACAAGCCAGAAATCCAGAATTTTATGTCAAATTCCTTGATTTTTAAATGATACCCACTAATTCAAAGAAGTAATAATAAATTAAACCCTGTGAATGGCAACAATGTATGGGCTCAACAAACATATCTGCAGGACAGACTGGCCCAAAGACCCAAGTTTCCAGCTTCTGGGCTACCACTGTTGATCCTCTCCACTCTGCAGTTATAGCCCTTTCTCAGATACCAAACAACACCAATGAAATGGGAGTTTCTTTTTGTTTGACCTAAAACTAAAGTTTAGATTAAAGGAAAAATAGACATTTTGTCATCAAGTACCATGATCATAAAATTCCTCTTTTACAAGTAACATGTTCTGGGTGGGCTAGTCTTTTGGAGCTATTGTTAAATTTAAAGGAGGAGCCAAATGTTATTTACAGAACTATTTTGCTGGGAGCACGATATAGCAAGTATAGACATAACTAGGATTTAAGAGAGATTCTAGGCCTGACTCTGCTGTTTTCCTCTCCAGAGTGAACAGGTGGGGTCTAGGATAAAATGAAAGACAGAAGTGACTAATCATCTATAATCTGGGGTTTTTCCTGTATTTACTGGGTGAGTGCTACTTGGAGGTTTGTTGCAGTGAGAGAACTTGCATGAGTTGGGACACAGGACTCAGGGCAATGGATCAATCTATGGTCACTATTTTCCATGGTGTGGCAAAAAAAAAAAAAAACTAGTAGGAAAAAAAGGAAAACGGGTTTAGGAGTGGCTCCCTGCAGAAGTTTGAATAGCTTATAGGAGATGAAAATGTTATACCTACTTGTGTCTCTGGGGCACAGAATGAGAAAACAGAGACAGAATTCACAGGAAGGTAGAGATACCCAAAGGTGGACTTGAGTTGTCAGCCTCAGTTCATATTATTTCCTGAAGTTGAAAATACACGTCATTATTCACAGATTCCATATCTGTGAATTCACCTACTCACTAAATTTATTTGTACCTTCCAAATCAATACTCATGGTGCTTTCACAGTCATGGTCATTCCCAGGCATGGGCATGCACAGAGCTGTATCTGAGTCACCTGCATGCATATTCCCAGCTGAGGTAGAACAAGGCAGCCTCCTGCCTTCTGCTTCAGCTCTCATACTGTAAACAAGTAGTCTTTTCATGGTCTATTTATTGCCACATTTTTCAAATTTTTGTCCTTTTTTGGAGGGATTTCACTGTTTAAAATTTGCCTCAAGCATACTGCTGAAGGGCTGTCTAGTGTTCCTAGTCACAAAATGGCTGTGATGTGCCTTACAAAGAAAACACATGTATTAAATAAATTTCCTTGAAGCATGGGTTATAATGCTTTTGGCCATGAGTTCAAAGTTAATCAACCAACATTACATATTAAATAAGGTGCTTTAAACAGAAAAACACATAAAAGAAAGTTATGTATTGATTGGTTTAAAAAATGTTGTGAACAGAGGCTGACAGTAACCTAACCCCATATTTCTCCTAGGCACAATGATTTTGTATCCACTAATTTAGTGTTCAACGCAACTTAAAAAAAAAAGATAAGTACGATAAATACAAGAATTATTAAATAGCAACTTGATAATCTCTTAAGAATGATGTCATGCAGAGGTTTCACACCTCAGATCAAAGGACAACAACAAAAAAAAATCATGCAGTGTCCTTTTCATCCTCAAATTCTAGTACCCATTGAAGAGCTGATTCAGACCTCAGATGGTGTTTTGATTAAATAATCTTTCACATCTTTGAACCTCTCAAATACAATGATTCTACAACTGTTCAGGGAGCTGATTCAATCTCAGTTTCCACTTGTATTATTATGAAAATGGGAAAAAATAATACCTTAGATCTCTTCCCAGCTCAAAAATTCTATAATCCAAGAAAAAGATTTTCCTAACACTTCCCTGGAAAAATATACATTTTGTCATTAAGTACCATGACCATAAACATTCCCCTTCTAACATCAAATTCTATTTCAAAATTTTTACTCTCCATTCAGTATTTTATTTATAGCAATCACCAATTGCTATTTCTTATTTATGACTTTTTAAAATTGGTTACTGTTTTTAATTGGTTGGAAGGGGAAAAGTCTCCTAAAGTTTTCCTTCATATCAAATATTTCATGCTTCTAAAGAATGCCTGGAATCCCTTTGCTCCCCCCACACTGCCTTTACTCATTCAAAAGAACTGGATCCAGAATGTTGTAATGGACCATGTGCCATGCACCTGCTGTCTTAAACTGAATGGATAATAAGCTGATAAAACCCTACAGTGCATCCCTATGAATATGAAATTAGCCTTGAAGTAACAAGCCTTGTTTTCCTGTAACCCTAATTTTAGGACAAGCCTCTTAGCCTCCTGAGTGGTTTTCTAGAAAAAACTCAGAATCAAATGTGGTTACTTTTGAATCAGTCCATGAATCTGCCTGAACTGAGTAAGCATATGGCCTATCAAGTGATATGGCAGCAACCCAACTTAACCATATTCCTTATTCTTGAGGGTTTTTTTTTAAAGGACTAGATCTGAAATTGTGTGATTATCTGTATAATTTAATATTACACATCTACAAAAAAGAAATGAGCTTTTAGGTGTGAGTGCCTCTAAGGAAGAAGAATCAATACACAACGAAGAAAGAGGCCAAACTATAGTGAAAGGGAAAAAAGAGAGAGGGGTAAGGCTGTATCAGAAGTAAAATAGGATCGAAGAATAAGAATCAATATAGTAATTCAAATAAAGCAACTCAAATTGTTTCAGCTATGTTTCTCTTCCCTCATTAAGCTCTTAGAGTAACTTCATCATAATATTATCATTAAGTATCTCTGAATATCTTAATGATAACTACATCATCTGAATCAGTATGATTTAATCATCTCTGAATTCATAAATACATGCTTAGAATGCAGGTGGTTGTTCATAAATGTCGAGTTTAATTAAATTGAAGGCTGCTATTATTTTGGTTACTCATACCACTATTTTTCAAAAACTTATGACTGTCAAAGGAAGCAGCAGGGTCTTAGATCAGAGCATGTGAGTGGCCCAATATGTAATGTCTTGCCAGCCTGGGGTGATAGGATGGGTGAGAAACAAAAGCCAAAAATACTAGTAGAAATGTTAAATTGAAATGCATCATCCTTTCTTCCCTAAAATAAGATTTACTGATTTGTCCTTAAATGTACCCAAGTATATTTGCCTTCACCTAGGAACTCGAAGAGATTTTTGAGAGAACATTGGTAAGTTTAATATTAGCCAGTCTAAGATTTAAGATTTACAGCTATGATGATTTCATTTTATCATGAAACCAAAAATAATAGGAAACCTCTTATGCTATGCTCATGGGCATCAGTAAAGTCCAAAAGTATTTGTCTCTTATTTCCCCTAACTTACCTAAAACTAAGTTGTTTTATGCCATTAACAAATTATAATAAAATCTTTATCACCAATTTTATCAATTAATTTTATAAATAAAATTTAAAATAGGATGAAATGCAGCTGTTCACATCACAGATGCACCTTATTATATTCAACAACAAATACTTCCCAAATAACTACTATATACTAGGTGAGTGAGGCAATAGGATGATTGGTAAATCATAATCCCTACCCTTGTCAGAAAGATAAACAATTATATAGTGTGGTATAATATAATCTCATAAATACTATATCAGAAGTAAGCATGGCATGGTAGAATGGGGGAGATGGGTGGGTACATGTGTGGGGAACATAACCTAGATTGGAGTAGAATTAGATCAGTCCCTAATGCAACAGTGATTCTCAAATTTTGATGTAAATCATTATTACCTGGAAGGCTAATCTAAACATCGATTTCAGGGGTCTACCTCCAGATTTTTTGCTTCAGTAGATCCAGGGTGAGGTCAAAGGATTGGGATTTCCAATAAGTTTCCAGGTGAGATTAATTCTGCTACTCTGGAGACTATACTTTGAGTTCAGCTGCCCTCAAATAACCCAATTGTAGAAAATTGTTAACAAATTTACAAATGTAGTCTCAGGAGCATATAGCTGGCCAAACAGTAAAAGCAGATTAATAAATTTATTAGGACATGATAAAAAAATATTATAATAGAGGTATTTAGAAGCCTCCTCAGAAAGACATAAAAAACTCATCTAAATCATAATGGCGAGAGATGTCAAAAAATGTTCCTAAAGTAAGATGATGTTTGGGTTGCTTTGAAAGAAATAATTACTATGTAGAAGAGAAAGAAAAAAATTCAGGCACAGAAAATGGTATGCGAGAAGAGTCAGAGAGACCCGGGTTGGACTCACTTTCACTTATTCTAAGAGCATCCATCAAGTTTCTTATCCCTTAGTAAAATGGGTCTAACAGTAGTAAGTTTACTAGGTGCAACTGTTGTGATAACATGAAATAACATATGTAAATTTGCAAAACGCAATGCCAGGGTCAGAATGTATGATCAGCAAATGCTGACTACTCTTATTGAAGATGATAAAGTTATTATTGTTGCTTTTGTTACTACAAAACAAAACTTTATGGCTATAAAGTATTATGAGCCATGTCAGATGCTACATATAGGTCCTATGACTAAAGTGTAACAAGTAAAAGTTGATAGAGACTTGTAAGATCCATTTCATGAAGAGCTTCATGTGTGCTAAAGCTAAATGGTTTGAAAATTTTCATGAAAGTTGTAAAAATCCATTGAAAAATTTTAAGCAGGGAAGCTGCAAGATCAGATGTACATTTTAGAAGGATCATTTCTAGGTGGATTCACAGGTGCTAGACAAGGAACAAGAAGACTAGTTGGGAAGCCACTGAATAATCCAACCTAAACTAAGGCAATGACAATAACAAACCTGAAGAGTCAGAGATGGATTCAAGGGTACTTGCATTATACATGGAGAGGAAAGGTGGGTAAGATAGGGTAAGATGGAATGTTTAAAGATGACTTGCAAGTTTCTCCTGAATCTGAAAAAAGAGAAAAGAAAGCTCAGTTAGAATACACCCTCACACCATACACAAAAATAAACTCAAAATGGCTTAAAAACTTAAATATAAGACATGATACCATAAAACACGTAGAAGAGAACATAAGCAAAACATTATTTGACATAAATCATACTAATGTTTTCTTAGGTCAGTCTCCCAAGGCAATAGAAATAAAAGCAAAAATAAATAAATTGGACCTAATCAAACTTATAAGATTTGCTCAACAAAGAAAACCACAAACAAAACAAAAAGACAACCTACAGACTGGAAGAAAATATTTGCAAATGATGCAATTGACAAGGGCTTAATTTCCAAAATATACAAACAGCTCATACAACTCAACAACAAAAAATACAAACAACCCAATAGAAAAATGGGCAGAAGACCTAAATAGACATTTCTCCAAGGAAGACATACAGATGTCCAATGGGCATATGAAAAGATACTCATCATTGCTAATTATTAGAGAAATGCAAATCAAAACTACAATGAGGTACCACCTCACACTGGTCAGAACTGCCATCATTAAAAAGTCTATAAATATTGGAGAGGATGTGGAGAAAAAGGAATGTTCTTACACTGTTAGTGGAAATGAAAATTGGTGCAGCCACTATGGAAAACAGTATGGAGGTTTCTACAAAAACTAAAATAGAGTTACTACATGATCCAGCAATCACACTTTTGGGCATATATCCAGACAAAACTATAACTTGAAAAGATATATGCACTCCTATGATCATAGTAACACTATTTACAATAGCCAAGACATGGAAACAACCAAATGCCATTGACAGATGGATGGATAAAGAAGATATGATATGATATATATATATATATATATATACACACACAATGGAATATTACTCAGCCAGAAAAAATAATGAAATAATGTCATTTGCAGCAACATGGATGGACGTAGAGATTATTATACTAAATGAAGTAAGTCAAACAGAGAAAGACAAATACCATAAGATATCACTTATATGTGGAATCTAAAATACAGCACAAACGAACATATCTACAAAACAGAAAGAGACTCACAGACATAGAGAACAGACTTGTGGTTGTCAAGGGGGAGGGGGAGTGGGGGAGGGAAAGATTGGAAGTTTGGCATTAGAAGATGCAAACTAGTATATATAAGATGGATAAACAACAAGAACCTACTATATAGCACAGGGAACTATATACAATATCCTGTGATAAACCATAATGGAAAAGAATATGAAAAAGAATATATACGTATAACTGAATCATTTGCTGTACAGCAGAAATTAGCACACTGTAAATCAACAGTACTTCAATAAAATATTAAAAAAAGAAAAATGAAAAGAAAGCTCGGGGTTTTGAGCAAAAGTACATTTAAATTTATTTATACATACTTAGTGAGTCACACCTATTGTGTTAATAATCAAAGACACAACATGAATGCAAAAGGCAAAGAAAAATAAATCAAACAAATAGAAGTCATTAAAAGTTCATGAACTGCATAAAAATATCAACCTTTCTTGTCTTAGAAATAAATCTTTGTAATTACGTCTCAAACTGCAAGCACAAAATGAAGTGTTTCAGTATCACTGACTGACAATAAACATTGAGTAAATCTACTTAAAAGAAAAAAAAATCAACATCAGATTTGACCATCCCCCCCCACCCGCCATTCCCTTTTGCCTTGTCTTCACCAGCCCCTACCCTCATCATCACAATGAATGTCCTTGACTTACAAATCTCTGTGTTGAGCAAGCTTGGCCTATCCCTATTTACATAGGTCACTGAATACTGCAAAAATTCTAGATGACACTCTGTTGCAAGGCTTCTTATTCTTTTTGGGGTCATGGGCAACTTCAATGATCTGATAAAAGCTATAGATAGACCCTCTCCCCAGAGAAAAACTGAGGTACAAAATTTGCATTAAGATACAAATTTTTCAGTGGTTCAATGCCCTGAAGAATATATAAAATTCCTATATTTGGAATTGTTGCTCTGGAGAATAAAACATATGTCCATTACAGGACAGACACATGGCCACAGGATAAAGCATTATAAAGAAAAGAAAGTCTTCTGTTATAGCTATATTGAAATCCTCTAAGGCAAAGTTATATAAGGTCTTTAGAATGGATATAAGGGAAATGACCTAGAAAATAAACTTTCCAAATGTGTTTTTTAACAACAACAGAATAGATTACATACTGATATAAATCAAGGAACCAGGGTTCCTGGCATTATCCTGGTATTATCCTGGTATCACCTTGTGATAATACCAAGGGCAAAGTTAAGTAACCTGAATCACAGATAACAGAAATTAGCCTTTGAAGGTTTAATTCCTCCAATTTTTAGAAAAGATGCTACAAATAAGAGAATCATAATTACAACCTTTTATAAAAATTAAAGTCTAAAGACTTTAATCATTAAGGACTCATTTCAAATTATATCTAAAGTAGAAAAAGTTATTTCAGAAAAGAAATTATCATTAGAGGTGATTCCTTCAGGATAAAGTAGAATTACATTTGCTTAGTATAACTAGAACCATTTCTATCCAAGTCAAGCACCATTGAAAAGAACCAGGATAAGGGCTAAGGAAAATGTTCACTGATATTTATTTAGCTGTGCAGCCCACATCAATCTATTCCTCTTCCCACTCCCACACACCTTCCAGAGGATGACCCAAAAGTTGCTCCTCCAATATATGTGTTTCTCTTCATCATTCCCAGCACTGTCATTGGGCTCTGCTTAATTTTTTTCTGGTCCTCTATACATTCTCTTCACTAGATCACCACTCTTTTTGAATGGGTTCCACTGGTATAATAAATGTGGACAGAAATGAATAAGATATGTCATATTTCCCTTTACTGCTCTTTCACTTCATTCTTTACAACATGCACACAAGTTTTTAAGTGCACACAAGATTTTAGTGAAGCCTTGGGAGTAGATGCAGGGAATATTGAAAAAGCAAAAGTTAAATTCTCTGACAACATTACTTTTCCTGTAGTCAATGAGGACATCATTTAACAAGTATAAACCTTTACCCTCTATGACTATTCCAAGTTGCTAAATGTGCTCCCCAATCCTCAAGTCTACTTTACTAATACTCTACCTGTTCCATAAATAACAGTCTTTCCTCCTTTTAATCTCTGTCCTCTTTGAGGAAGCCTTTCCACAAAACACAGTGGTTGATTCATGGCAATAGCTCAACTCCCAGGCCTGAGAAAAATGCTCAAGGGCCAGCAATAGAAGGACCAAGGTGGCTTTGGTGGCCATGTTCTACAGAACTGTCAGGATGTGAGTATTTCTTTGAGCCTGGGCTCACTTGACAACTCTTTACCAGTCTGGCCTCAGAGAGGCCTTGTTCCTCCAGTTGTCAAGCAGGTAAGGGTTATATTAATCATCATACCCAACATAACACACATATTCATACCCCAGGTAAAGATGACTATTCCTCAGAGACAGCATGGTCCAGATCCATGAGGAAGATAAGCATGTCTCCAATTGCCTGATGATCTGTATGGCTGCCAGCCTATTTTATTATGAAGGGTAGTGTATGTTCCTTTAATCACACCCCTAGTTTCAAATTTTGCCCTCTCTGGTTTGATGAGGATAAAAACAAGGTCCAAACCATATACTTCTTAATGGCTATTTTCTTGATTCACAAGTTTTTATCCAATAATCACTTTAATCACTTTCAAAAGCCTGATTTAAAATCATGAACAAGGCATCTTTCTTGGTCCCATTCTCAATGTAGGTATGAGTTTGAGGAGTCACGTGTGAATGCAGGTTCAGTTATGCTAATAACTATTAAATTTTTATCAGTCATTATGACTAGATAAAATGTTTCTTCAGATGAGCAACACAATGAACTTAATCCCCTTAGGATGGGCACATTATTTCATTGTTTCTGCATTCATTAGACCACCCTATTTTATATGAATATCCACATTTTTCAATTTTCTCACCTTCTCTGAGGCACTTCACTCTCATTTTGTGTCTTCTTTCCGCTATGTGCTTGAAGGGTTTGCCATCATCTCCTCCCTCCTCTACCTCCAACTTTGCAAACCAGGATCATTAATTTAAATACAATGATCGCCAGAATGAGCCTTATGCTCCTGCTAATCTCTATAGATTAGTAAAATTATATTGGCTCATGGAAAGGAAAGCAAAAGAGAATTCACTTTGTCCAATCAATTTTAAATTAAAGGAAAACACATAATTGAGGCTAAAACAGGTTAATTATTTAAATGAATAAATATAGTAAGAAATAAAGAAACATAATTCACTTAATAGCTACTAGAAATTACTATCATAATTCAAATGATAATGAAGGTAAGCTCTTCAATTTACACGTGTATTACATGCTTAGGAAGATTTATTTCTCAGTCAACAAACAAATGATAGAAACATAAATTTGAGAGCTATGTAAATGAAAAGCATATCAATAAATAAGAATATTGTCAATCACTGTCAAAGCTCTGAGATGAGCTTCTTTAATTTTGTATGAGCAGATACTTCCCAAGTTCAAAAATGCCAAAATATTAAGTGATTTTAATTACACAATACCTTGTAATTCATGGAACGAAAAATTGAAGGCTCTAATAAATTTCATGTAAATTCTAACTGCTTTACCTAAATTCTCCAGACCCAATGGAAGATGATCATAAAATAGTCAAAATAAAAACTTAATCTCCAAATCTGAATCACTGTAACTGAATCTTCATGGAAAATATTTAGCCACATTAACATTATATAAAGGAAAAAATATTATTAAGTCAGTTTCCACCTTTTAAACACTAATGATTAAAAACTGACTTACCCCACATAAACATATACTCATTCTTAATTGCTTGGCTTTTGGAATACTTTTTATTTTAAAATTATGAGTGCAATAGCATATATTAACATACATTTCTATTTCAGCAATAGTGTCCCAAAATCCTAACCAGAAGGATAAAAAAAAGGCAGAATTTATAATTTTATCATTTCATTTCAAAGCAAAGTTCAACTATCTTTTTAAAGCAAGGAAGTGAAACAGACATGTAGTCTCTGATATGCTTAGATTCCCATTTGTAGTTAGTTATGCCTTTGAACTCCATCATGTTGCCAGATCCATTACGTGGGGAAATAGCTGAATGACCAGGAAAATATTTAAGTGACCTGAGGTCCCTGAATGCTAAGGCAAAATGGGAACTTGAAAAGAATTTGTCAATTTGATTACAGAAGCACAAAAGTAAAAGGAGAGCAGCTGACTGGGAGAAAGGAGCTGGAAAGAAAAAAAGTGGCTGTCATTATTTCTAAACAATAAATTCTATAACAGAAGAGAACTCTCAGACATCGATAAATCTGAATTACTGCACTTACACTGGTATAGAAATATTGGCCAACGTTTATAAGGATAGATAAGGCCAGTCATGGAAAGGCGTAATTAAGTGTCACTGTCCTGAGAGGTTGTGTGTTATGTGTTCTAATCTCAATTGCTCCAAATTGAAGATGAGCTGTTATATTGAGGCATCAGACAGAGCTCCATTATTTTACATTAACTGTGAAAAGTCCTGTTTAATTGTCCTCAAAATCACTAAAGTATCAAAGGCTATCGCTTTTCCATGTCTTTGGGGACTCATTGAGTAAATCTGTATCTACATTATCTAAGCTACAACTACTTGGACTATCTATTTTGGGACTTTTCTAATTCCAACACACCACTCAAGGGCAGTGCAACAGCTGCTACTGTAGCTGCACATGGTGTAGATGCATTCTAGTTTTAAAGAGAGGTAATAATAAAGATTTGTTTCCTAATACTGTTCTTGATGATGTCCAACGTTTTGTTGGCATTTTGACACTGAAGTTCATCAGGAAGCTGAAAAACATTAATTTAACCAGATATTAAAATACATTATAAAGCTAGATCAATTTAAGGTGAAGTACTCTCACAAAATTTAAAAGTTGTAGTTTCATTATATTAGTATGAAATATCATAGCTCAGAACCAGTAGATCTGATCATATAAAAAAGCATATGTAAGATCATATATAAGATCAATATATAATAAAGAAGTCATCAAAAATCATAAAGGGAAGACTTCTGCTTCCAGAAACATGGAGTTGACATTCTTTTACCTATTCCTCCAATAAGTAAAATTAAAAACCTTGGACATTATATACAGAACAAATGTAATAAGACTGAAATTTTGAGAGAAGAAGGCAGCTCAGCTAGGGACCTTGTGACCCAAGGAACAGCACTGTGATGAGTCCCTTGAGTTTCCTTTCTGCTTCATGTATCCCATACTTGGAGATAAAGAAGACAAGTCAGAAACATAAATAAGTAAAAACAAAAATGGCTTAACCAAAGCCTGCTCTTTCTAGGCAAGGATTGGGAAAGGGGTAGCCTACCAAGACAGAAATCATTTAGACAATAAAGGCACTAGTGCACCAAACACACACAAAAACCTATGGCTCCACTTCTACCAGTGCCAAGCAAGGCTGAGTGGGAAACCTAGACTTTCACACTCACCTGGCTGTAATGAGGTACTTCACCCCACTTTTCCAGGATGGTATCAGAGAAGGCTGGATAGGAGACAGGACAGTCATCCCATCAGGCAGTAACATGCCTCACTTCCTGCCAGAACATGGACTTCCATTCCCACCCTACAGCTTTCTGCTGGGGTGGTGTCAGAGAAGTCCTAGTGGAGAGTCAACTTTCATTATCTCCCAGCAATAAAGAGGCCATAAACACCTGGTGTCCATAGAAACCAAGTGAGGAACCCTAATGAGGCACACTCATTACTCCATTTAAAGAAGTCTCAAGGACAATCAAAAATTTCTATTAAATGAATGAAAATGGAAATACAACACACCAAAATTTGTGTTACACAGCTAAATCAGTGTTGAGAGGGAAAGTTAAAGATCTAAATGCTTACATTATAGACAGAAAAAAGTCTCGAATCAACAATCTAAGCCCACACCTCAAGAACCCAGAAAAAGAAGATCAAAGTAAACCTAAAGCAAGAAGAAAAAAAGAAATTTAAATTTAAAACAGAAAAAAGTAGAAAAATGTTAAGACAAAGAGTTGGTTCTTTGAAAAGATCATCAATATTGACAAAATTCTAGCAAGATTCACAAAGAAGAAAAGAGAGAAGACACACATTACAAATAGCAGGATTGATGTAGTGGATAACACTACAGATCCTATAGACATCAAAAAGATAATAAGAAATAATACACACATCAATATGACAACTTACATGAAATGGGTCAGTTCCTCAAAAAGCACAAACTATCACAATTCACATACTATGAAATAGACAATTTTAATAACTCTATAACATTATGGAAACTGAGTTTATAATTTTAAAACTCCCCCAAAAAGGGCTCTCCTGGCACAGATTATTTCAGTGGGAAATTCAACCAAATATTTAAAGAAGAATTAGCACAAATTCTACACAATTTCTTCCAGAAAGGAACACTTCTCAATTCATTTCATGAAGCTAGTATTATCCTGATATGAAGACTAGAAAAAAAATAGTACAAAATAAGAAAACTATGGACCATTATTCCTCGTGAATATAGATACAAAAATTCTTAACTAAATATTGGCAAATAGAATACAGCAATGTGTAAAAAGAATCAGGCACCAGGACCAAGTGGAGTTTATTCCAGGGATGAAAGGCTGGCTGAACATATGAAAATCAATTAATGTAATCCATCACATCAACAGGCTAAAGAAAAAAATCCCATGTTTCTATCAATTGATACATAAAAAACATTTGACAAAATTAAAATTCTTCATCATAATGAAAAAGATGGTAATAAAAGGGAACTTTTTAACATGATAATAAGCATCTACAAGAAAACCTACAGCTAAACTTCTTAACAGTGAAAGACTGAATGCTTTCCCCCTAAGATCAAGAACAAGACAAGAAAGGATGTCTGTTTCACTATTCTTACTCAGTATAGTGCTGGAAATTCTAAAAAGTACAGTAAGGCAAATGAAAGAAACAAAAGGCATACAGCTTGAAAAGGAAGAAATAAAACTGTCCCTATTTGCAAATGACAAGGTTATCAGTGTAGAAAATCCCAAGGAATCTACTGAAACCTCCTAATAGTAATAAGTAAATTCAGTAAGGTCACAAGATAAGCAAACAAAAACATTTTTATTTCTACATCCTAGAAATGAAAGAGGGTATATCACTACAGACCCTATAGCAGAGAAAGAAAGAAATCAGGAAAAAACTCAAGTCAGAAAAAAAGATAGGTAAGTTACTCCTCAGGTAAGGCGGCTCCAAAGCAAAAGCATGTTAAATGCAAGTGTGTGAGGATAAAGAAACCAAACATAGAGAATGAGTGCTCATATCCCAGTGTAGATATGTTTCTTAAAGTTATACCAGCTTTTTGTAGCTTCTCTCCAGTGCTCATATCCCCACTATTATCCTCTGCCTCTAGTAGGATACAGACGCAGTAGTGGAGAAATACACTAATTAAGGGACAAGTGGACTTTTCTAATAGAATTTCAGGGAGGTGCCAAGGATGGTAACCTGAGAGCTAGTAGCAGTGTTCCTCAGAAATACTCACCCTTCTTATCATAGAGAGGAAACTGGAAGGGTCACAGTCCAGAAGTTGCAGGGCCAATGAGAAAAGAATGGCAGTGTTTATAACTTGCATTCTGACTGCAAGTACAAGCCAATGTGGCCTAAGGAAATTCTTTTCACATGTTGAATTATGAAAGATGGGGTAAAAGTATTATCTGCCAGGGCCTGTATTCAGATGAGGCTGAGTCACGTAAGTGCAGGATTGATTGCTTTCTTTATTTAAAGTTTTGATATTTTGTTCAATTTGAATCTTTGTTGCATAATTTTGCTTTTTTAAACATATTACATTTAAAATTATTTCTCTTGACTGCTGAGTTTTTTGGTGGCCCCCTAAATTTTGCCCCTAAGGCAAACGTCTCACTCATCTCACCCTAGACCAGACCCTGTCGTCTGCAACAGGAGGGCCAGCAGACACATATAGATCCCAGGACAGAACCAATGGGAAAGTGTCAAAAGAAAGAAAATGAGGAAAGAAATGAAAAAAAGCCAACAAGGTTAACCTGAACACTTGAGAAGGAAATATAATGGGCGCATACCTGCCAGTTATGGAATTTCTACCCTCAAAGGCAGCTTTTAATGCAGATTCCCATTTGTTCAGGCTCTGGAAGACAACAGTAAGAACTACTATTTAATGAGGGCTTATATAATGAGGGGCCTTAAGAATCTTATTTATATCATCATAATTAAATCTCACTTTTACTCTATTAAATATGCATTAATAACCCCCAGTTGTGCATATTAGGAAATTTTGGCTCAGTTAAGTACATTTCCCAAAGTCATGAAGTTTGTAAGTGGAGGGGCGTGGTCAGGACCTATGTCTATTTGAATGCAAAACTCCACAGTCCTAACCTCTGCCCCACACCAACCTACTAACAGAGACAAGAGAGTATAAGAGTCAACAGGAGTTGTAGAATGAGGGCTGAATAATAAAAAGTCAGTGTTTACCTTTTGAAAATGTCTTTCCCTCTCCCTAAATAGTGTACATCTAGCACATGTTCCCAAATTGGGAAGAATAAAACCTTGTCTGAACTTCAATCAGTCATAGGCTGTGTGCATTCTCAAAGCTGGGGACCATCTAGTTACCCAACCAAACAGGGAAAGAAATGCAGAACATAGGGAGAAATAAGACTGCAAAGTACCAAGGCTTGCTCTGACCCCACCCAATAAGAGGAGACCTAAAATGATCAGTGTAACATTAGCCAGGGAGATTGTTGCCCAGCACATCAAAGACCTCTGAGGCTTAGGGACTTGATTCTGTTGGTTAGAACACCTGCTAACTCTGCTGGCATAGCAAGAGGAATCCAGGACTGGAAAGTGAGACTATGAGATGGTCATAGGATAATTTTTCTTTTTGTATATCTCATGTCTGGACATATCAATACAGCACACTGAAAGCTAAATAAGCTCCACTGAGGCCGACCAAATGAGATCAATAATTCATCATAGTCCACAAAGACATTTTTTTTTGGCTCTTCAGTCTACATAACATAAAGTGAGTGCTTCTGTAGAAACGTGAATAATTCTGAATAAAGCTATCAGAGAGTATATCCCTATAGTGCCAAAGGGAATTATTCAAAAACATCTGTTAGAAATACCAGGATAACAACAACAGTTGGTGCCAAAGACTTCTGGTTTTGTAGGAAAGAAGTTTAATGTACATCAGAATTTAGATTAATAATAACATTAATTGTTAATATAAAAAGGCTTAGCTATCCCACAATGTAAAGAGTGGAGAATACAGCCTTTGTATTGTTTTAATTAGAAAATTTTATTTATGCAAAAATCCAACTAAAA